>NC_085999.1:12103748-12415671 GCF_030014385.1 Trichomycterus rosablanca | reverse complement strand
CGTCTGATCAGTGGTTTATTAATATTTTTATTAGGATTTTAACTTCATGTTTTACACACTTTGGTTACATTTATGATAGGACAGGTAGTTACTGGTTTTTGGACTGTGGGAGGAAACCGGAGCTACTGGAGGAAACCCACGCAGACGCAGGGAGAACATGCAAACTCCACACAGAAAGAAAAACCCAGGACATTCTTGCTGTGAGGCAACAGTGTTACCCACTGAGCCATCATGCCACCCCCATCTGATTTGTATCTCATTTGCTCTGTAGATACTAGCCAGTAAAGTACACTGTACTGCCACGGCATTTGCTTTTTTTGACCCCCTTGGTGTTAGTTAAATCATGACAGATGATAATGACACTGCCGATGTGAACCCAATGATCAGCAATTTGGGCGACAAGAGGCAAAAAAATAGCTGCCGATGTTAATGCAGGGTAACTGAATGTCACTAAACAGCTGGCCCTCCCAGTCTCACTCTCAACATTTATATTTGTAGCAAGGACAGCATGGTGACTCGGTGGGTAGCACTGTCACCTCACAGCAAGAAGCTCCAGGGTTTGATTCCCTGGTGGAACAATCCAGGTCCTTTCTGTGTGGAGTTGGCATGTTCTCCCCGTATCTGTGTGGGTTTCCTCCAGGAGCTCAGGTTTGCTTCTACAGTCCAAAGACATGCAGTCAGGTGAATTGGCCATGACTGTGTTAATGAACTAATGAATCTTGTGTAACCAGTAATTACCTGTCCTGTCATGAATGTAACCATGAGTGTAAAACATGACGTTAAAATCCTAATAAATAAATAAATAAATACCATTTACAGAATTTAGAGGATTTTAACAATAGACTCTTTACAATAGTGACCAAATACAATGCAAGCAATTGAGGGCCCAACAGTGGCGATTTGGCAAAGGTAGGGCTTAACACCTTCTGATTACTAGTACAGCACTTTAACCGCCAAGCTACCAATGCCCCACACAGCCTCAAACTGGGTGTGTATACATGTGTGTGTTTTTCGCTTAGAAGAGCACAAATGTGTACATCAGCTACACTTCCTGCGGGACTAATATGATCAACGTAAAACACTCAACTCCCTTTATTGCAGAATAAAGACAGAGTATATCTGCACACACAGAAAATGGAATATTCGATGTGGGACATTTATAAGACCTTCATTTACATTAATGCATTACTATCCTAATTTAGATGTAGCATAGGCCAGCCGGGTGGATCAATAACTGCATGTCGGATACAGTCAGGCTTCACTGGCTTCTATCTATAATTCATGTGTAGTCCTTTTATAAGGAGCTTTATTAGTCCTGGCCCTGAGCAAAGCAGAACCTTTTGCTACTTAAGACAGGGAATTGGCTGCTGGCTTGTTAAACTGACAAAAGTGCAAAGTAATGACTTTTAATTGTTAGTTTTGACTGACTAACTTGTACTTTGTAAATATAAAGTTACAGTGTTTCAAAACGTTCCAAAATAAGCAGATGAATTAGTAACAGGTCAGGGTATCATGACTATGGTTATGAAAGGCTCAGGCACCAAAGGCCTCAAAGAGGGTTAGTGGCCTTGCTCAAAGGCCCAACAGCAGCAACCTGGCAGTGGTGGGGCTTGAACCAGTGACCTTCTGATTGCTAGTCCAGTACCTTAGCCACTAGGCTACGGCTGTCCACTTTGTGCCAATAATTTTTTAACACAAAATTGCAAATAATTCAGGTCTTTTACAGTCTACCAAGCAAAATATTATGAAAAGATTCAGAGAATTTGAAAATGTTCCAGAGTAATCCAATGCAGCTTACAGTTAAGACTATGGCCTGACTAAATGTGCGGGAAAATGTGCTTAATTTTACTGACCTTGTTTTTCAAAAATCACAGATTTCACAGATTTTTAACACTCATATACATATAACACTCATAAAGTGAAAGATAGAATAAACAGAAGCTACAATACACAGCACAGCCTACATAAGATTGAATGTAAACCTAGAACATCCAGCTACAGTCTCAAAGACGAACATTTAGGTAGGGCCTAGGGCTCAGTTATGACTGAGTACAATTCAAGCAATTGATGGCCGAGGGCCTTGCTTAAATGCCTAACAATGGCAACTTGGTGGTGGCGGGGCTTGAACTGGCAATCTTTGAGGTACAGCTGCCCATCAGGCTGCTGTGATAAATACAGTCACAGAACCACCATGAGTTCTTCATGCAAAACACATCCAGCATCCAACATCTGTCACGGTATGGGGTGCATTAGTGTCTACGTCATGGGTGACTTACATTTACATTTGCAGCATTTAGCAGACACTTTTAACCGAAGCGACTTACAATTGAGACTGTGTGTGTACATTGCAAGTAATTGAGGGTTAAGGGCCTTGCTCAGGGGCCCAACAGTGGCAACCTCTGGCAGATGAGGGGCTTGAACCAGTGACCCTCCAGTTACTAGTCCTGTACTTTAACCACTGAGCTACCACTGCTACCACTTAGATACAGTATGTGTGATGGCACTATTGACACAAAGACTTATATTGTTAAGATATTGGGATGTATATTGACACAAAAAAGTATATTGGGACCCTCAGACAGACAATCATGTCTAAGTAGGCACCTGGCTATCTAATAAGAAAGCTCTAGAGATCTCAGCTGTGGTGGGCTGGCGTGTTTTACCACTGCGCCCCCCGAGCCCCCTGAAAGCCACTCACTGCCAACAAAAAATGTTCTTGCTTTAACTTCCAGTGCTCTTACAAAATTTCTAGGTGGGGCAACGATCCCCCATACCAAGACTGGAGGACAAAACATGAATAAATTAACACAAGACTTTTGCCATAAGCATCCAAGTCCACTGAACTGTAAACCTGCAGTGTGAGTTGAAAAGGAAAGCAGGCTCCAAAAAAAACTAGTGGATCTAAAGAAATTCCATTGAGCATTGTAGGTGAAGACTCAGTAATTAAGCTAAATTTCCATATAATCTTTCAATTGAGACTGAACTAATTAACCACAGACATCTTTTTATAATATTTTAACTAGGGCTGTCGAAGTTAACGCGATAATAACGCATTAACGCGATCTCAATTTAACGCGATTTAAAAAAAGTGCCGTTAACACAAATTCTATTTGGCCCTGTGAGTCATCCGTAGTTCATAATGAGACTTGACCGTGCACGGCATCTCTCATTAAGACAGCATTTCTCAAAGTGTGGGGCATTTTTTAAATGCAATTAATCGCAATAAAAATTTTTAATTGTTTGACAGCCCTAATTTTAACCCAACTTCATCAAGGTTGCCAATAACTCTACAATGGACCCCATCCACCATGGTTGGTCAGACCAAACTTTTTGCATACCACAGATTTAAATATCTTCTGTTATCAGAATTGGCTCAGTGTTGGAGACAGTGTAGAATGGCTGGAGTGTGAAACTGGAGGGGAAAGTGCCCTTCAGGCCGTTAGGAACACACTGCACAATTAATCTGCCAAACTCCCACTCCAACGCCACGCAGGAGCGGCCGCTCGCCATCCATTCGCGGCAGGATGGAGAGAAATGAGCGTGTGCTGGAGGTCAAAGTACTGACTTATGGCCAGGACAGATATGCTGTTTAGGGGGAGGTAATGAGAAAGAGGGACCAGAAGGCCATTACCATTCAGTTGAAGCTGCATGAAGCTGCTGAATAGAGCTTTATTTGGACTAGCTTGAGTTTTGGATGTCACTGCTCTCCACTGGCTAATGCATCAGGACAATACAACCTTATACACTAGCACACTACTGCTTATATCTAGGGTTTGAACCTCAGTGATGCTATCGGCCAGCCTGGCATCTATGCAGACATGACTGGCTATGTCTGGGGGATGGGGGGGATGTCTGAACAGCCTAGCTATTGGAAGATGCACTTGTCAGTGCCAGTCCCAAGCCTGGATAAAATAAGAAGGGGGTGAAAACTGTGCCAAATTAGGTATGCAGACCAGTAAGATCTGATATAGTGACCCCAAAATACAGAAACAACTAAAAGCATAAATATATAGATACATAGATCACCAGGTATCAATGTAGGAGAGAAAAATACGACAAAGTAGCTGAATTCTACATTTGATCATAAATGTTCAGCATAAATGTTTTTATTTTACCTTTAAACCTACAATTGTCTCGAGTTTAATGCAATACTGCAATCAAAATGTCAAAAACAAAAATCAAATCACGCAGTGCAAAGCAATTATATACACAGACACTTTCTCACAGCTTCTGTAGCCTGTCAGCACCTTATCATCACATTGTAATTTTGTTTGCACTTTTATTTTTACTGTCAACAGTAAAATCATTCCATTTCACTTTCAAACCGGTTTGTGAGATCCATATGTGCACTACACCAACCCCACCTCCAAAAAAAAAGCTCAGTTGCCATGCTTGCTAATATTTTAACATAATCAGCGGTCACTTATTTTCACATTTATAAGCACGATATCTCTGTAATGTCAATTTAAAAAGAGTTTCCATGCCATTACTACCTGCCTAATGTGAAATTTAATTATAAAATAAAATACAATGACATGTAGTTACACCAAGACCCCCCCCCCTTCCTTCCCGAGACAATCTGATTACTATCAGGTTATTGTAGTCTCTGCGGTTTCCCATTATCAGATGACTTAGGCTCATGTCCTTACATTCTTGTTGATGAAATTCACTAATAAACAGACCTTTACCCTATTTTTTAGTGACCACGAACGCAGCAAAAAACCATCAATCACTCGAACTCTCTCCCTCACAGCCACAGCAACGAATTAATCATAGACGGATGTGCCAGACATTCAGGCGATGGAAATACCACAAGAGTAAACAGCCTGCGAGTTTTCATTTACTACAGATTCTACAATCGTTGGATAAGAGACAGCATCCGGTTTGTTTATCACTAAGAAAATGGTGCTGTCATGTTATGGACACAGACTACAGCGTTCGCTTTCGGCAGCAGTCAATCATCAAATCAGACACACACCATCTCTTGAAATAAGAAAATAAAAAATAAGAAACAAGAGAATAGACGTGTTATATAGTTTAAACGTGATGGTAATGCTTAAAAACGAAAGAGTGTACAGTGGTAGCTTGAAACTCGGCATCAGTTGGTTCTGGGACTGGTGTTGAGTTTTTAAAGCGCTGCGTTACAAGCTATTTCTTCCCATAAGGATGTTTGGGAAACCTGTTAATGCATTCCATGGTCCAGTGGAACTGCATATATTTTAGGCTAATGTAAAATAATGGGGTTGTTTTGACACTTGTACACTGAGAATAACACAAATATAATATAAAAACACTGAAATACAATTGAAAACAGTTAAACACCAAAATAAAAATACAACAAAGCCTGCACTTTACCTTTACTTCTTTATTGCTTTCTTACGCGTCTTAATGCTTGATCTTGGAATACCGTATTCTGTTTAGTAAAGGCACATTTACATGAGTAATGACAAAATAGCTTTTGCGCTTTTTCACCGTTTGTGCACTTTTTTGAAAAGTTAATAATTAGTTAATAAGCACTTTAATCTTTCCATTAGAAGTGTAATTGTCAGTGATTAAATCAATTCCCCCAATAGTAGCCTAATGACCACGTTTTAGTATTGAAAGCACACTTATTAAATAATTAAACTATGCTAATCAATGCTACTGCTTCTCCTTTTCTAAACCCACCTAAAACAATGCATACATTTTTTTTTTTTTTTTAATAATGAGAGGTTTACTGTGAACCACTGGGCATATAACAATATATTAAAATAATAATTACATTAATAAGTTTTATATTAGCAATAATTTATGTAAATTAAAACCAGTTTAGCGTAGCAAATGTGACAGGAGTGTAGAACAGTAACATGAAGAGAAGTAGCACTAGCAAAACTGGTTTAGCATTCAGAATGTCAGTGAGTAGTTTATTACTATTACGCAGCTCTTGAAATGTTGGAACGTTATTTTATTAAATGTTGGAAATTAATTTAAACGATGCTATCAGTAAATCGCTAAATCATTAGCATTTATAGTCTGTTAGTAGTAGGTTATTGCTAATGACTAGCACGTCATTTAATTTAAGTTGTTTATTTTCTGTTCCTTGTTTAAATTACATAACCAGTTACATAGCTTTAACTGGAACATTTTCCACCTACATTTGCGCAAATAATAAAACTGTGCATGTAAACAACAATCAGTCATAAGTGGCTAATCATAAGGCTAGCATTCATAGCATCAGAGTAGATGGGAAAATGGGAACAGAAAACAAGACACAGAGGTAAAAATGCTTAATATAATTTCAGTACAGACACAAACATACAAATCAAATCATCCATAAATGAGTAGATGAGACACGATTTTATAATAAAGTAATGAGTTTGTTCCTTGAAGAGGAACAGGCTACAGGGTGAGAAATTCAATCACAACACTAATTAATAAAAAACACTTGTGTGTTTGACACGTGTTTTAAAAACTATAATAAGGTGAAAATTAGCCTTTTTCCAGTAAAATTCAGACCAAGTCTTTGTATTTATGTATTTATCAATGTCAGGTAGCAAAGTACATTTATTTGTTTATTTATATATTTTATTTGGATTT
Organism: Trichomycterus rosablanca; assembly: GCF_030014385.1. NCBI lineage: Eukaryota > Metazoa > Chordata > Actinopteri > Siluriformes > Trichomycteridae > Trichomycterus > Trichomycterus rosablanca. The sequence goes on along the minus strand of NC_085999.1, from coordinate 12,409,095 downwards.
AACACCATGCATTTTCAGCATGCATTTGTGTCAAGCCCTACAATACAGAGTTACATGCACAAATGCCACATAAAATGTAATGTGCAAAACCAGAAATGGCGTCGACTTCATAGAGGCATCTATGATGGACCATCACACAGTGGAAACATTTATTATGATCAGATAAATCGGCATTCCAGGTCTTTTTTGAAAAAAATGGACGCCGTGTGCTCCAAACCAAAAACGAAAAGGACCATCCAGACTGTTATCAGTAACAATGCTATAGGGCTGTGTCGCATTAATGCAGAAAAGTACATTGAGATCTTAGAGCAACATATGCTGCCTTCATCTTTTTCAAGGACGTCCATGCATTTTTCAACAAGACAATGCCACACCACAGGCTGCACACATTACAAAGTCATGGCTGAGGAAGAAGAGGGTACGGGTACTGGACTGGCCTGCCTGCAGTCCTGACCTGTCCCCAATAGAGAATGCGTGGAGAATTTTGAAAGGAAAAATGCAACAACGACGAACCTCGTACTGTTGCACATCTTAAGTTGTGTTTGCAGGAAGAATAGGACAAAATAAAAGCTGAAACACTAAATGGCTTGTTGTCCTTGGTGCCAAAACGTCTTTTAAGTCATTTAAGGAATGAGAACATTACAAAAAGGTAAATGCTTTACTGTCCCAACTTTTTTGGAATGTGTTGCAGGCATGAAATGCAGGACTGGATGTTTATTAATTTATTAATTAATTTATTAATTTATTTAATTTATTAATTAATGAAATGAAGTTGAGCAGACAAAACATGAAATATCTCAGGTTCATCCTGTCTGCAATCAAATAAAAGTCAAAGTAAATGTAAGAAACACTTTTTTCTGATTTGGGGTTGTAGAAGGATTACTTAGAAAAAAAAAACCAAACATTTAAGTCAGCGGATCAATGGATCATTCTGGTCTGCTAACCCGATTTGGCCCAGTTTTACACCGATGCCCTTCCTGACACAACCAGATTGTTTTAATAGCCAAATCCTAAACTTGCTTACTTCTGCCCTCATGAGTAGAGAATACTGCCAGTTTTACACAGCAATGTACTTACAGCTGTAGTGTGTGTCAGCGAATAAAATTAAATCAATTTCATTGATTTTAGAGAAAGCATTTAGCTTACATAACAAGCACAGCTATTCTTTTAGTATTTATGCAATATACAGGCTTTAGTCAGTTACAGTAAGGCAAGCCTAATCAGATTTAGTAGCAATATTTAAACTCAATAAAAATGCAAATGAATTTAGAAAACAGACAACAGAGAACAAAGCTAATATAACAGTAATAGAAAAGAAAATATAGCAATAAACTATACTACTCCAAAGCTCTGTGTTTGTGTACATTTCAAATTGACTCACAAAAGATGACCTGACCTGAATTCTGGTGTATCTCTAACCAAGCAGATGAAAAACCACTAAAACCATTTTAATGTTCATGGTTTCTCAGAACAGTGGACGATTTCTAACCCTTAATCAAATAAGGAGGCAGGTAATCAAGAAAAAAGCAAATAGTAAAATGTTAAAAACAAAGCATCAATAAATGTCAACAGAGATCAGGCGAAAATCAGCTTCCCGAACAAGACTGATGAAAATAAACAGCATTTTATAGCATTTTGGGTAAAAGATGCAGCTAACTGTAGTAAAACTACCTTTTTAATGCAATTTTCCTACCAATCTAGTCATATCTGATTATCCGTATTATCGCATTGCGCTTCCTCTACTGATGCAGACCTCTCTTAACCGAGGAGAGCCGTGACATACCGGACCGCTTTTTGTTACCTGCATGAGGCAGGTTAATATGGAGATCTGTATTATGCACAGAGAATCACGCACTGATCTCCAATATCCCCAGTCTCTGTGCAGGCACCATCAAACAGCCAGCAGCGTGGATAGCTAGCGTAAAAGCGTAAAATATGCATGCTATAGTTTTGAAAGAAAAAGTCCCATTTAATGATTTTTTAAAATCAGACGCCGTTTATAACAAAACCTTAAAAATATGCTGAATGTTTTTTCAAATTTATAGGAAATTACACAAGGTCAAACTATCAAACAATCAATGGTATCCTAGACCAGGGGTTTTCAACCTTTTTGGACATGTGCCCCCCCCTTCGTGTGCCAACAGCGAACATAATTAATAACAGCAAAACAGAGAGATGTCTGAGAAAAGAAACTTACGCTTTGCTTTATATGAATCGACTCCTGAATCACTTATATCGATACTGTGAACAGAGCATATCTCTTAAAGACGCACACATGTCCTATAACAGCAGTTGTTGTTGTTTTTGTCACCGGTTTATCTTCACTATTTTTAAGGTTTTTTTTCAGACTGAACTGGATAACATTAAACGTGCGTGTTCAGCAAGACTAATCAAATGTGTCTCCTGTGGGTAAAAAAAATTAATTGCTTTAGTTTTAGAATTAAAAAAAAAATCTCGTAAACCACGCCCCCTGGTCAGGCACTCGCGTCCCCCCCGGACAGGTACTCGCGCAGGTTGACAACCTCTGTCCTAGACTATAAATTTCCAATTAAAAATTAATCTCCCAGGTGGCACAGCGGGATATTCTGCTAACACACCAGCACCGAGATTCTGAACTCCTTGGTTCAAAACTCGGCGTTGCCACTGGTCGGCTGGGCGCCATCTGGCGGGCATAATTGGCAGTGCCTGCAGCAGATACTAATTGGCCACCGTATCTGCTAGGGTGCAACTGCTGTGTAAGGACCCTGGCGGAATAGACGCCTGTGCAGAGTGCATGGGCATGAAGAGGAAGGCTGTACATGTGTCGGAAGAGGCATGTACAGCGACATGCTCTTCTCTGATGCAATCGGGTATCCCTCAGCCGCAGAAGACAAATTGACTGTGCTAAATTGGGAGGAAAATGGGGGGAAATGCATACAAAATAAATCTCCCAGTTTATGCCCCCATTTTGATTGATTAAAATCATGTTTTTCACCTGCACTGAAACCATTAAGTTGGTATTCGGTGGATTAAAGAAAGCCTTTTTGTCATGTGACCTTTTTTTAAATCACAGGATGTAGAACAATGACTTTTCTGAACAGCCTGTTCGGATAGAAGCATAAACCAGGCTTAAACTTATACACAATACAAAATGCGTGCTCCTTTTTACACCTCTTAAGCTTAATCACTTAATTTGTTGCACTGTAGAAATAAAAAAGCCAGAAAACGTTTAGGACCTCATGGAAACAAGCGATATGAAGCAAAGTTATTAAAATAATTTGCCTTGTCTGTCCTAATCCTAATGCACCATTTTTTACCCACTTTTCTTTTTCTCCTACCCATTTTAGGCTTAGAAAGACAATCTGCTGTAAAACTCAACGACTGGGACTTACAGTCCTACTGTCACTCAACCATCTGGTTTCCTAGGCAGAGCACTGGACGGTTTCTTCTCTCTGAAACTATCCGAAGCACCAATGTGTAGAGAACTCCATGCAGATGAAAGGACCCCCATGGATGAGGAAGCTCATTATGCCAGGCTGCAGGTAGTCGCCGGGCTCAGACAATATATATGGCAGCCAAGCATGGGGTCCAGCTGACAGCTGGGTGCTGCCATGCAACAATGTACAACCATCTGCTATTTAGCCAGTGCACAAACATATATCACATCTCTCCTGAAAAAAACCCCACACCACCCCCAGTTCTATACAATGACATGTGCAAGAGTCCCTTTACTGTTACTGTAGACAGGTGTGAAACTGATCTTCTGTACGAGCGCATCTGTGTACAGTCATAACAGATAATGATGTGTTATGTAAACATGATGACCTAATTTTATATTATTATTATATGCAGTATTTACACTGATCAGCCATAACATTAAAACCACCTCCTTATTTGTACACTCACTGTCCATTTTATCAGCTCCACTTACCATATAGGAGCACTTTGTAGTTCTACAATTACTGACTGTAGTCCATCTGTTTCTCTACATACTTTTTTAGCCTGCTTTCACCCTGTTCTTCAATAGTCAGGACCCCCACAGGACAACCACAAAGCAGGTATTATTTAGGTGGTGGATGATTCTCAGCACTGCAATGATTTGCCACTTACTGTCCACGCTATTAGCCACCCCTACCTAGTTGGTTCACCTTGTAGATGTAAAGTCAGAGACGATCGCTCATCTGTTGCTGCTGTTTGAGTTGGTCATCTTCTAGACCTTCATCAGCGGTCACAGGATGCTGCCCATGGGTCGCTGTTGGCTAGATATTTTTGGTTGGTGAACTATTCTCAATCCAGCAGTGACAGTGAAGTGTTTAAAAACACCAGCAGCGCTGCTGTGTCTTATCCACTCATACCAGCACAACACACACTAACACAACACCACCATGTCAGTGTCACTGCAGTGCTGAGAATGATCCACCACCTAAATAATACCTGCTCTGCAGTGGTCCTGTGGGGGTCCTGACCATTGAAGAACAGCATGAAAGGGGGCTTGGCTTACAAAGCATGCAGAGAAACAGATGGACTACAGTCAGTAATTGTAGAACTACAAAGTGCTTCTATATGGCCTTGATAACCTCTAATAAGTGATTTTAGTCTTCGCTCTTGTGGAAGCTTTCACTGCGTTGAGGTTTGATGGCTTTCGTGCTGCAACAGCTTTCTTTAAATCCCAACAAGGATTTTTGTACAGGATTTAAATCTGGAGTCTAATCTTTTGAGTCTTCTCTCCATAGAACCATGTCCCAGAACTCTGAGGGTCTATCCAAATTTCTTCTGGTGTATCCCAGTCCTTCTGGCGTACTCCAGTTACTTCTTGGTCAACAGAAGTGTGTGTTGAGGAGTCCGGCCATGAAATCCTTGGTTGTTTAGTGATCATCTTATGTTTGCCACTGATACATTTGTCTCAGCCTTTAGTAGGCCATCTTTCGCAGAAACACAGATTTTTTTTTTTTCATTGCCCAGATGGGATTGCTAAGGCCTCTGGGTGAAATTCTGGTGTCTCAATGGTGTCTCTACAAAAGTCTTAGAAATCATCTTATTCCCATTGCCCATTGGGTGCAATGAAATGATCTCCTCTGTCAGCCTTGTGACAGCTGCTTAGTTTTTAACATGGTTGCAACACACCTTGAACACATCACTCAGTAGTGTTTATATAACACAACACAGCTGAAGAAAATGAAGGTTTTTATTAAGTTCCCAATGATTTAATCATGTTGTAATCAACCTTAGGTTATACAGACAGCAATATTATGTAGGAGTTGAATAATTGTGACACGGCATTTAAATATCCTGCTATTCTATAACACTACATGATTTTTTTGTTCATCATTTACTGACTCATTCAAATAATAAAGACTACTTAGAAGCTAAATCTATATTAAAGTTGTACATTATAAATCCTTATTCTCTTTCGGTGGTATATATTTCTGATATTATATACACATAAACACCTCTTTAACCACACTTTTTGCATTTTATTTAGCATTTTTTCTTAGTATTTGGAACATTCCCCCATTTGTCATATTCATTTCAAAAGTCTTAGTAGAAAAGAAGAGAATATAGATTTACTTGTTTAGTTCACAGTGCATTGTGGGAGTAAAAGTTTTCATTATGTTAGGTTTGTCCTCTATTTGCAGTAGAAGTCATAATCAGGTATCGGTTGTTGGTTTAACACTTTAAATTATTTAAGAATTTACTAAAATGCTTACAAAACACGCTAGCACACAAGAGCTGCGATTTCAGATATTTTGTATCAAATCTTAGCTCTGCCATCCGGCTGGGCTGGGTGGCTACATGAACAATGATTGGCTGTTGTTCACAGGGTGATAACTGGTGCAATTACAACCTCTGCTGGCTGATTGATGGCGCCTGCGCAAAGTTGGGGAATAATGCTGATCAGGGTGTGGCTCTCCATGCACAAAGCTGATATGAACTCGCCTTGTACAGGTGAAAATATGCAGTTGGTACTGCTCACGTGTCGGAGGGGGCGTGTGTCAGTTGCGAAGCTCCTCAGTCAGCAGTGGAGGGTTGTATCAGTAGAGGTGAAGCATAATGCAATCAGAGTAATTGAATACGACTAGATTAGGGGAGAACATTGGGGGAAACAATTGAAAAAAAAGAGGGATGAAAATGCTTACAAAAATAAATAAATAAGAAATGTCCATTAAAAACAAATGCAGCAAAAAATCCTGTGAGTGTTTAGCTTGTTGTTCCAGACAAACAAACTAATGCATCTTTCTTTAAAAGACAGGATTCAGATTAGCTTTAATTACTTGACCTTTAAAACGTGTGCAAAGTGTGTTATAAAATATTAATCGGACCGGACATGCAGTTTTCCGGATTTTGTCCGTTAAATCAGAAAACCGTTAAATCGAGGATCCTCTGTATTAGTAAACACATACAAGTCCCTCCTTCACTATCACTTCTTACACACAGAGCTGAGTAAGCGACTTTGAGATGGTAGATTGTAGCCTAGCGGTTAAGGTACTGGACTAGTAATCAAATGGTCGCTGGTTCAAGCCCCACCACTGCCAGGTTGTCACTGTTGGGCCCTTGAGCAAGGCCCCTAACCATCAATTGCTTAGACAGTATACTGACACAGTACTGTATACCGCTTTGGATAAAAGCGTCTGCTAACTGCCGTAAATGTAAATGTAGTTTGTCAGGATTGACGCTCACTGGAGACTGAAGAGGAGCAGGCAGGAGAGCAGGTTTTGGCCTCCATTTGGAGGTAGCGGGTTGCTGGGAGCACATTTCTTTACAGGCTACAGTGTATTAAACAGTGTTGGAAAATATTAGGATTTTTTATTTATTAATGCAGGATTATACCCTATTACACTAGGCTGTCATCTTCCTGTAGGCAGAGCAATTCCATATTATTTTATAATGGCTTTAAATCAACTGCTGTGTTGTTTTATGATAGAAAGATGGAAGCAGAAGCAGGGTTTCAAGGACTTATTACGATGACTTTTATTTACTGAACAGCTGATCCACATTGGGTTGCAGAAGGTTAGTTAACACCAGTTAACAAGGTTAGTTAACACTTGGTGGACAGCAGAGGTGGCTGAGTGGAGAAAGCGTTTAGCTGTTCCCCTGTGGCCTGTTTTGGAAAAGCATGCTGTTCCCTTGCTAATAGCATGCTAATGAGATTCCGAGCACTCGACACACATCACCTCCAAAGACACCGCTAGAAGAGGGTGCATATAGCGACATGATTATCTCGGATGCTTTTTATGCAAGCTGGGATTCGTCTGTTCTTTATTAAACCAGGCCAGTGATAGCTCAGTGGTTAAGGTACTGGACTAGTAAACAGAAGGTTGCCGGTTCAAGCCCCGCCACCACCAAGTTGCCACTGTTGGGTCCTTGAGCAAGGCCCTTAACCCTCAATTGCTCATTGTGTAAGTCGCTTTGGATAAAAGCGTCTGCTAAATGCTGAAAATGTAAATGTAAATGAAAATGTAAATGTAAACCGGAGGCTGGAAAGCCACCTTTTACCACAGATTATAAACGAGGAGGATTCTGAGGCCATGGACATTTCAAACACACCTACCGAGCTCAATGAAGTGGAGACACAAATGCACAAGGCTTTATAAATATAAACAGACCTATGATAACTGTTTGTGCTGTCAAAACAGTTATTAAATGTAATATATTTATTGTCTACAACAACTCAGATGGAATGGAATGCCTTTATTTGTCATATACACTGATCAGCCATAACATTAAAACTACCTCATTTCTACACTCACTGTCCATTTTATCAGCTCCACTTACCATATAGGAGCACTTACAATTACTGCCTGTAGTTCATCTGTTTCTCTACATACTGTACATTTTTAGCCTCCTTTCACCCTGTTCTTCAATGGTCAGGACCCCCACAGAGCAGGTATTATTTAGGTGGTGGATCATTCTCAGCACTGCAGTGACACTGACATGGTGGTGGTGTGTTAGTGTGTGTTGTGCTGGTATGAGTGGATCAGACACAGCAACGCTGCTGGAGTTTTTAAATACCGTGTCCACTCCCTGTCCACTCTATTAGACACTCCTACCTAGTTGGTCCACCCTGTAGATGTAAAGTCAGAGACGATCATTCATCTATTGCTGCTGTTTGAGTTGGTCATCTTCTAGACCTTCATCAGTGGTCACAGGACGCTGCCCATGGGGCACTGTTGGCTGGAAATTTTTGGTTGGTGGACTATTCTCAGTCCAGCAGTGACAGTGAGGTGTTAAAAAACTACATCAGCAATGCTGTGTCTGATCCACTCATACCAGCACAACACACACTAACACACCACCACCATGTCAGTGTCACTGCAGTGCTCTGAATGATCCACCACCCAAATAATACCTGCTCTGTAGTGGTCCTGTGGGGGTCCTGACCATGGAAGAACAGCATGAAAAGGGGCTAAACAAAGCATGCAGAGAAACAGATGGACTACAGTCAGTAATTGTAGAACTACAAAGTGCTTCTATATGGTAAGTGGAACTGATCAAAATGGACAGTGAGTGTAGAAACAAGGAGGTGGTTTTAATGTTATGGCTGATCAGTGTATACATTTAATGAAATTCTTTATAGTATTGTAAACGTATATAAGCATGGGGCAGACATTGTACGACACCTCTGAAGCTGAGAGAATATAACAGCCTTGTTTAAGGGCCCAACAGTGTAACATACAACCTTTCAGTTTTACCCACTAGGCTACCACTGCTGATCCACCAAATGTTACCCACTAGGCTACCACTCACCAAATGTTGCCACATGTACAGCAGCGAGACATACCAAGTGTAAAGAGCCAAGATATTGCCAATGCTTTAACAATTATTTGAGCACAAAAATACCCTATTTTTGTTTATTACAGAGCTAATTGTGCTAGTTCTGCTGCTGGAACCTCCCATTTACCTTCACAAATTACACTAAGACAATTGTATCTACCATTTCAGTAAAACCTAATAACAGTCGTTGAGACTTCAAATTATTTGTTCTTTTGAAAGAACACACACATGAACACACACGCTAATTAAAAGCTCCATCATACCAACACTGGCACTGACCCCAAGCAGCTGCTCCGCTCCTAATGACAAAGCAGAAAATGACTAAAAATCAAAATGCGAGCTGAAACAGATAGGAGGATAATTATCCTCAGTGCTCCCGGCACTCCTGACCTCACTTACGTACTGCATCTGGTCATTGTCTTCATCTCTGGCACACAAAGACAGCGGGGGACAAAGAGTGAGGGAAGTACAGTCTGATTTCAGACAGCCGCTCGCAGCAGGGGTCTTCCCCAGGTATAGGGATGATGACAGCATAGCAGCTGTGGATTGAGGTTAGTAAACGAGTGTGTGTATGTGCATTTCAGTTAGCCTGCTGAACAACTAGAGTATTCACATAATAACAATAAATTGCTGATATTACTACTATTTCTACTACCACTACTAACAATAATACCAATAATAACTATAATAATAGATTAACAATGATAATAATAATAATGATAATAATACCAATAAATTGCTGATACTACTATTTCGACTACTACTAATAATAATAATAATAACAATAATAATAAATTAACAGGAATAACAATAATAATAATACCAATAAATTGCTGATACTACTACTACTACTAATAATAATAATTATTATTATATTTATTATTATTAATAATAATGGTCCTTGGAAAATAATAATGATAATAATAATAATAATAATAAATTACTGCTACTATTACTACTAATAATAATAAACTAATAATAATGATCATAGTACATTAATAATAATTATAACAATAACAATATTAATAATTAACAATAACAATTATTGGAAAATAATAATAATAATAATAATAATAACAATAATAATAAAGTACTACTACTACTAATAATGATGGTCATTGGAAAATAATAATAATAATAATAATAATATTAATACCAATAAATTAATTATACTACTACTTTACTACTACTATTACTAATAATAATTCTAATAATAATAATAATAATAATAATAATGATCATAGTAAATTAAGAATAATGCTAATAATAATAATAATAATAATAAGTCAATTACTACTACTACTACTAATAATAATAATAAATTAATAATAAAAATGATTACTACTATGACTAATAATAGTAAGAAGAATATATTTACAAAAATAATAAATTAATAATAATAATAATAATTTTACTAAATTAATAATAATAATAAATTAAACTAAATTAAATAAATCTAAAATAAATTAAACTACTACTAAACTGCTACTACTACTACTACTAATAATAATAATAATAATAATAATAATAATAATAATAATATATTTAGTGAAATAAGCTGCTAAATGAACATGTAATGAAGTTTGTGATTCTAATAGTTGCCTCACAGAGAACATCACAATATGTCTGAAATCAGTTTAGTTTGTATTAAAAAGTTTTAGACTGTATTGAATAAGGCTTGAATGATTTTTCCACTGAAGCAACAGTGAACAAGGCCACTCATCTTCTGAAATTCATCCAGAGATGTGCAGTAATCCATGACGGTTACATTTTAAAAGCTGGTCGAACTCTGAGGAGTCTGGCTGAGATTTCACAATAACAGTCTTTATGTCTGAAGGTAGAGCTTGGAAAACAGAAGCGGTAAAGCACTCTCAACGATCTGCAGCTCAATCACCATGTTTCATCACTCGTGCAAACACAATCTATAAAAACAGATCTTTCTCTAACTGATAGCAGTATGTCAGGAGAAGCAGGAATCAGAGGAAACATGACTGAAAGTGGGCGGTAAAAAGAGGAGGAGAGTAGATGAGAAGTGAAAAAGGTTATAGTAGGAGGCGAATAGTGAGAATTTGGCTGGTAGTAACATGAAACAGGTTTTACGTGACATATTGTTGATGCTGACAAAGAAAGACGGAACATATTCCAGTGAAACAGTTGCATATCTTACCCACATGAGGAAACACAAGAAGAAGGAAGACAAGAGAGGGAATCATGTAACAAAAGCAGATTTGAAAAGGAGAGCAGAATGCACTGTGGGGAGGTTTAGTGTGAGTGGGTGTATGAAAGACAGTCTGGGTTTAAACCCTCTGAAGATGTTCTGATGCTGCACTCGCTCTGTGCCAAAAAAAAACACACTTAAAAGTAACAAAAAACTCTTTAGTAGGACATAAATATGGCGCTTAAACAGAGAGACTCCCAGAAAGTGAATGCAAATATACAGTATTATATACACACTAATTATCTGGTACTATCAGATCTTAGCAGTTATTTGATTGTGCTGATCTAAATGGTAAAGTAACAATAACAATTATACAATGATAATGATTCTTGTTTGCATTTTCCATGCTGTATCTTTTTTTTTTATTTGGGTTATATACTGAAATCCACAAATACAGTACAGAAACACGGTAAATGTGCAATGCCTTGAAGCTAGAGCGATCCAATGATGCCAGCTCAACCTACACTCCTGCCCATGTGGTTTGGTCGGGCCATGTGTCCTACAGCTAGAATCAGTGGAGTATTATCAGGCTCTTCTCACTAGTAAAATGGAGCAGTCATTAAGTCAAAACCATAACTGGATATTACATGTACAAGAAAATGGTCTCACCACCATTTCCCAGATCAGAGATTAAGAAAAAGCATATGGCAACTGTACTTATACAATTACTGACTGTAGTCCATATGTTACTCTGCATGCTTTGTTAGCCCCCTTTCACCCTGTTCTTCAATGATCAGGACCTCGACAGGACCACTACAGAGCAGGTATTATTTAGGAGGTGGTTGATTCTCAGCACTGCAGAGACACTGACATGGTGGTGGTGTGTTAGTGTGTGTTGTTGTGTTGGTATGAGTGGATCAGACACAGCAATGCTGCTGGAGTTTTGAAAATACCGTGTTCAATCACTGTCCACTCTATTAGACCTAGTTAGTCCCCCTTGTAGGTGTAAAGTCAGAGACGATCGCTTATCTATTGCTGCTGTTTGAGTTGGTCATCTTCTAGACCTTCATCAGTAGTCACAGGACACTGCCCACAAAGCACTGTTCACTGGATATTTTTGGTTGGTGGACTATTCTCAGTCCAACAGTGATGGTGAAGTGTTTAAAAACTCCAGCAGTGCTGCTGTGTCTTATCCACTCATACCAGCACAACACACACTAACACACCACCACCATGTCAGTGTAACTGCAGTGCTGAGGATGATCCACCACCCAAATAATACCTACTCTGTGGGGGTCCTGACCATTGAAGAACAAGGTGAAAGCAGGCTAAAACAGTATGTAGAGAAATAGATGGATTACAGGCAGTAATTGTAGAACTACAAAGTGCTCCTATATGGTAAGTGGAGCTGATAAAATGGACAGTGAGTGTAGAAACAAGGAGGTGGTTTTAATGTTATGGCTAATCAGTGTATATAAATCTATAAACCTACAAGGCAGAAATGCAAACAAGCACATACAAACACACAGAAGCAAGAAAGAGGATAAAACATAAAAACATGAGGAGATTCTGAACACCCCGGTTCGAGTCTTGTCCCTGCTACCGGTCAGCTGGGCGCCATCTACTGGGCACAATTGGCAGTGCCGGCAGCGACACAAATTGGCCACTGTGTCTGCTGGGTGGGATGACCAGACTAAATGGGTGGGGTCTTCAAACTCTGTGCAAGGACCCTGGTTAGCGGATAGAGGCGTCTGTGCAGAAGCACGGGCGTAAAGAAGGGGTCCGCTAGGACTGCGCGCGCGTTGGAGGGCATGTGAGCAGTAAATATACACGAATAGGAATTCACAGCAGGGGAAGACATATTGACTATGCTAATGCATAATGCATAAATAAATAGAAAAATATATGTCAGGAACTCACGCAAGCTTAATAAGACTGTGGTCAGAAAAATATTGCCAAATTAAAATTCCCTTATGCCCATCTCTGCAGGAACTCAGCCTTCTGCCCCTTGCTCTAGCTCAGCAGGCCTTCAAGAACCATAACCATGCTCTGTACAGTCAGGCTTCTGCCATCAAGCTGGTAGCTGTAGTGCTTGGGTAAGCAGAAATATTCACAGAAATGTGATTACTACCCAGGACACCACAAGCTTCTGCTACTCCCGCTACTCCCCGCTAGCCCAGTAGAGAAATAATAAACCCCCAGCCTTACGGCACCTTGAATGCTGCTGCTGCTGCTGCGACCAACGCTTGCCGGCTTCTCTCACATTAGCATAAGAACACAAAAGCAGCCAGAAGGCTCTTTGATACACTTTCCTGTAATTTGTTTTGATTTGTCACTTTTAACCGGGAGAAATGATACGATTTTTTGCTATTCTATGCAATTTATATGCCTCTTAAACACAGTGGCAAGAGCTAAGGATTTTTCAATAAACCAACAAAGAGGACCTGTCCTAACATTACACAAACAGCTCAAGGCAAAAGCAGTTGAAGAAAAGCAGCTAGAGAATAATGGGTTCTTTTGAAGCTTTGCATCTGATCAACACAAACCAGGCGTGTTCGGAATGCTCACCCGTCTATAATGCTTGGCATTTTACTTCTGTCAAAAGTCAAACGTACCAATACTAATAAAACAATACAACACTAGACTGAAGGATGATGAACTGAAATTATTTAGGCTTTTCTACTGGTTGTTACTTTTAACATAAAGTAATTTTATTGTATACGTATGGTTTGTTTAATCTAATTCTAATTATAGGCCACCAAGGGAGGATGGGTCCTTTTAAGTCTGGTTCCTCTCTCTGGTTCTTCCTTGTAATTTTAAGGGGGTTTTCTTGGCCACCGACACCCTCAGGTTGCTCATCAGGGGGTTTTGGTCCCAGATTCTGTAAAGTTGCTTTGAAACATGTCTTTTGTAAAAGGTTTAACTAGTCTTAACATATCCTCAAGGCTTTATTTATATCTGACCGGTATCAGTATTCAAAGTGTAATACTTCCTCATGGCTACAGCAAGATACAGTGAGCTACAGGGAGCGGTAGTGAGCTACAGTGAGGTACAGTGAGGTACAGTGAGCTACAGTGAGGTACAGTGAGCTATAGTGAGGTACAGGGAGCTATAGTGAGCTACAGTGAGGTACAGTGAGCTACAGTGAGGTGCAGTGAGCTATAGTGAGGTACAGTGAGCTATAGTGAGGTACAGGGAGCTATAGTAAGCTACAGGGAGCTATAGTAAGCTACAGTGAGGTACAGTGAGCTACAGTGAGGTGCAGTGAGCTATAGTGAGGTACAGTGAGCTATAGTGAGGTACAGGGAGCTATAGTAAGCTACAGGGAGCTATAGTAAGCTACAGTGAGGTACAGTGAGGTACAGTGAGGTACAGTGAGTAAAAGTGCACCACAGGGCTTGGCACTCACTCCACTGGTTTGTTTCTACCTCTACCACCTGTCCTTCTGTCACTGTCTTCCCATCCTCCCTCTTTCTCCTTACCCTTCCACCAGTCCTTATGCCTCCATCATCATTTTCTATTCTTTATTCAAAAGCCTCTTGAGCCACAGATGGTCAATTCCATTGACCAGTTCAACAAGTCCCACAGGAAGGACACACAGTCCAGACATCTAAGCAGAAATATTAAAGAGGTGTTCTTATGCATGAGACTGAGGGTATATTAGTGTGCACTCACTGTCTGCATAAATATGAATGTTGTGCTTGTCAGCATGCATATGTTGTTCCCAGGCTGTGTGTGTGTGTGTGTGTGTGTGTTTGTTCCCCAGAGCCTCAACAAATTATTAAAAAAAAAAAAAAAAAAAATCATGCCACTTTTCCACTTGATCATACAGTGCGCCATGATGCAGTTAATAATTCAGAAATAGTCCAAATTATATAATATTTAGCTCCACACATACAGTATGTCTTTATTTGGTACTCCTAATAACCTGAAAAGAAGATAACTGGCTTTAGCATAGTGGTTTAGGTACATTACAATATCCCATAATCCCCTTTTAATTTAACATAATATGAAGTATATATTTTTATGTCCATCCTTTGCTCTTATACCTGTCTCTATTCTGTTGAAATGTTCCCTGTGTATTATTATTAATGTAATTACTATTATTAGTTTATTATTAGTTATTATTTCTAATAGACAAAATGTATTTGTCGATTATAGGTTGGATATAAGATTAAACCACATTTTACAAATTGTATTTATTTAAGTGTTCAATATTCATGTTGTATTATTAATTGTTACTAAAAATTACTAAATTATCTTAATAACAGATTGAAAAAGAGGCTATAGGTGCATTTCGTTTTAAAAAATGTAATAAGATTTACTGTGCTTTACAAATTTAAGGTTAATGAAGTCATTTTAGAAATCAATTAGCTGTCATACAAGTATACAAATTGTTAAGGAATAATTCAAAATTTATTATTTAAAATAATAAGGTAATAATAAAGTAATACACCTTTTAATGAGATAGGTTAAATCTTAATACATGTTAATAACTCCAGGGATTGTTAAATATATCCACTAATGCCCACCTCCGCTCTGATTTGAGGAGAACTAAGCTAACCCGCGCCCCCTCCGACACGTGGGCAGCAGCCATATGCATTTTGTCACCCACACTAGGCGAGTGCATTTGCGAATCAGCCTTGTGTACAAAGAGACACACCCTGATCAACGCACTCTTTCCCCGCCAGCAGAGGTCACAGCCGCATCAGCCACGAGAAGTCTCTATCTGGCTTAATACCCCCATCCCTATATGAACAACAAGCCAATCGTTGTTCATGTGGCTGCTCAGCCCAGACAGATGGCAGAGCTGAGATTCAATACGATGTATTCGAGATCCCAGCTCTGGTGTGCTAGCGTGTGTTTTTACCGCTGCGCCACCTGAGTGGCTTAATCATAGTATCTAAGCTCAATTTTCACAGTATGTCTGACGGGTATGTTTATTAACCTGTGTACAGATCACACTTTGGATGCAAAAGAGAGCATTTCCATTAAACTAAAGTTTGTTTTTTCTTTTCTTTTTATTATTTAAGACATATTCACTGACCATGTGCACACATAAATGTGTCAAGTCTATGATTAACTTTACTATTCCTAAAAACTTTACTATGCAGTGCTGTTCTCTGCACAGCAAGACTTATAACTAACATTGTCACAGTAATTCAACAACTGTGACAGCCCAGAGAAACATGAATACTTAACAATATAAAGTAATACAAAATAATAACAAGATAAAGTACTATTTATTGCAGACACTTAAGATCAAAGAAAACCTACTTTCTATCAAGTCCTGTAATTATTAAAGCTCTACCAGTATGACAGTGGATTAATAAAATAATGTGATCTGAGAAAGGGATCATTTCTAAAGACAGTGACCATTTAATGACCTGGAACATTTACTGGATGTAAGCTGCTGCTTTTTTTTATGATCAACATTTCTCATTCATCCATAATGGCCTCCACTCACTCACTGCCCAATATCTAGGCTGTAAGTTCTGAGCAACTATCGGAAAAGAGGAGTCTGGGTATTATAATATCAATAGTCATATCAATAGGCCTAATAATATCCATGAAATATAGAACACGATGATTCTACATTATTTGAACCCCTGTTTTCTCTTTTTTCTAGAGAATTCGTTGAACCTTACAGGCAGTTCAGGTTTTGTGATTCGGTTTAATCAAATCAAAGTGTTGTGGTGAAGGATCACTTTAGCCCACTTTCCTTAAAGACGCACCTTGTTAACACCCTCATGATCGAGTTTCTCTCATTAGTCGAGAGCTTGTTACTCGGGATGTTCTTTTTTTGCCTTCAGCATCTCTTACCACATTAATTCATTTTGCAGACACTAATAGTAACGTAGGCCTTCCAAAAGTGGCCCCAGAGTGGAGATAAGTGACTAGGTGGGGGCAGAGGACTACAAGATCCTTTAACAGGTGATGAAACGTACTTGACAGACTAAGAAAATAGATGAAGTTTACACAGAGCACTCCAGACTTTCTAACCATATGGATATCAATATTTCAGAACCATGGAGAGCAACTTAGAAACGTAACAGTACTTCCGACCTGAAGAACAACCCTACCAGAATGAGATGAACTAGGTCTGATCCAGCTGTAACCACATCCAACTACATGGACTCAAAGTGAGTATAAAAGCAGCATCTAAAAGAAATTTTGTGGAATTTTGCAGTCGTATGTAAAGGTTCAGGCACCCCTGGCCAAATTACATATTAAACAAAGTACTTGTTATTTTTTTGCTTTTGTACTTTGTATAGTATGTAATTTGGCCAAGGCTGCCTGAACCTTTACATACGACTGCAAAATTCCTTATATATGCGGCTTTTTTACCAACTCTTAGTCCATGTAATTTAAAAGTCATCAAGAATTTGGAACTTGCTGAACCCCTTAACTTTTAAAAATGACAACTGCATTTCCTACAACTAAATAACATACCACCCACCCCAAACAAACAGTGGTAAAATCTGGCGATTATGAATACATATTATCATCTAGACATCTCATTCCAAGTTGGATTAGAGAACAGAACTTCAGTTACTTGGCAGCTTCAGAACATGCATGCATTAGGTGTGTTCGATCAATTGTAAGCACTCGTATTCCCCCGTGTTCTATTCTACACCTTGTGTTTATGTTCTGTTCATGTTGTACTGTACATCATCATACTTTCCAATTCAAGCTTTATATCAATCCAAACCCTCCAGGATTATGTTTTCTTTCTGTGTTTCTCTCCTGCCACCCCTTCCAGACACTCATCATTCTTGCTACCGTCTTATTTGGCTCTCTCACTGTACACTAAACCCTTTTTTTTGGTTTGGCAGCAGCCCCCCTGCTGCCAGCTATGGAAGTCATTCAGAGTAAATTACTGTACTCTAACATCTGTCAATTACTGCTAACATGGATCTGGCCATGCCCAAAAGAGGCTTCTGAGAAGGCTTAAAGCCAGGCTAATGTTGTTAGATCAAGGGTGCTTTCCGGCAGCCGGTGGGATCTTCAGGGAAATGGCTGAGAGGCAGCAGTAAAATCACTTTCTCTCTGGCCCTAAGCCAAAGTAAGAGTCACGACTAAAGAATACCCCTGTAGAGAAAGATAAGTACAGTGGTGATTTTATTTATAGTATATGGAGGAGAAAGAGATACCCAGTGCTGACCAGCTCTTATTATTGAGCAGCCACTGCCAACAGGGTCCACCATTCTTACATTTACATTTTGAGCATTTAGTAGACGCTCTTATGCACAGTGACTAACAGAAGTGCTTCCACAGTAAACATTTCATTACTCAAGTTTAAGTAAACAACAGTCCAAACCCTGTTAGAACAAAGATATATACAATGCAATATGTAAGATATATGATGTATATTCTTTTATAAATAAGATGCTGTAGAAGGTTAGAAAGTGCATTTAGTTTTCAGCTTAATACATCTCTTCTACTGAAGTACCCAACCCAAGAACCTGAAATTCCTTTTAACACTACCTGATATGAAAAAACGTAAACTAAAAGTACACTGTGAGTCAAAAAAGAAACTTCAATACCTTCACTCATAACTTGGGCAAATGCTGATCAACTTTTAAAACTCTTTTCCTGTTAGGATTACCTATTGATTACCATAACAACCATATGTGTTTCCTTTGAACAGCAGCAGAAGACAATGCGGTAACCCAAGATAAAATGGTTTTTACCAATAAAGAAGAAATTTTAAGAAAGATTTTGTATTGTACTTGCTGAACTGCGTACTTGTTTGTTGCGTGAGATCTGTAAAACTGGTAAGTACGAAGGACGAAAGTAATTGGATGACCGAAAAGCGTGCATACCTATGACAACATAGTGCAAGTTCAAGAACCGGACAAATCTCAGACCCATCAGTCAACATGTCAAAACTCAACTTAGCCAATCGTCAGTCTGAATTGTTCATCGTGATCTGGTGCTGCAACAGTAAAGGAATTTTGAAAGTTGGTCAACATTTGCCAAAGTTCTGGGTGAAGGTACAAAGGTCTTTTTTGACCTACAGTGTAGTATTTAATGCTAATTTCACTGATACCTCTACACGTTACCTAATTATTAGTACAAAAGTCTAAAAGTCAAAACACTAATTAATATTCAGTTTTTTTAATTCCAGTACCCTTAAGCTCTTCCCTAAAGGCTTACAGGCTAGCTAACTGCTCTAAACCTGAACATCTTACATTCATTTTCACTCATTTTCATTTTTCTGTGCCCTGCTGGAAATTAAACAGAGGAAATCCACTGGAGGACACATTCTCACTCACTCATGCACTGTCCCAACATTTTTAAATAGTGTTAAAGCCATCAAATTAATGCTCATTTGTTTAGACATTAAGTGTCTGGTTTTTTTGGCAAATAATTCCAGCTTTAATTTTGATTTTTCCTACTGTCCCTACTTTTTTAACTGAGTCTGTAAATCTCTGACAGTCATAATTTTTTAACCTCTCTGTTTTGCTCTCAGGTTCTCTCTCTCCTCTTTTTCTCTCATGTACACACACTTCAGGCTGATTTATGAAGCTGGATGAATACAGGCTAGGCTTAGGCAGGAGAGAGGGAAAATTAATAACAACCTTACAGTCAGATTAATCACTTTTCAGCCTTTCTTTTAAAACCCAAAAATCTTATTAGCAACTCCAGTACAGCTCACTTACCTTCTCTCTCACCCTCGTACCATTTCTCACATGTTTCGTACTCTTCTGTCTGTCTTTCTTATGGAGGACCACATGTTAGTTTGTTTTAAGTTGTTGTCTTTCAAGTTTTTTTTGTCTTTCAAGTTATATGATATTCTTTTTACATGGTCTTACATTTGTCAAAATCGCCATAAAGTACAGAAGCCAAAATTTATTTATTTTTTTTTTATTTTTTTTATTTCAAGTTTATTCGAAGTGTTTAAGGTTTTTTTTAATTGGGTTTTTTTTTTTTTTTCTCGATTTTTTAAGTTGGTTTTTTTCAGTTGTTTTTTTCCTTAAGCTGTTTAAGATTTTTTCAAGTTGTTTGTTCAAGTTTATTTTTTTCAAGTTTGTTTTTAAGTAGTTTTTTCAAGGATTTCCAAGTTGTTGTTTTTTTATATTTTTTATATATTTAAGTGAAACACATTTTAAGTTGTATATTATTCTTTTTACATTGTTTTGCCTTTGTCAAAACAAACATAAAGTTCAAATACCTAAAAATGCCCATTTTTTTATTTATTTATTTTTTTTTTCAAGATTTTTTAAGGTTAATTTTTTTAAAGTTTGTTTTTTAAATAGTTATTTCAAGGATTTTTAAAGTTGTTTTTAAATTTTTTTGTGTTCTTGATAAAAAGTTTATGTACACTCCACCAAAGCTGACAGATCTTATCAAGATTTGCAAATGACTTTATGGCAATTTTGACCAAGTTAAGACCATGTAAAAATAATATCATACAGCTTAAAATGTAAAACGTAAAACTAAGACTATCAGACATCTGTTCCATCTTAATTCACCTTAAAAGAAAAAAAATGAAAAACAACAAATCCAAATAAAACCTCATAAAAACATTACTTTTTTAACACATGGCCTTTCTGGGCTTCTGTACTTTCTTACTTCACTCTAGCTAGTGTTCTCTGTCTCCTCTTCCCTTCTCTTCCAAATATCATTGCCACTAAAAATATGGGGAGGCATTTTTCACTAGGAGTGAGAAAGAAGGAGAAAAATAAAAATCAATGAATCATGTGATGGGAATATGAGGACGAGTGAAGTTGGAAAGAAAAGACACAAGATGTAAGAGATAGTGGAACAGACTTGTGCCTTGTTTTCTAAATGAGCTCAGAGGAGACAGGAAATCTCCAGCATCCTTCATCTTGTACCCTTCTGTCCAACAATTCTTCATCAAACCACTATTGATGCCTGCTCATACAGCACTTACTGTCTGATAACCATCACATATTAGCAATCTGTTCATTATCTAAACAGCTTATCAGATTATGTCACTGCTCCGTAATAGATGATGCATTAACAAAAAGACCGATTCAGGAAAAAAAATTAGGAGCAAACCTCTCAGTGGTCCCAAAGGCCTGTCCAGATACTTATTATTTACAATTGTGTAATGGACTGTGTATAATGGAAGAAATGCCAAATGAGAAAATCACACTCTTGCTCCTGCACCAGTGACTCCTACTGTCTGTTTGAGGTGGAGGAATAGATAGAGCATAGTACGTACAGTCCTGTGTACAAACTAGGCCACTGAGGAACATCAATTGCATTTAAACAAGCCTAAAAACATTAAAAGTAAAGATTTAATTTGATATCTTTTCTGCATCAAGTGTCATCACTGCATAATATAAGCAAGATTTAATCCATCCACGATGTTCTAAAAACTGTGCAATAATAATAATAGTGAAATAGATCATAATCTTGTGTGATGATGGTTTGTTATGTTTGTTAGTGATATGCACGTATGTTCAAAGCACCTCAATAGTTTATCTTGCCAGTGCTATCCAATGGTTTAACAGAAATACAAAATTTTATTATAGGACTGTTCTGGGCTTATTGTGAAGGATTGGGATGCTTGTGTGAAGAATTGGCAACTCTGTTTGTGACATTTGATCAATAAAGGTCTATTTAAGACACATGCAAATGTCGCTAGTTGTAAATGGCTATAAATCACTGTCCACTATTAAGTGAATCCCTCAGGATGGTGGTTAATACCAAATATATATATATGTTTTTTTGTTTATTTGTTAAGCTTAAAGTCAAAATTAGTTACTGCTGGACTGCCAGAATCAGATTATTATCAAGCAATTACTGGCAGGGTTAAAAATACAATGAGTAAAAATCCCGAACAATAGACCTCTGTATGTGACATGGTGTACAGTTGCCACAAGGCAAGCCAAGACATGCCTCAGGTGTTAAAGGCTTTAACTCTACTTTTACAGAGCTAAAGTGGCTTTGTTCTGCCTATTTAATTAACCCATGTACCCTCACAACAACTGTCAACATAAACAATCAAGCACGATCGCTCCTGTAATTCCTGTTTTGTACTTATTTTGAATACAGTCAGTCACCATTCAGCACCAACAATAGCTATTGTTTTAGTGAGAACAGTGTGATCGTCTCTGTGGAACGTTTTGTATCGATAACATTAGTGGAACTTAAACGAGGTTTTTAACAAAGAGTGACGAGGTAGCACCCTCTAATTTCTTAAATTGTGTGTTTGTAAAACATAATGAATGAATACAATGTTATCTATTTATTTATTATGTTTTACACACTTTGGTTACATTCATGAAAGGACAGGTAGTTACTGGTTACACAAGATTCATCAGTTCAAGCCTTAAGTGTCAAACACAGTCATGGACAATTTTGTCTCTTCAATTCACCTTACTTGCATGTCTTTGGACTGTGGGAGGAAACCAGACCTCCCGGAGAAAACCCATGTAGGCACGGGGAGAACATGCAAACTCCACACAGAAAGGACCTGGGCTGCTTCACCTGGAAATCAAACCCATTGAACCAATTTAACAATTAATTCCTTAAAATATTAGGAAGGTCTGTATGGTCTGTAGGTCAGGATGTAGAAAAGTATATAAGAGAAAGCATATAAACATATCTAGAAGTATATAAAAGTGTTTATGTGCTATAGGTTTCACATTTTATACAGTGGAGTTATTGCATATGTACAAAATAACAGTATTACTGCACATTTCTAGGAACCTAAAGTACTTTAGTAGTTGTATTGCAATGATGTTGAAGTGGGTGGGGTAGGAGGGCAGTATTTTTTATATTCAGCAATGGCACTTGAAAAAACTGTTTTTCAGTCTGGAGGTGTGTCCTTAGAACCCTATAACACTATAAGTAAATAAAATTGTTACAAATATACATTATGTATATAAGTAAATATAATTATTTTAAATAAATAGAAGAGGGTTGATGAGGTTTTAACAGTGTGTATAAAAGGTGGGTTATTATTCGGTGGTATAAGGGCAGAACGACGTGTAGGAAGGCAAGTTCAGCTCTAAACCACCTCCTACACACCTGAAATGAAGAGGGAGTAAATAAGCCACGACACAGGTCCTGTTTACATAATACTACTACTGCTACTGCTTTTTCATATAATAACCAACATCACAAAGCAATGTCATAGAGCAGAGCATTTGAAGTCTGAAGCTCCCCATCTCATTTCCCCACATTTAAAACATTACCAATGTTACACTTTTATGTTTCTTAACTTTTGGAAAGACATGGCGACCCCAAAAGAAAATCCAAAAAGATTTCAGGCACGTTGGGAAAATGAATATTTTGTTTCACTGATTTCAGAGGGAAATGTGTATGTTTAATTTGTCAGAGAACTGCTGCAGTGACGGGGTGTAGTAATGTTCTCGTTTTATTCACTGGTAAGCAAAATCTTAGTATACACAAGACTGTAAACATAAATTATAAAAGTTTAGTGCCCAAGTGGCGCAGCATGATATTCCGCTAGCACACCAGCGCCAAGATTCGGAACTCCTCGGTTTGAAACTGGGTTTTGCCACCGGTCGGCTGGGCACCATCTAGCGGCCAAAATTGGCAGTGCCTGCAGCAGACACGTCTCTGCTAGGGCGGGATGGCCGGACTATGTGGGTGGGATCTTCAAACGCTGTGTAAGGACCCGGATTGGCAGATAGAGAGGCGCCTGTGCAGAATGCATGGGTGAAAAAGGGTTCCGCTAAGGGCTGAGTGTGTGTCGGAGGAGGCGTGGGGAGCAATACCCAACTGCAATCAGGGATCCCCCAGCAGCGGAGGACAAATTGACTACGCTAAATTGGGAGAAAATGCATAAATAAAATAGAAAAAAAAGTTTATAGTAATATAAGGTAGGTCTATTATTTTTTGTTGAGTCACTGGCCCGTCATTGCATGTTTTTACTACATCTGGCACCCAACAAGAAAATACCATAGAAAAATAAACACACCAAAATTTTAAATACCGCTTGTGAACGTGTAAGTTACATTAGGTGACTACATCTCTCAGACTCAGTTTTACTTTGCTTGTACCTACAAGACATGGCAACCCTGAACACTGCACAGTGCAGTGAAATGTCTGTTATGCCAACCAAAACATTGTGGTTTTAATGATTTATTTATATAGATGTTTTGCGCTGTGCTTACACAATGGACATATTCACCACAGGAATGGTTGGGAATTTTTCCCATCAGTTTATTGCCCTTGTAAGGTGTTGTTTTAGTATGTTGGGTTTTTTATTTTTAGATGTGTTCTTTTAGATCAAGTTTTCAGGAAAAAAGAGGATTGTTTCTATTTTGGCTTGGTTAATTTCTTATATTGTCATGTATTGCTATAGATTGTCGGTCCTGCAAATATTTAGGACATTCAGTCAGTATATGTTCGATAGACAGTGTGGTTTTATCTAATCCGAGTCACTATTTCAACCTTACAAAATTGAGAAGCGATAGGACTATGTCTTCTGTGAGATTAACAAAAACAGCCAACTTGTTCTGTTCAAACTGATCAAGCCAACCAACCAGGAAAGTGTGAGAACAATGCTAGTTCTTATCATTTTTTCTGTCAAGGTTACACCAACACTGAATATCCAAGGACGCCGCCAGAGCCAGTACACACATTAAAAACACGAGAGAGAGAGAGAGAGACAGTGAGAGAAAGAAACTGTGAGAGTTGACGAGAGAAACAAGGACTGGTGCCAATATTGACAGAAGAGTGAATCTCCTGTGCTTCACAGCCCTTATCTCTAGCTGCTCGACACTCAGCCTGACCCTGAGCAGGTCCTGTTTTTTGCCGTTACAGAGGGCTAAAGGTTGTTGTGTGTTTATCAGGTGTATCAGGTTCATGCAGTCCCAGATGAGCTGTTGGAGCACGAATCTACTGCCATGCATGAGCTAAATTTCCCAACTGTAGTAATAATCTGGAGACCTGAAACCTGATCTGCCGTACAAACATTAATAAACTAACCTCAGACTCTTTTCAGCCATGGTTCTGTGCTTTTCTCTCCTTGTTGAGTTTGAATTGGCGTAGTAAAAGCTGGCACAGAAACCACAAAGGATGAGTTGAACTCAATTCTTACAAGAGTTTCTTTCACAGACCTTAACTTCAATGAAAACGAAAGTTCGCAGAGTAAAACGATACAAAGCTTGTTCTGCCTCTTATCATTTTTCCACTTTGAGGCCGTGCCTGCACTTTGTTTCCATTTTCCCTAAAAGTGGGGAGTGTTTTAAATGTGCTGATCAAGGGGCCATCCATAGAGACCTAATCTGGATGCAGATAAGAGCTCTACGGGGCAGTGAAAACTACAAAGGGCTGTACGGTATTAAGATAAAACTCTCTGCTCACAAGGGCTGGATAAATACACCATATCAACCACCGTAAATGCCATGATCCACTTTTCTTTGTTCTGTAATTTACTTAACGGTTGCATTTTATAGGCCAACATGCTGTTTTGTGAGTTGACTTTACCTTAATAAATACAAAATGTGCCCGTTTTAGCGTAATAGTAAAACGATACGGAGCAATGTCAATGCAGTTAGGCTGATTTCACATGCTGGGAGGTTATTGCAATGAATTACAAGTTCCATTCTAATCCACTGAATGTAGCATACTGGATACTAGTGGTAATGTTATCACACCAACTTACCACACCATTAGTACAGTAATATGTGATTTGGGACACCACAATTTAGCAAAAAAGATTTTAGATGTCAATAACATGTTTTTGTAAACTGGGGGGAACTATTAAAAGTACTGCAATATTCAAGTAAAGAAGCATAAATGTAGATACTATAGTTAAAGACATCTTGCAGGCATTATTTTCATTCATTGAAGGCTAAAGACAAATTAATATAATGTATTCTACTTGATTACATTGTCAAAATAATGTAATCCTACTTATCCTACTGAGGGTTGGTTCTTCCATTATAACAACATTTACATTTGCAGCATTTAGCAGACGCTTTTATCCAAAGCGACTTACAATCTTTTTTTTCTATTTTATTTATGCATTTTCTCCCATTTTCTTCCAATTTAGTGTAGTCAATTTGTCGTCCGCTGCTGGGGGATCCGTGATAGCAGTCAAGGTGGGTATATAGCTGCTCACGCCTCCTTCGACCCGCGTGCAGGCCTTAGTGGAACACTTTTTCACCCATGTATTCTGCACAGGTGCCTCTCTATCCACTAATCAGGGTCCTTACACAGCATTTGAAGACCCCATCCACACAGTCCGGTCATCCCTAGCAGAAACGTGTCTGCTGCAGGCACTGCCAATTATGCCCGCTACATGGCGCCTAGCCAACCGGTGGTAGCGCAGAGTTTCAAACCGAGGAGTTCAGAATCTCTGCGCTGGTGTGTTAACGGAATATCCCGCTTTGCCACCTGGGCGCCAGCGACTTACAACCTTGACAGAAAAGAGTTAAGAGACTCGGGGTCCAACAGTGGCATCTTAGCGGTGGTGGGGCTTGAACCAGAAACCTTCTGATTACTAGTCCAGTACCTTAACGTACCTTAACCATAGCTAACAATGTCCCTATTTGCAGAGCATAAGTTGTCACTAATAGGTTTGCCAAGCGTAAAATTCAGATCTGAATCCTCTTAAACACTAGCAGATTATATTTTGACTACTTTAACAATGCTGCCCACTATTATCATCAAAACTCCAGTTACAAGGTTATCCTTTAGTAGAATGGTGTTCTACTTTTCCAGTACAAAAAAATACTTGCATGGGCACCCAGGTGGCACAGCGGGATATTCCGCTAGATCACCAGAGCTAGGATTCTTAACTTTCAGAGTTCGAATAAGAGCTCCGTTACGGGTCGGCTGGGTGCCCCCTAGCAGGCACAATTGGCCACTAATCTGCTGGGTGGGAAAAGACTGATCAAAAAAGGGGGTGGGGTCTTCGATGCTGTGTAAGGACCCTGGTTAGTAGCATGAGGCGCCTGTACAGAAGTGGAGGAACGCTGAGTTTAGCGAGTGACACAACACAGTATGGCTGAATAAGACTGTGCACACATCAGAAGGAGCGTGTGTCCGGCAAATATATCCTCCCCAGTAGCAAAACACTAATTGGCTATGCTAAAATTGGGAAAAGGGAGAATATGCATAAATAAAATAGTAAAAAAAAATAAAGAACAGACTTGCAGAATCAATGCTGATGTGTCTTGACAGCTAACAGTAGTCCAAGACTAGCTGCTTTTCCCTTCCTAATTGCATCACCTGTATGTACAGTATATTCAATAAATAATGTGCTGTGTTCGGCCTGTCACCCACCTTCATTGCTCACCAAATCAACCAAGCTTCCTGTATCTCATTACACAATGATGCTCCCATAATCCCACTAGCAGCAATGGGTCAACATGTCAGAATGAATAAAGTGTGAAAGGGACAAGTTCTACACACTGCTCCAGTGAGGGGTGATTTTGTTGCCTGTCAAATCAAGGGTGTGTTAAAGCAGTTAGTCCTGTGAACCACAAATTTAGTAGACGTCTGTGTCACAGTACACAACATACACCTACAGAAACTTTCACTGAAACACTATAGTGTCAAAGACAGAGGAATGAACAAGGAAGACCTAAACACAAGTTCAAATCAATATCTTATTAAAGCAGGCTAAAGTAGTAGACTTCAGACTAACTCTGAAATGTGGAGTTCATCAGACTGCCATTCTTTACAAGATAGAGTGCTTTAAAATGCCATGCAACAGGCGCCCACATAGCACAGCGGGATATTCAGATAGCACACCAGCACTGGGATTCTGAACTCCCCACGGTCGAACCTCAGTTCCGCTACCGGTCGGCTGGGCTTCTCCAAGCAGGCACAATTGGCCACTAGTCTGCTGAGTGGGAAAAGACCGGACTAAAGGGGGGGTGGGGTTTTCAACACTGTGTAAGGACCCCTGTTGCCCAGAAAGTGGACGAGCGCAGAGCTTGACCTTACTGGCAAATCCAAGGAGGTATGGGAGAATAAGCAGGGTTGCTGGAGCGTGTGTTAGGCGAATATACATCCTTCTTGGACACCATAGAGGTTCCCAGGAGCGGAAGACTGATGGCTAAGCTAAATTGGGGGGAAAAGGGAACAAATGGCATGCAACACTCACTCATTCACTTACTTTCTTAACCGCTTATCCAATCAGGGTCACAGTGGCGGGTTTGCTGGAGCCTATCCCAGCTTTTCAATGGGAGCAAGGCACACAGTAACACCCTGGACGAGGCGCCAGTCCATCGCAAGGCAGACACACATACACACACACACACCTCATCACCTGCAGGGCAATTCAGTGTCTCCAATTATTTTCACTGCATGTTTTTGGTCTGTGGGAGGAAACCGGAGCTCCTGGAGGAAACCCACACAGACACGAGGAGAACATGCAAACTACAGACAGAAAG
Organism: Trichomycterus rosablanca; assembly: GCF_030014385.1. NCBI lineage: Eukaryota > Metazoa > Chordata > Actinopteri > Siluriformes > Trichomycteridae > Trichomycterus > Trichomycterus rosablanca. The sequence continues at coordinate 12,380,829 of NC_085999.1, read as the reverse complement.
GACCCGGACCGCCCCACCTGGGGATCAAACCCAGGACCATCTTGCGGTGAGGCGACAGTGCTACCCACCTAGCCACCGTGCTGCCCTGCCATGCAACAATTACAAAGAAAAAACCTGTCCATACCAAGTTCTCCTATGACCAACACGAGGCTCAAGCAGATAGCAGATAGCAGATGAAACTCTTTAATATCCTAAAGCTCTGACAAAAACCTCTAGAAAAAAGCAGATGGTTACATAAAACATGGCTGATAAGTAAAGCAGATGGATAGTCATTTGTAATTTCGAGAAATAGTTTATTATGAAATGTGCAGCTTGCTTTTCTGACGCCAGCTAGACAGCTAGGTTTCGTGAAAGGATGTCTTTTTGTCCTGACTGGCTCTGAAACTCAAGTTTTGCAAGCCTGATATGGTACATTCAACTCCCACAACTTCCCTGAAAGAGTTTTAATTAGATGTCAAATGTAATCTAATAATCTGCATTAATCAGGAATCCTTTTCTTAATAAGGAACCAATGAGACTGGCTACTGTCCATGAGAGTTTGTTTGTTTGTTTATTAGGATTTTAATGTCATGTTTTACACTTTTGGTTACATTCATGACAGGAACAGTAGTTACTCATTACACAAGATTCATCAGTTCACAAGGTTATATCAAACACAGTCATGGACAATTTAGTATCTCCAGTTCACCTCACTTGCATGTCTTTGGACTGTGGGAGGAAACCGGAGCACCCGGTGCAAACTCCACACAGAAAGGACCCGGACCGCCCCACCTGAGGGATCGAACCCTGTCCATGAGAGAACAAACCATGTTTGTATTATGTTTGAGTCTTTCCAAAAGTGGTAAAATTAGCCCCTATTTTGATCCCAGTTCCTGAGGACATTGGTGAGGGAGCACCTGTATGTCAAAAAGCCATCAGAGAAAGCCATCACCGATGTGCAGTGAAGGAATGGAACAAGAGGCATCCACAAGCACAATTTATCTAGTTTCCAATTTTTACAGACTGATGATCAACAGACCAACAGAAAGTGCCTTCAGCCTGAACTGGCTCCTGCAGTACAAAACAATTCCATACCAGTACAGTTTCAGTGATGGTGAGCGTCAGTGATGTATTTCTGTAAACAAGCTTCCCCAAGGTTTATAAATCAAGCAATAATCTTGATAACAAAAAAACTGTCTTGTTTGGAAATGCAGACTTTGTAGACATATCCATAGAATCTTAAAAACGTGTGACAGGGACTGAGAGTAATATATGCATTGTTACACATGTGGCTCTTTGTGTGAGCTATCCAAATCATACCACACAGCACTTATGAGTCATGTGTTTATTTGTTATAAAAAAAAAAGCCCTCACTGAATATACACACCTACATAAAGAAGCACCAGAAACTGTCAATAAAACGTTTCACCTTCTTCAGGGTATTATAAAAAAAATTAGATACAGTGAGTGGACCCTTGGGTTATGAACGGTTTACCATACGAACATTCTTGGTTACGAACAAACTTTTTCAACTTAACGTACGTACAAATTTCAGATTACGAACCAAAATTCGCGAAACATGTGACATCACGAACAAGTTGACTCCGACCGTCTCTCTCTATATACAGCGAGCGGAGAGCGGACTGTGTTTTTTCTGTGTTTTCTTTATATTTTGTAAAATTCAATATTAAAATGGCCTCAAAGAATGTGCAGAGGAAGCGCAGTGCTGAGAAAATGTGAAAATCTATTACATTTGTTGTTGTATAATTACTCCTGCCAGTAGCTGTCACTGTGTATCAGACAGCGGGGACAGTGAGTGAGAGAGAAGAAGGAAATCACTGAGTAAAGTATTCTTTCTTTCGTGCAATTACACCTACAAAATACAACACTATTGAAATAAAGAAGGAAATAACAAAGAAATATGAGGGTTATTGTTGTTTCTGGTAGATACATTTTATTTAAAAAAAAGGAAATGTATTATGGTGTATAGTAAATCACACGTACTGTACTGAAATGTGGTGTGTTTTTTTATGTACAGTACTACTGTGTATTGTTTATTATTGTTTATTACAGGAATGTCTATTCTATAATTTAAGATTTAAGGGAAAATATACTTGTATTTATAACAAAAAAGAGCATTTAAGACATTAGAAAGGTTAGGTAAGGGGGTGGTTTGGGATTAATTCCATTTACATTATTTCTTTTGGAAAAAATAGGTTTAACTAACGAACATTTTGACTTAATAACAGTCCTTCGGAACCAATTAAATTCGTAAGTCAAGGGTCCACTGTACTATGTTTTAGGGCTGTGCGATATGACTAAAAAACTCCTATCTCGATATGCTTTTGAGAAGTGGCGATAAACAATACGATATAATGTAAACTTAAAGTACAATGGCAGGCCACTGCCTGTACTTTAGCTAATTTTGTTTATCTTAAGTTATCTTAAAAACACAAAATACTTCTGACTAATTACAGTCTTTATATTTCATATTATTACAAGGCTGTATTTGTATTAATACTGACAATATCTATATAAAACAAACCAGCAGAATCTGACAATCACATTTGTGCTGCCCATTTTACTTTAAATAAATTAGCATAAAAAAATCACAATATTTGATGATGCTTTGCTATCATTGCAAAATGAAAGCACACGGTAAACAGCAGCACCGCGACCCAGATCAACCACACAGCAGTATGAAATCACTACAGCTGCCTACCTGAGCTTCTCTTATTCAAATTGAGAACATATATCCTATTTCCATGTGTTGGATATTATTATTAGGGATATAATCCATTTTTCTTCTTCTTGGAGACCATCTTGTATGTTTCCAGAATATTTCCAGAATATAAAAATCCATGTTTATCCACCTAACTAATGAAAACCGTTTTAGATCATTTATTCTGTCAGCTTTCGCGGTACAAAACTGAAACTGATCATTCGTTCACTAAACTGTCACTTATACAACAACCAATGAAAAGAGACCTTTAAATTCCACCCAAAATTTGAATTCGGAAGCTCTGATTGGTTTATACATCTGAATCTCTTCAACAAATGAACTGAAACAGTGTGAGCAAAACGAATGAATCTTTACCATACATAAGAGCATGGCTCCCTGATTCGATTCCCATGAAAATGTAGTCTGAAAAGAGTCGTTTCTGACTCATTGACTCAGTGATTGAGTTTTCTCTGTTTTCTTTTATTATCTGTCCTTATTTTTCCATGTTTAATTTCATTAGCAGATACGGGTATGGCCTGGACTTCTGCATGAATCCTACAAAACCCTTGGGTCCCTACACAACCGATCACTGACAGAATCAGGTCAAACATCCAGTGTGATCCATCCAGGACCTTCTTGCTGTGAGGTGACAGTGCTACCCACTGGGCCCCCAGTGCTGCCCCCAAATTGTTAGGATATTTAGAACGTTAAATTTGATTGAAAGGTGTACTGCTAATGCTAACCACAGATGATACTCTGATGCTGTGCAGAGATCCTAAATGAATTGACTTTGGTAAGAAAAACAGCTCATGGGTATTCATTTAATATATAATTATAAGTTATTGTTGTCACACTGTGCATTCATAAACTTTCACATCGAATTATGTAAGATTTGGTAATTAAACAAAAAAAAAGTCTGCTTTATAGAATCAGTATGAAATCTGTGCTAGTGGAAGAAAAGTACATGAACTGTGTGATTTTATGCTAGTAAGATTGTAATAGTTTTTGGTTAAGCCGGGTAGGGGGGCTTGTGGTACACAGAACAATGGTTCCATTCTCCCACTGTTATCTTGATTATACAACCCAGAAATGCTAACTTAGCATATGATAGCTTATCTACTGTTGTGCTGTGTATGGAACAATGGCACAAACTAATGACTGACGTCCCGCCCGCCACTTTTTTTTTAACAGAAACACAAACGCATCCAGTACACACCCTGCCAGCACTGCTAATGATTTAATTTCAGATAACAGTACCCAAAATTACAGTCACTAAGTATGATCAGAGACACAAAAGAATGAAATCGTATAGTAAGCACAGTGTTGTGTGTGCCTGTGTGTGTTTGGGAGGTTTAATTATGATTATGATTAAATAGCTAATCATTATTTTAGCGTGGAATGTGATAGCAGATCAGCGGAACAGGCCTGTGTTTAGCGTACTGATGTGGAATAACTGGCATTTTGTCAGGTACTTACTCGATTACCCAGCCAGTGAGCTTTGCAAATGACTGATGGTACTACAAAAATTAATTCAGGCAATAAGAACTCCATCATTTTAAAAAGCTAATAAAGCTAAGGTGATTAGCATAAACAATAGAGAATTAGGTGGCTGGAGATATGTGCTATATTGTGCTATATATGTTTAAAATATTTTATCTCGGTGTTCCAACCAAATTCTGTTGCTGCTAATTTATAGTCTTCCCTGTTACAGGACATCTGCTAACCTGACAGGGTACTGTTTGTTTGTTTGTTTGTTTGTTTGCTTGTTAGGATTTTAACGTCATATAATTTACACACTTCGGTCACACTCATGACAGACACGGTAGTGACTCATTACACAAGATTCATCAGTTCACAAGGTTATATTAAACACAGTCATGGACAATTTAGTGTCTCCAATTCACCTCACTTGCATGTCTTTGGACTGTGGGAGGAAACCGGAGCACCCGGAGTAAACCCACGCAGACAAGGGGAGAACATGCAATCTCCATACAGGAAGGACCCGGACCGCCACACCTGGGGATTAAACCCAGGACCTTCTTGCTGTGAGGCAACAGTGCTACCCACTTAGCCACCGTGCCGCCCGACTGGGTACTGTAACACATCCAATATCAATGGGCAACCCCCCCCCCCCCCCCCCCCCCTTAAAGACTGCCTAGTGTTATTTTAATCATTTACATTTTCAGCATTTAGCAGGCGCTTTTATCCAAAGCAGCTTACAGTATTGTGACAGTATATTGCTCAAGGGCCCAACAGTGGTAACCTGGCAGTGGTGGGGCTTGAACCAGCAACCTTTTTCGGTTACTAGCCCAGTACCTTAACCACTAGGCTAAACTCCCCTCCTAATCAGTGGGGGATACAGGAATGCCAAGCTTTCCACTCAGGCAGATTGCATTCTTTTGAACTACTGGTTAAAATGCCACTGACATTTTTAGGGATTAAAATAATTTTCACTCTATTAATAAGGTAAATATTTGATTGTAGTATCTTATCTGGTTTCAGCAACACACACACACAGTGTTAATCATTGGTGCTCAGGCTGTGTCCGTTGAACCCTTGACTTTTTGAGCACTTTATTGAGATGTGGATTTAATTTTGAATAAATATAATAATAATACAATTTTTTACCCATCAATGTACACATAAGCACAGAGAATAAAAAACTGGAAAACATAATATTTAATTTTAATTAATAATTTGATTTACTTAAAATCAATTATTTTAATTTTCAGTTATTTTATTTACAAAAATATTCGGACTCATTGCTGCATCACTCCAAATTGTGGTCAGTTGCATCCTAATTGCTTTAATTATCCACAAGCATGAGTCTAGAACTAGAACTAAAGCCCAACTGTTGCAATTCAAACTGTTTGGACATATGCTATATAGGCAAACATCCAGTGACTCAATGTTCCAGAACTATTAGCTACAAATATCCCACTGAATAAAACCAGCAGGTAAAATAAACAATATAAAAAATGTGTTTTATGCTGCCAGTGTATCACAGTCAGAGGGAAAAGTTCACAACGTATTGGAACACCCATTCTAGCTTTTAAGTTCATGTATTTCAACTATAACAGATGCTAACAGATGTAATCAATCAAATATATGAAGGAAATGATATGCTTCCAACTTCGTAGTAACAGTTAGAAAAGCTCTTTCCTGTTCCAGCAATACTGTGGTCATGTGCAGAAAGCCACGTCTATAAAGACATGAAGAAAAGCTTGAATTAAAGACCTACACATGGAACCCTGACCTCAACTCCACTGTACAGCTTTGGAATGAATTGAAACATCAGTTGAGGCTTTCTTGGCCATCATGAGTAATTTCTATAAATGTGTACAAGTGTAATTTATTTGCAATTTTGGGTTTGTCAGTCACTAGGTAAAGGTTCACGAAGGGAGATGTCAGCTGGCACACTAGCGGGTTGTGTCAACTCTGCCCGTTGGTTTGAATGGTCCGAGGCTAAACCTGCTGGCTTATTAACCTAACACTGCGGTGGTGGGTGGGGACAGTCAATGTCGCAATCGCTATCTAAGTAGTGCATCTAAATACTCTGCAATTTTGGGTTTGTCAGTGACAATGTAATGTAATGGTTGTTTCTCCTCAGCCCATTGGTATAAATGGCCCAAGGCTAACTCTGGCAATCGCTGTTTAAGTAGTAGAGTCTAAATACTCTGCCAGTTAGAATCCTCTCTACTTAGGCAGCTGCCTATATATGCAGTGGGCAGAAAGGCAGCCCACTGGGTTTTTAGACAGACCCACGGTGCAAAAAGTCAAGAGGGTCTGAATACTCTCTGAATCTACAGTATCTCTAATTAGTACATTAGCAACAGTGTTTATTAAAATATCAACCACTATTAATTGGTCACAGCTTGAAGATCTTAATGACATGAGTCCTTGAGCCAGGCAGCATCTGTTCTGTTGGCTGCCTGTTAAATACCCCTTCATTAAAATGTAAATACATGGTGTGTGGCCACTTTTCTGTAAAAGCAGATGAAATATTGGAAGCAAACTTGTCAAGACAATGTTAAACCAAACTAAACACCGCTATATTTGACTACATAGGTTCTACAATGACATTATGTTAAATGGATTCTTCAAAATGTTTCCACTTTTTTTGAAACCCTATTTATTAAGAATTTTAAAAAACAAATGACATCACTTCTCTACAGTCACCTTTCGATGCATTTTTCCCAGCATCGTACCAACTTTTTAATGCCATAAGCAAAAAATGTTTCTGATTGAGAGCTTAGCCACTGATGCACCACTGCTTTCACATCAAAATCACATGAAAATCTTCTTCCCCTTAAAGCTTCTTTGAGTGTCCAAAAAGGTGGAAATCAGATGGCGCGAAATCCAGACTATAAGCTCGCTCTTAATCTCTCAGACACGACCAATTACTACTCCTCCCACCCTCACAGTTTCCAACTGTAATATAAAAGTGTGGACACTTTTTGAAAATCTCCCTCCCCTCGTACTATCTGCTTCACGTAAAACACGTGTCAAACTCAAGGCCCGCCACATCATTTTATGTGGCCCGCGAGAACTTAAGACATATGATTGTCTTACAATACGCTGTAAAATTGGACATAAACTGCATCTTCCACAATGCATGCCGATTTTGTGACCCGCAAAGTGACCGCATCCCGCCACTACATGTGTTTCCACATCAGTGTTTAATGAGGCAGTTTTCCAACAAGTGGTGTTGAGAAATATTTACAAATGATCCCAAAATGTACAAGAGGGGAAAATTGAAGAAGAGGGAAGGAAATTTAATGAAAGATGGGAAAGTGAAAACAAGTTTGTGCTTCAAGAAGAGAAACCGGTACGTCTCTTGTGTTATGAGGCCGTGTCTATGGTAAAGGAGTACAATATAAATGTAGATATACATTATAAATATACAGTATAAATTTGCCATTTGGACACCAAACACAGAATTTAGCCTCCAAGAAAAACAACAAATTGTCCAAGACTTAAAAGGCAGAGAGCAATCACAGCAGGATACGTAACAATCGGCCCTTTGAGGGCCACCATAATGCAGATGTGGCCCTCGGTGAAAATGAGTTTGACACCCTTGACGTAACAGAAAGCCATTTAGAATGAGGCGTACTGAGAAATGACTCACCAGTAAGGTTGGTGCGAGCGCTGTAAGTACCCAGGTACTGGCCATCTGTGTTGGGTGTGTAGCACTCAAACACGCCCTGGTCCTTGGCCTGCAGCTTGGTAATGTGCAGAACAGCAGAGTCTCCGCTCAGTCTTTCTACGTAGATCTCTTTGGCGTTGACGCGCTGTAAGTATACGGCGTAGGCGTAGTTGGACTGGGCTGTGCTCACGATGCGGATCTCTCGATCAGGGGCTGTGTCAAGGTACATAGACCACTCAAAGTCTTGCTCCACTCCCTCTAGGTAGCCAGTCACATTACACCAGATGGTGATGTGAGAGCCCTCGGTTCGCACCAGAGGCCCTGGCTGTACCGAAACCTGCCTTTGGGCCGAGCTCACACCTGCTGGAGAAAGAAAAAAAAAAAAACAGAGGAATGAAGACTTAGTGAATGAATAGTTTTCCTCACTTATATTTAAAAGGTTTTTAGACATTTTTAGACTAGAATAGAATGCCTTTATTTGTCATGTATACATATACAGATGTACAGTACAACAAATTATTTTTTTTGCGTATCCCAGTTTGTTTGGAAGCTGCGGTCAGAATGCAGGGTCAGCCATTGTACGGTGCCCCTGAAGCACAGAGGGTTAAGGGCCTTGCTCAAGGGACCAAGAGTGGCTGCATGGCATAGCTGGAATTTAAAATCTCACCCACTAGGCTACCACTGTACCACTTTAATAGAGAATTGTGAAAGAACACAGGGAGTATGTAACCCACAGCACTTGAGCACGGTACATAAAAAATCTACAACACAAAAAATGACAGATATCTAAATTATTTATGATATATTCTAACATTTTTGAGATATGGCTCTATCGGGGAAGTGTTAGACACCCTGCTGCATAATTTACTTGGTTCAATTTGAGGAGTTAATAAAGTTCCAGCAGGCTGGCAATACCTCAAAAAATGCCAGTTACATCTAGTTGTAGCTCAAGCACTGTTAGCAAACAGTTTGTCATAACAAGCAGCTGATTATCAACGGCTACAGCAATGTAGTACTCAGATGGTTGCTGGTTTAACCCCCATCACCGCCAAGTTCCTGTTGAGTACTGTTGACCCTCAAATACTTGACTTGTATTTAGTCACAACTGTAAGCCGATTCGAATGTGTGTCTGCTTATTGTCATTAATTAATTAAGTTTTAATGAAATACCTAAGTTTTAATCAAAAAGAAAAGCTTCCAGTGGCTCAATGTTCCAAATCTATTAGCTACAAATATCCAACCGAATAAAATCAGCAGGTAAAATGAACAATATAAGCAGCTCAGATGGTGCAGCGGGAAAACACTCTAGCTAGAATACATCGTATCAAATCTCAGCTCTGCCATCCGGCTGGGCTGGGCGGCAGGAAGGAAATACCCTGGACAGGTCGCCAGTCCATCACAGGGCACACACACACACACGCATATATACCTAGAGCAATTTTAGTAGCTTTAATTAACGTGACTACGTGTCTTTGGACAGTGGGAGGAAACCGGAGCACCAGGAAAAACCTACACAGACACTAGGAGAACATGCTACACTCAGAAAGGACCCATGCCAATTCACCTGGAAATCAAATACAGAACTTTCTTGCTGTGAGGCGACAGTGCTACCCAGTAATCCACTGTGCTGCCCACTACATGGACATGATTGGCTAATGTCTAAGCAGGGATGACTGAAACAGCCTAAGCATTGGAACGTGTACTTGTGTGTCAGTGCATTCTCAGTGCCGGTCCCAAGCTCGGATAAAAATAGGAGGGTTGTGTCAGGAAGGGCATCCAGCGTAAAATCCATGCTAAGTCTGGTATGAATAAGGAAGCAGCTAAAAGAAAAGAAAACAGTTTACAATGGCATTTCAATCCTCAGTCCCATACTAAGTAATATGCCAATGCGGTTACACTACAAACTACAATATAATTTCGGTATGAATGTTCTTTAAACCATTGTATCTGCTTCCAGTACGCTCACACACAGACTAACGAGTTTTCAGAATGGCAGCATATTAGAATAAAGCAGGGGAAATAGGTACAGTTGGCGTAGGGAGAAAAAACTATTTGAAGACTGATGCCTTGGACGTCATTGTCCAATCTGTAAGAAGGAAAAATTACAGCCCATCTGCTACCAAGTCCCATCTGGCATAGTTCTGTAACTCTGGGCATGTGAGTGTGTGTGTGTAGGTGTGTGTAGGAGTGCGTGTGTGTAACAAAGACAAGAGGAGAGTGAAATGTTGCTTACAAATCACCAAACAGCCATAATGAAATATGCACATGTATTAATATGCCACTACAGAATTGGCTAAAAGTAAACATACAGACACTGAGACATGTGGACAACTTGATGTGTTGCCTGGATGACCAACCAAAAATGAACTACATAGCCAAATGTATGTGGACACCTCTTCTAATTGAAGGACAAATCTGTTTTAGCAAGTCCCATTTCCAAATCCAGACATTACTATTATTATTAAGTGCTGTCAAGTCGATTCCAACTCTGGCAACAATGTGGACAGTGTTTATCCAGAACATCCTGTCTTCTGTTTAATGGCTTGTTCATTGTTATTCTTATTGTATCTATTCATAGTTGCTGGCCATCCTCTTTCTCTTTTACTCTTAACCTTTAACAAAAATATTTGGTTCTTCTCATATTTCAAAATAAGAGGGTCAGAGTGAGAGATTAGATTTAATTTGGTTTGGTCAAGAATCCAACTTTGCCTTCTTTGCCATCCAAGGTACTCTTACTAGTACCAAAGTTCAAGGGCATAAATGTTTTTCCTGTCACGCCTTTTACTGTCCAGCTTTAACATCTATAAAGAACAATAGAGCACACACAGGGTCTGTTCAAAAACCTAGTGAGCTGCCCTGCTGTCTACTGTTATAAGTCTGGTTATTCGAACGCTCTCCTTAGACAGTGATTACAGTGATTACACCAGTTTTCGCTTACCAGGCTAACAGAGTTAGCCTCATGCCATTTCAACCAATAGGATGAGGTGGCACAACACGCTAGCATGTCAACAAACATCTCCCTCTGTGTACCGAAAATGGTTAAATTGTCACACTGGTGTATAAAGAAATGGTATGACTGTACGAAGGCTCTGAGCTAAGCCTTAAACATCTGTGTAATATATTAGAAAGCAGACAGACAGACAGAAAGTAAGTGACTTTATTAATGCTGCTGTGGATGAAATAAAGCCACTATATGAGGTTCCAACAGTGAGTGGTAAGTCTTTCCACAGGAGTGGAGGCAGTTTCAGTCACAAAGTGGCACCAATGTTAAATATTAAATGATCCGGTGTTGAAGTGTTGAATATCTTCAAACTACTGACATAGTAGTGCATCTGTAATATATGCATTTTGAATAGTGGGATATGTTCTGCCTAAATCACATGACCAGATGAACAAACTCTTTATTATTTTAAACTTGTGGAAAAAGTGAGACATCTTTGATAATGAAATTGTCATCCTAGCTTTATTATACTCATTCTGTACTGAGAGAAGAGTCACGTAACGTGATGTAATGAGCAGTCATGCCATGCCCTGACTGTCTCTGAATCACACCCAGACAGCTGCACCCCCCACCCACAAACTTATACACCCTCGCTTGTGCTGCTTCTGTTGATGTAGCCACTAGTCATGCTGCCTGTCTGACTTTCAGCTGCTCTTCTGACAAATTGTCTGCTGTGCTCTCTTTCCACTACACCGCATAGGTAGCTGTCTTACTGTCTTTCCCCACACTGATCACAGCTGGCTGTCTGAACATCACCCCACCTCATCACCTCAACAGTCTGCTTGATCCAGACTCATGTCCAGCCCAAGATTCATCTGACAAAGAGTGTCCTCACAGCAGCTGCACGAGACAGAATCATCAACGGCCCTTTTCCAAAATGACAACCAGCTACTGTGCAAAGGAGGAGTAATAAACCATACCGCTGTTTTCCAGGAAAACTGGGATGATAATTAGATAGAGCAATTTACTTAAGAGATGATGAACCCATCAGGTGTTCACAATATCTTCACATTGAGGAGCGCTGTATGATGGGAACATTTATGGCTCTGTAATTATAATAGTGTGGGCTTTTAGGAGCATGTCTACATTATTGAGAATGAATTGGCTAATTGAAATGAAGCCATATCCATTTATATCTAATGATAATTCACTGTTTTAGCTAGCCTGTTAAAGAGGTTAGAACACGTGAAAGGTTAGATTAATAATATTGAATTGAGGTTAATTAGTTCGTCAACTTCAATCTAAATTGTTTCACTTAGACTTTGGTCCTTTATTATGGTGAATGTAACAGCAAATGAATCATATGTGTCTTAAGAAAGACTTCAGTCATTATTTTAAAAGGTTCTCATTTTAGATGTAGTATAGTATTTATGTAGATTATCCTTTTTAATTTATTACATGTGTTTGAAGCTCTGTGCTGACTTCCACAAAAACACACTATACCATCATACCATTACTTCAATTAGTTTAATTTTGGGATTGAGGGATCATACACGCTAGGACTTGCTCAATTTGACAAATCTAACTGCTAGGAGTTTAAGCGATACTGAGATGTAGCCATGAGATGCATACTGATGTGCATTTGAAAGGTTTAGTCTTGAGATCACTTTATTAAGGTTAATCAATTTAAATATAAATGGTCTCACCTAAGCATTAATCCACTAGCAAATGAATCATATGCAGAGTCTTAAGAAAGAGTTCAGTCCATATATTTTTTAAAGGGTTCTTATTTCAGATGTAGTATAGTATTATAAAGTCTGCTTTCTATTACATGTGTTCAAAGCTTTGAGCTGGCTTCCACAAAAACACACTATACCATCATACCATTTATTTAAATAGTTCAATTCTTGGATTGACATGTTATACAGTAAATTGCTAGGGCTGCAAAATTTGACAAATCTAACAGCTAGGACTTGGAATGGAATGGAAATGCACAGCCATGAGATGCATATAGATAAGCACGTGAAAGGTTTTTGTCTCGAGTTAATAACTTAATTGAGGTTAATTATTCCATTTATTTTAATATAAATGGTTTCACTTAGGCGTTGGTCCTTTATTATGATGCATGTAACACTATAGCAGATTAATCTTAAATCAGTCTTAAGAAAGAGTGCAGTTTGCACCACTTTATTAGCTCTGTGTAGGCCTATACAAAAACACATGATACCATTTCTTTAGTTAGTTCAATTTTGGGATTGAGGGATCATACATGCTAGGGCTGGACAATTTAACAAATCTAAATGATAAAATGATTAAATATAAATGATTTCACTTAGGCTTTGGTCCATTATTATGGTGCATGTAACACTATAGCAAATAAATCCATACTATACTAATAATTGTTCTCATAGTATTATGCAGTCTGCATTCTAATCTATTACATGTGTTTGAAGCTTTGTGCAGGCTTCCACAAAAACACACTATACCATCATACCAGTTCTTTAGTTAGTTCAGTTTTGGGATTGAGGGATCATACATGCTAGGACTTGACACAGCTAAGAGTTTAAGCGATACTGAGATGTAGCCACGAGATGCATACTGATAAGCATGTGAAAGGTATTTGTCTTCAGTTAATCACTTAATTAGGATTAATTATTCATTCATTCATTCATTTTCTTATCCACTTACCCAATTAGGGTCGCGGGTGGGGGGTGGGGGGGGCTGCAGCCTATCCCAGCCCTTCAATGGGCACAAGTAACAGTAACACCCTGGACGGGAAGCCAGTCCATCGCAGGGCAGACAGACACAGACACACACCCATACACTTATAGGGCAATTCAGTTAACCTGACTGCATGTTTTTGGACTGTGGGAGGAAACCGGAGCTCCCGGAGGAAACCCATGGGGAGATCATGCAAACTCCACACAGAAAGGACCAGGACCACCCCGCCTGGGGACCTTCTTGCTGTGAGGAGACAGTGCTACCCACTAAGCCACCGTGCCGCCCTAAGGTTAATTAGTTCATCAATTCAAATATAAATGGATTCATCTAAGCATTGGTTTATATGCAGTCTTAGGAAAAAGTTCAGTCCTCATATTTTTAAAAGGTTCTCATTTCAGATGTACTATAGTATTATACAGTCTGCATTTTAATCTATTACATGTGTTTGAAGCTCTGTGCAGGCTTTCACAAACACACCATACTATCATACCATTACTTTAATTAGCTAAGGCTGCACAATTTCACAAATCTAACAGCTAACACTTTTAAGTGATAGTGACATTGCAATCAGAATGCACGGCCATGAGATGCATACAGATAAGCGCATGATTAGCATGCAGTGTGCAGTTTGTTTAAATGCAGTGACAAACTCTGAGATTTGTTAATGCTGTTGTATAGCAAACCAAATCAAAGCTGCGAACAAAAGCACAGCGTGACTAGCTAAGTTTATTTCTCAGATTACCAGAGTTAAACCAAATAGAAAATGTTTGTGAACATCTTATCGGGATAAAGGAAATCATGGGTGATCTTTTAAATGATCTGTTCAACTAGAGAATAATCCAGGATCAGATTTATAGAATCAAATTATATAAATCTGTAAATTGTTAACACCTTAACAAAGGCACATCTTAACCCTGGTTATCCACAAAAGCAATATAAAACACTCCTTCCATTTTCTACATCCTATCTTTGTGAAGTGGGATTTTCTGCAATGACGGCAACCAAAACAAAATTCTGGATTAGACTGGACATAAGGAACACACTTCGGGTGTTATTATCTCCTATCACCCCTAGGTGGGAGTGTCTCATTGCAGTGAAAAAAGCTCAGGGCTCCCACTGACTTTTCATCATTGGTGAGTAGTATTGTTAGGCACTTTGCGTTTTTTATGCTCATCGTATAATTTTACTTTAAATACCCCCGCCCCCGCCGGTCCGTGAAATTATATCTTATATGAAACTGGTCTGTGGTGCAAAAAAGCAGCAGACCCCTTTATTCAAAGCGACTTACATTACAGAGACAGTATACAGTCTGAGCAATTAAAGGTTAAGGGCCTTGCTCAAGGGCCAAACAGCAGCAACCATGCAGTGGTGGGGTTTAAACCAGCAACCTTCTGATTACTAGTCCAGTATCTTAACGACTAGGCAACGACTTGCCCTAATCCTTATTTGCATACTTAATCATGATTGGATGTTCTACTTCAACACAAACTCCCGCTCCAGATTTTTAAATTCAATTTATTTAACTACAAACCCCAATTTCTTGAGTAGTCAGAAAATTTTCACAGCCACTCAGTTCATAAAGGAGAGAGGCAGGACATCTAGCCAGTGATGTAACACAGCAGATTAGAATGACAGCCTGCCGGGCCCCTGTCCCATCAGTGTGATCCCCGAGGACAGTGCTTTAATACGAGAGAGGCATTCTAAAGATGTTAAGCCGGAACAGCCATGACAGACTCATCCCTCTCCTTCAGTCGTAGAGAGGAGCGAAGCTTTTTCATGTAGTTCACGCTAGGCTTCTCCAGAATAACCAGCTCAGCCCTGCGACTACGATCTGCCAGACCGCATGAAATATGCAACACATACAAAACAGGCTGCATTTAAACCCAGACGCTGTCTCCCCACAGAGCGGAGCCGAGCGGTTTAGGCTGTGTCAGCTTTATTACCGCAAATGACAGAGGTGACTCCTAGGTGTGTTTATTCAAACAAATGGTAATTTTCAGGGAGACTGCACCGGTTCTCAAGGTTTTCATGTGTCATTTAGAAAGGTTTTCGGTTCCTGAGTCACAGATTTAAGACACAGTCCTCACAGCATCACTACTCAGTCTTGGTCGTCCTCATTCTGAATGTGACATTGCACTTCCCTGGGACTATTACATGTCTAGACTACACCTTATCCTATCTTATTATGGTTACTTTTAGAGACAGTACAATGAGAGAAAGAGGAATGGAGGGTGAAGGGAAACGTTTTCAAGTTTATGGCTCTGTAATTATAGAAGTGTGTTCTTTTAGGGGCATGTCTACAAACCCAGGGGAGGAGTTGTAAATGTGTGTGGGGGCATAATATAGTTTCTATCAAAATACATCAGCACACACACAAGCTTTACAGTATTTGTGACCTTAACATCTACACCAAATCATAATACCAACAATGCATTGCAAAAAATATGGTGAAGTAAATAACACTGATTATCTCTTCATCACGGCACCTGTTAGTGGGTGGGATATATTAGGCAGCAAGTGAACATTTTATCCTCAAAGTTGATGTGTTAGAAGCAGTAAAAATGGGTAAGTGTAAGGATTTGAGCAAGTTTGGCAAGGGCCAAATTGTGATGGCTAGACGACTGGGTCAGAGCATCTCCAAAACTGCAGCTCTTGTGGGGTGTTCCTGGTCTGGAGTGGTCAGTATCTATCAAAAGTGGTCCAAGAAAAGAACAGTGGTAAACCGGCGACAGAGTCATTGATGCACGTGGGGAGCAAAGGCTGGTCCGTGTGATCCGATCCAACAGACGAGCTACTGTAGCTGAAACTGCTGAAGAAGGTAACGCTGGTTCTGATAGAAAGGTGTCAGAATACACAGTGCATCACAGTTGCACAATATTAAAAAGGTGGTCATAATGTTATGCCTGATCTGTGTATTCAGTTGTACAGTTGTCCTCGCATATCCCAGCTTGTTGAGGCTGGGGTCAAGAGCGCAGGGTCAGCCATTGTACGGCGCCCCTGGAGCAGAGAGCAGTGCCTGCATGGCAGAGTTGGGATTCAAACTCTCAACTTTTCAGTTGATAGCACAAAGCCCTACCTACTAGGCTACCACTGTGCCCTAGATATAGTATAGTACAAATATATATAGTGTAGTAAAAATAAGGAAATATAAAAAAGTATTTATATCCACTAGCTTCAATCTATAGCAATCTATAGCAATTTACCTTAATATGCAAAACATGCTTTGTAGTTGTGTTTTATTCAATCCCAAAAATATAAAGGTTAATGGGGGTGTACACCACCACTCCCAAACTAACAACACTGCTCTATAATACTGTGTAAATTCAATAAAGAACAATCCAAAAAGTATGCAGCCTAGCAGTTAAGGTCGCTGGTTCAAGCCCCAGCACTGCCAGGTTGCCACTGTTGGGCCCTTGAGCAAGGCCCTTAACCCTAAATTGCTTTGACAATATACTGTCACAGTACTGTAGGATGAAAGCGTCTGTTAAATGCTGAAAATGTAAATGCCTGGAATAAGGCAAAAGATAGTTCAGTCAGGTTCAGTATTATATGAAGTGTGTGGTAAACTTAAGATAAAAAGATAAAAAGCTTATATATAATTTCATTCTGTACATCCACCACACTTGAAGGTGCAGCCCACACAATTACATGCTGTAGGCCATTAATTTTATATTAAAAGGCATGTGTGTGCAGAAAGTGATAAAAACTGATAAAAGGATTCAAAGCCACAGATCTAAGGAGTTGCACTGCTTAATGCATCTATTATTCAGAGTTCTGAGCAATGCAACACTGGTGATCACTTTTCATAGCAGATATCCCGCAATGAGTGGCAACTTTGCTCGTTTGCTCATCAAATATGCTGACGTGCCTGCGAAATGCCATTATAGAGCTGGGAAGCGTTCTGCTCTCTGTGTACTTTGTCATACAGTGTCCCAGGCTCTGACAACAAGCTAACAAATTCAAAGTGTCCCAGGCTCTGACAACAAGCTAACAAATTCTGTCTTATCTGACGTGCACTTCAGAAGCTGGCTACAATTCACCAGGCTGGCTGGATATTGAACCATTACTTTAAGAACCATATTTGTACCTTTCTGTTTGTTCACTAATTTCTTATAAAAAACGAGTGTTAAATGTATTTTTAACTACACAGTGGGTAGACTATGACAAATATGTTAACATTTTAATGTTATTGCAGACATTGTATTTATTTTACACACAAATGATAATGCACACTTCACAGGCAGTGTAAATAAAATCTTACCGTATTTTAACCTTAAAACAAGACCTTAATAATCTAGCTTGCTACTTTATCAAAATTTCAAGCAGTAAACATGATTCTACTATCACACAGTATTAAACCACCTATAATAAACCCCTAATCTTGAACTGTATTATGGGGATGTACTGTATATAGAATTATATAAAATATAACAATAAAAAAATTAAATACAAAATAGCAGTAAGTCTCGAGTTCTCTTAATAAATGTCCATGTGCACTATTATTCAACCCCCAGTCTCATTACTTGGTGGAACATCCTTGACCTCTGATAACCTCGAATACATTTAATTAAAGGTTAGATAGAAATGTGTCCCAGAACTCTGTAGGTCTTTCTAAATTCCTTCTGTCACCTTCTAATCAACCTCTCCTGTGTTTCTTGGTCAAGAGTGGCTTGCGTCATATGTCCGTCATGAGTCCAAGATCTTTTTACGGTTGCCACAGACACATTTCTCCTAGCCTTAGTGATATAATTCATTTCCATGTCCTGATGAGATTGATACGGCCTTCGGGGGAAATGTTGGCCTTTCTTCGGTGGTCAGACAGGTCTTCCTGCTGCTTCATAAGTTTACAATACCCCAAATGATGTCTCTAGGAATGTTCAAGGTCTTCAAGAAAGTCTTCAGCATAATCGCAACTCACCTTGAACACTAAATCTCTGGCTGGTGTTTATATAACAAATTATAGTTATTAAGGGTGGTTATAAAGTTCCCAATGGTTTCATTATGTTGTAACCTAACTTTAGGTCATACAGACTAGCAGTAGGTTTTAAGATAAGCGATAGTATGTAGGAGTTGAATAATTGTGACACTGTAGTATTAACAAAATATCCCGCAACGCTAAAATACATCATTCATTTTTTAGTAATTTCCATAATTAAAATGATAAATACAAAATCTAGTGAAAAGTGGCTCTGCAGAAAAGTTTTGCGTTTTAAATCCTTATATTCTTTGAGGGGTTAAATATTTTAAAAATGCAACTGTATATAGTATAATTAAGGCAAAGAGAGAGAAAGTATGCTCTCCGGAAATTTGAGCGAGGGACTGAACAGTAAGACAGAGTTGGTCAGTTTGAAAGTAGACGTTTGTCTCAGTTAATTAGGAAAGAAAAATGTTGATCTGTGACTTTTGAAACTCTGTACCTGCTTTACTTTGTCTTCTTTTGTTTCTTTTTTTTGCTTGTTTAATGAGTTTTGCATTCACTTTAGGTGAACTTTAATGTGCTTTGTCTTTGACATGACTTTAAAAAAGACATTTTTTTATTACTGTACTATACTGTAACATGAGCAAAAATGCAGGCGTGTGATTTTTTTTCTTTTTTTTTTCCCCAAAAATGCTAAGCCTGATGAAATAACAGCTATTTAAAACAGAAAGAAGAAAAGAGAACACTACCACCGGAAGCACTGGGAAAGAAAAATAGAAGAGCCATTTAGTCACGGTCAGCAGAAATCTCTGGGTTAAGAGCTCTAGTAGGCAAAGTGATCGTTGCCTCGGAGGTAAGCTGTTTATTTCTCTTTAATTGCCTTTCAATGAGCTGGCAAAAAGGCACTTAAATAGGGAGGCTGTGTTTATAGATGCAGGATGTGTACGGCCTGGCCCAAGAGAGCAACCCAAGACTCCTCATACAGATGCAGCTTCCAAACAATCAGGTGTGGAAACCAGCTCGGAGCCATCGGCACAATCACTATAGGTCTCATGCAAACCCAGCAGAGCAATTCAATGGAATCAGTAGTGCCAATGTTACCAGACCTACAGCACACACACACACACACACACACGTTAATATGTACCTGTATGTACCTGTGTATAGCTAAAATGACAATATAGCCTCTCTTGAACTCTTGAAAACATCAAAAGGCATGTGCATATCATATATTGTATGTTTACATGGATGATCAACCAATACCTACCAATCTGGGTAGTGAGAGCCAGCATGTGTTTTCCCCTGACAGATATGACTTTAATAACTACCATATGTTAGTGTCATTGGACCAATTATAATGCTTTGGAGAATGACCCTGTATAGCAGGGATGCCCAAACTAGGCGCGCCAACAGCGCCCCGTGGGCAGCATCCTGTGACCACTGATGAAGGTCTAGAAGATGACCAACTCAAACAGCAGCAATAGATGAGCGATCAACTCTGACTTTACATCTACAAGGTGGACCAACTAGGTAGGAGTATCTAATAGAGTGGACAGTGAGTGGACACGGTATTTAAAAACTCCAGCAGCGCTGCTGTGTCTGATCCACTCATACCAGCGCAACACACACTAACACACCTCAGCACTGCATTGACAATGACATGGTGGTGAACGATCCACCACCTAAATAATACCTGCTCTGTGGTGGTCCTGTGGGGGTCCTGATCATTAAAGAACAGGGTGAAAGCAGGCTAAAAAAAAGTATGTAGGGATATAGATGGACTACAGTCAGTAATTGTAAAACTACAAAGTGCTTCTATATGGTAAGTTGAGCTAATAAAATGGATAGTGAGTGTAGAAACAAGAAGGTGGTTTTAATGTTATGGCTGACCAGTGTAAACTGGTGAATGAAATTGACAAAGTCTTAGTTTATACAACACTGTCAATTATAAAATACAATCTGTTTATGCAATATAAACAGATCAAGTATAAATAATTAGTCATGCAAATAAAAAGAAAGTGTAATTGTTAGTAATCAGGTAGGTATATTTTTATTAGTTTTATTACAAGAGTTTGTGGCCCTGTGCATATTTTTTACTCCATCTGGCCCTCAACAAGAAAAGTTTGGACACCCCTGCTCTATAGCATTAATAATATAGGGTACATAGTGTATTTGTTGCAAACAAATGACGTAAACTGTCAGTGGAAACCAAAACCATCAGCCCAGTGAGGCCTGGATTTAAAAAATCACATGAAAAATCAAAGTAAAACATGAAATCAAAGGCTGATCGAATTTGCATGAATTTCATCTTGGCAACTTGTAAGTCCCAGTAAAGCTCTTGATGAGACGGTGGATGATGTCCTTTGGATCTCTTCCCAGACCTAGATCAGGGTATCAGCATCACTGTCTGTGCAGTCAACATGACAAGAAAACTGCTTTGATCATTTGGATTTGCTGCTATGTTTAGTTGTGGAAGTTTCACACCACGACAATTTGTTTCTCTTTCTTCTCTAATAAGAACCAAAAATGGAGGGTACCCTGTCATGGTGGCTGAGATAATGCATGTATGGCTTTGCTCAATGCTCAATTCCTATTGGTAATCACCACATCGCTCTTAATTTGCATAAAACTAAACTTTGCTTAACTTTTTTGCGTCACTGACTTTGCCAACTTTGTGTCTTTAGCGTTCGCTCCATCTCCTGTCGCCGGAAATCGCTAGCTCTGATTGAAAGTGAATGACAACCGTCACTTTGTTGCATCACTTCACTGCCTGTCTGAGTCCAAGTCTGGTGAAATGTAAGGAAATTTTAAAGCTGTATATAGCTCTCTGCCAAAAAGTTTAAATATTACAGAGTACAGTTTTCCCAAAGCAGAGCTTCTCATTTGAAAAAAAGAAAGCATATTTTAAACTAGTCTGGCTTTTTGAAGTCGATATTCTGAGTAGACAAATAAGCAAAACAGCTGCTTTAGAATTTTTTAAATGAACGCTGTTGTACTAACAGATGCTTACTAACACCATCCAACAACATGAATAGACGTTTCTTGTTTTACAAACTGGTCTTTTTTATTCCTGATTTAAACATCTGTTCATAATTAAGATGAAAAATGCATCCAGGAACAAACAAACATGACTTCATATTAAAGAGACTTTGCGTTAGCCTGTGATATTATTTTGTAGTGCTGTGGATAGAAATGCTGTGGATCTCAGCTTTTGCACTCTTTCATGGCATCGACTTCCTGGCACTGACTGAGACATGGATCACCACTGAGAACTCAGCTACACCAGCAGCCTTATCCTCTGCCTTCACCTTCTCTCATAGGAGGATCTGGTAGGGGCGACGGTACAGGTTTGCTCTTGACCAGGAAATGGCACTTTACTCCTGTAACTTTTCCAGTTACCATTCATATCATTGTCATTCAAAATGCTCATTCAAAATGCAGCTGCTCACCTGGTTTTTAACCAACCTAAACACTGTCACATCACCACACTGCTGTGTTCTCTTCCCTGGCTTCCTGTAGCTGCACGCATTCAATTTAAAACACTGATGCTCGCCTACAAAGCCAAAAATGGACCAGCCCCAAGCTACCTTCGTGGTCTAATCAAACCCCGCTCTGTACCGCGCAACCTCCGAGCCACTAGTCTCGCCCGACTTGAGCCTCCACCCAGGACTAGAGGAAGACAAGCATCAAGGCTCTTCTCTGTTCTGGCACCCAAGTGGTGGAACGAACTTCCTCTGTCTGTCCGAACATCTGAGTCTGCCGGCTAAGGCTGAGTGGCCACATGAACAATGATTGGCCTGTTGTTCAGATATGGGCGGGACTAAGCCAGATGGGGTCTCTCTCTCTCTATTAATTTTTGGTTGTTTATTGGCCGACAACAAGAAATACTATAAAAAGATAAATAAATAAATGACGACATTGGGCGATCATCCAGTATAAACTAACATGACCACGTACAACATCCAGTACAGAAATCACTCCCCATAATGTTGTTTTTTTTTAACCAACAAAGAAGTCATTGTTCGATTAACACAGTCTAGTTAATTCATTTTTAGCAGCTGACAATTGATTTTTATGAGATTTAAGGCTTACCAATACAAGGTAGGTGAACAAACTCATTTAGAAAAAGCCGCCTTTTTTATTTTGAAGTTTTTTAAAATACATTAATATTAATTATATCATGAATGACGGAACTATTGAACATTAAAACCACATACAATTGCTGTTTTTTGTACATGTGGATCTATCTGCTTGTTGCATTATAATTATTATAATTATTATTTTACAACACATGGCGGCATTGTGGCTCGGTGGGTAGCACTGTCGCCTCACAGCAAGAAGGTCCTGGGTTTGATTTCCATGTAAAGGGGTTTGTGTCCTTTCTGTGTTTGCATGTTTTTCCCATGTCTGAATGGGTTTCCTCCGGGAGCTCCGGTTTCCTCTCACAGTCCAAAGACGTGCAAGTGAGGTGAATTGGAGACACATAATTGTCTATGACCGTGTTTGACATTAAAGACTTAAACTGATGAGTCTTGTGTAAAAAGTGGCTCTCTGTCCTGTCATCAATGTAACCAAAGTGTGTAAAGCATGACATTAAAATCCTAATAAATGAATAAATAAATACTTCATAGCTCATCTTTATGCTGGTAAACTTCTCTACAGGCAAACGTTTCCATTGCTATCCAGTATGTACCAGCATGCCTCTGAACGTTTGGGGGGGGGGGGGGTAACGTTGGGCGAACGTTCGTAAAGGAACATTGAGGGAACGTTCGTGAAGGAACATTGAGGGAACGTTCGTGGGGGAACGTTGAGGGAACGTTCGTGGGGGAATGTTGGGCGAACGTTCGTGGGGGAACGTTGAGGGAACGGTCGTGGGGAACGTTCGTGAAGGAACGTTGAGGGAACGTTCGTGAAGGAACGTTGGGGGAACGTTCGTGTGGAAATGTTGGGGGAACGTTCGTGGGGAACGTTGAGGGAACGTTCGTGAAGGAACGTTGAGGGAACGTTCGTGGGGGAACGTTGGGCGAACGTTCGTGGGGGAACGTTGGGCGAACGTTCGTGGGGGAACGTTGAGGGAACGTTGAGGGAACGTTCGTGAAGGAACATTGGGGGAACTTTCGTGAAGGAACGTTGAGGGAACGTTCGTGAGGGAACGTTGAGGGAACGTTCGTGGGGGAACGTTGGGGGAACGTTCGTGGGGGAACGTTGAGGGAACGTTCGTGGGGGAACGTTGGGGGAACGGTCGTGGGGAACGTTCGTGAAGGAACGTTGAGGGAACGTTCGTGAAGGAACATTGGGGGAATGTTCGGGGGGGGGGGCATTGGGGGAACTTCAAAATAAAAAAGGCAGGTTTTTCTAAATGAGTTTGTTCACCTACCTTGTATTGGTAAGCCTTAAATCTCATAAAAATCAATTGTCAGCTGCTAAAAATGAATTTAAATAGCATTTAACTAGACTGTGTTAATCAAACAATGACTTCTTTGTTGGTTATCAGTTGATCATTACTACTGTATCACTGCTGAAAATGATAAGTCCATGCAATGTATTGAATAATGTGTGTGTTATTAGTTTAAGCAGAAAGTAGGGGTGGGCGATATGGACAATTTCCATAGCGGTGGCCAGACTGAGACCATTGCTCACACAGGGGTCGCACAGAAACTGATACCTTTTTTTATGTGGTCACTCACTCATTTACCTATACAGGCAGAATAGTATGTAGGCATGTAGAATTACATCACGAAGACCCGCATACTACGTTGAGGGAACGTTCTGATTTGGCTTAACACTATTAAGCCAAATCAGCATTGAAAATTGACTTTACTTTTAATAACCTTCTTCAATGCTGGAGCTTCTTAAAATGGAATATTTTCTTTTAAATAGAAGTGTTATTTAACTGCTATTAAATTGTTTCCCAACAAAATCCACCCAATTTGGCGGATAACCACCCAATCTGGCAACACTGGAACGCGCAGAGCCCGGTACTAAGTAGTAGTATTAGTACTAAGTAGCAGTAGTACTAAGTAGCAGTAGTACTACATCTGTGTTGGTGGTTGACATTAATGTTGAGAGTATTACTGCACTGTTTGGTGGAGGTGTGAACCTGCGTGCAGAAATACTTCGCAAAAAAGTTGCCGGCAAAGCGGTGGTTGGGGTTTGGGTTGCCAAAGATTAATTTATGGTGGACTTGGAGTTTTTGGAACGAGCTCCTCCACCGCAGAGCCGCTTTCCGCCATACTCGTTGCTGTGCCCAAATGACCCACGTAACGAACGTATGGCATTTGCGTAGATGTGTTACGTCATTACGTAAACAACGCAGAATATCGCTATTATCACAATATGGGATTTTTTTATCGTTTTAAAAATTATACCGGTATTATCGTGAACGATACGATATAGCACACCCCTACTGCCCACGTGTCGGGGGGGGGTTAGCTTCGTTCTCCTCAATCAGAGCAGGGATCGGCATTGTTGGAGAGGAAGCATGACGCAATCGGGCAATTGGAAAAAGGGGAGAAAATGCATAAAGAAAATTTAAAAAACTTTTTTTAAAGTACAGTACAACAATCTAGTTGAGGCAACCTATACAAATTTACTATATTGTAAAATATATAATTATTTATTTATTAGCATTTTAACGTCATGTTTTACACACTTTGGTTACATTCATGACAGAACAAGTAATCACTGGTAACACACGATTCATCAGTTCAAGTTTAATGTCGAACACAGTCATGGACAATTTTATATCTCCAATTCATCTCACTTGCATGTCTTTGGACTGTGGGAGACACAGGGAGAACATGCAAACTCCACACAGATAGGACCGAACCCAGGACCTTTTTGCTGTGGGGCGACTGTGCTACCCACTGAGCTACCGTGCTGCCCAAAACATATAATTACAGTGATATAAAATGTATATGCTGTGTTTAGAATCGGAATCAGGCTTTAGTGGCCAAGTATGCTCACACATACAAGGTTTGGTTACTCGGAAACTCACAGTGCATGAAACACACTCACAAAAATGTGCATTTCACATATGTGTAATATAAAAAATATATAAGTAGGAAATGGATAGTGAATGTGAAAGACCAGTGTATGGAATGATGTGTGTCAATATATAAAGTTTACTTAAATAAGTGAAGAGTGTCTTAGCTTTATCAGCTTCTACTACCCTGTTGTCCAGACATAAATAAAAGTCCTTCACAAAAATGGTCAACTGTGTAGTCATTCAGCTGTTCAGGGCCAGAAAACACACAGTCTTTGAAAGCCAGTACGGCAGTCAGGACGAGGGCACACACACACCGCTTCCTGTTGGTGTGTGTGAGCAGCTGGGGTCACAGCTGCAGATACTGTGTGTGAGGGTTCTAAAGTACCATGTATGTGTGCAAGGAATAAAGTATCATGCATATTTACATGAAGTAAAATGTAATAAAAATCATCGGCTGTTAATGAATTTAAATGACCTTTTTAACCTACAGCATTAATCAAACAATGACTTCTTTGTCAGTTGTTGATTAGCTGGTTAATCTTTAACGACACTACTTACTCAACTGTTAGCTTTCCACCAGAAGTTAAAGTCAGAAATCGCTGTAGGTCCAGTTTCTCAGGATCACAGAACAGACTGGACACCAATCCATCACCAGGTATTGTGATAGCCAATTATATCTGTATTTTGAAAAACATCTGATTGGTAGCACCACTGATAAATCAAACCCTGAATTATGGTAAAGGGCAAGCATAATTTATTGTAGTGCCAGATTGACAAGAGCAAGCATTTAATAATACAGTGGTACCCTGAGACCCAACGTGAATTGGTTCTGTATGTAAATGCCCAACTGGTAGACAGCACCACTGGAGATTCAAACCCTGGATCCTGGTAGAGGGCTAGCACTTGATATTACAGTGGTACCCTGAAACTCAACATCAATTGGTTCTGT
Source organism: Trichomycterus rosablanca (assembly GCF_030014385.1). Taxonomy (NCBI): domain Eukaryota; kingdom Metazoa; phylum Chordata; class Actinopteri; order Siluriformes; family Trichomycteridae; genus Trichomycterus; species Trichomycterus rosablanca. The sequence continues at coordinate 12,354,466 of NC_085999.1, read as the reverse complement.
GAGTGGCGTCCAGGTCCCAGGACCACCACAGAGCAGGTATTATTTAGGTGGTGGATGATTCTCAGCACTGCAGTGACGATGACATGGTGGTGGTGTGTCAGTGTGTGTTGAGCTGGTATGAGTGGATCAGACACAGCAGTGCTGCCGGAGTTTTAAAATACAGTGTCCACTCACTGTCCACTCTATTAGACGCTCCTACCTAGTTGGTCCACCTTGTAGATGTAAAGTCAGAGACGATCGCTCATCTATCTGCTGCTGTTTGAGTTGGTCATCTTTGAGATCTTCATCAGTGGTCACATGACACTGCCCACGGGGAGCTGTTGGCTGGATATTTTTGGTTGGTGGACTGTTCTCAGTCCAGCAGTGACAGTGAGGTGTTTAAAAACCTCTTTAAGGTGTCTTATCCACTCATACCAGCACAACACACACTAACACACCACCACCATGTCAGTGTCACTGCAGTGCTGAGAATGATCCACCACCCAAATAATACCTGCTCTGTAGTGGTCCTGGGAGAGTCCTGACCATTGAAGAACAGGGTGAAAGGAGGCTAACAAAGCATGCAGAGAAATAGATGGACTACAGTCAGTAATTGTAGAACTACAAAGTGCTTCTATATGGTACATGGAGCTGATCAAATAGACAGTGAGTGTAGAAACAAGGAGGTGGTTTTAATGTTATGGTTGTCTGTGTATATGGTTCTTTAACTTGAGGGTAATTGCTGCATATAAAACTCACCACACTCGCTCACCACACTCGCTCAGCTCACTCGAATTTGGCTTGAGTGATTAATGAGTTTGTGCCCAAAACAAGTGTGTGTACGTGAGCTTGGGTGTTCAGAGATGTAGTCTGAGCACACTGTGTATCTATGTCTGTGAAAGGAAGGGGAAGGTGGTGCGCAGTAGATAATGAGGTCTGCATGTGTGGGTCTCAAAGCATAAGGAGCAGTAATAAAAGGTCTACAAAAAAGCAAGAGAGACTAGAGTGGAGTCTGGAGGGCAAACTGACCCACATGATGAAGCGAAGGGTGAGCAGGAGTCATGGAAAATTTATAGCAAGACTATGATACGTTTATAATGAAAGAAGTTGCCTTGCAGAAATACAGAGAGAGGTTCAAAGCGAAGCAGATGTCTACTAAAGGCTCAGGTATTAGCATGCTGTTGAAAATCTTAAAAGTGACCATTTTGTTTTGCTCTAGCGATTCAATTAGACGTTATCCTGACTGAGAGCCTCTTCTGAGCTCATTTATTCGACCTGATCAGTGCATTCGAATGATCAACAGGGCAATTCAATTGGCGCTGACAACTAAATGAGCAATTACAGGGTGTGCAAAATGAACAAGCAGCTTTATGACGGACTAGCTGACGATCCTAAACCCATGATCACACATCATTTGCTGCAAGAACATTGTCTGTCTGAATCTACGATGGGGAAGAAGGGAAAGGATGTGTAAATTTAAAGTGGTCTAAAAAGGATGATGATTAATTCATGGGTTTGAGGAAGAGCTTCTGAAGAAGCTGAAGAGAACAGAACAAGTGGAAGTATGAAGATAGTCTGGCTAGAATTAACTCCATTAAAAAAAATCCAGGAACTCTGTGACCCCTTTTCTTCAAAGAAATTAGAAACCAATAGTAGGCTACATTCACATTGTTAGCTAAAAGGTGCAGTTACTCTTACATATAATATAGACAATATATAAATGGATAGTGAGTGTGAAAGACCAGTGTATGATATACACCAATCAGCCATAACATTAAAACCATTCATAAAAACATGTTTCTACACTTACCATATAGGAGCACTTTGTAGTTCTACAATTACTGACTGTAGTCCATCTGTTTCTCTGCATGCTTTGTTACCTCCTTTCATGCTGTTCTTCAATGGTCAGGACTCTCCCAGGACCACTACAGAGTAGGTATTATTTAGGTGGTGGATCATTCTCAGCACTGCAGTGACACTGACATGGTGGTGGTGTGTTAGTGTGTGTTGTGCTGGTATGAGTGGATAAGATACAGCAGCACTGCTGGAGTTTTATAAACACCTCAATGTCACTGCTGGACTGAGAATAGTCCACCAACCAAAAATATACAGCCAACAGTGCCCCATGGGCAGCGTCCTGTGACCGCTGATGAATCTCAAAGTTGACCAATTTAAACAGCAGCAATAGATGAGTGATCAGCTTTGACTTTACATCTACAAGGTGAAACAACTAGGTAGGGTAGGAGTGTATAATAGAGGTGACAGTGAGTGGACACGCAGGGCTCTAGAGTGCGACCAATTTGGACGCACATGCGACCTAATTTCTCAATGGTGCGACTGAAAAAAATCTGAGGTCGCACCGGTGCGACCAGCCGTTCGAGGGGAGAAAAGTCTCTGTGACTCTGAATTCTCCAGTGCAACAACACACACACATTAAATCCATATCTAATCATATCTATATGTCTAAACCAATCAAAGATAGTGAAGAGCGGGACCAGCGTCATCACCGGCGGGCGTTACACAGCGGAAGTTAAGTAGTAATAGCATTGCGGAGTGTGTAAGATATGTGTGAGCATCTGTGCTGCTGTTACAGATGTTGGTTTTTATGTGAAAACATCAATCAAATATCGGTGATAAGAAGACGTGACGTGTTTGTCTCAGTTGTTGTTTTCTTTAGTTCATTGACGTGAGAAGCGTTTTGCGCTTCGCTTTCACCGCGACTCTCGGCGTAAATAACCGATTTGCTCAGCGCTCGACTCGAGAGATAAAACATCATTAAAGTTCCATTATACAAACACATGTGTGTGAAATAACCATCAAACCCAGTCTAACAGCTCCACATGTATCTGTGTTTAGCTGGATTTACTTCACGTGTGCTGGTTATATTTCACGTTAAACGTTGTTCGTTCTGTCCGGGTTACTTTTACCACCTCATATCACACAATTCATCTTTTTTTAAGGCACTTTAAACATATCAGCAGCAAACTGACTCAAAATTTAATAATGTCATGTCATGTAGCCTATGTCAATAAGATGCGTCTCGTTACTGCATTAACCATAATATTCTTATAATTAAATGCGATGTTCAGTTTGAAGCCTCTAAAACACTTGCACTTTTAATTTAGATTTTCTTCTTATTTCATTTATCTTGAGTTTAAATTTCAGCTCAGTGAAGCACTTTAAGCAATTAAGTTATCTTTCTTGTAGAATTGTGCTTCAAATAAAGAACTTTATGTTGACCAGATTGTTAGTTAATCAATATCAATCAGTCAATGTAAAAAAAAAAGTGAACCTGTAAAACAGGCATTAAATGTGATGCGGTTGAAAATTTGGATGCACCTAACTTTTGTGCTGGTGCACCCAAGAAAAAAAGTTAGGCGCACCAGTGCAACCAGTACAAAAAGTTAGTCTACAGCCCTGACACGGTATTTAAAAACTCCAGAAGTGCTGCTGTGTCTTATCCACTCATACCAGCACAACACACACTAACACACCAGCACCATGTCAGTGTCACTGCAGTGCTGAGGATGAGCCATCACCCAAATAATACCTGCTCTGTGGTGGTCCTGGGAGAGTCCTGACCATTGAAGAACAGCATTAAAGGGGGCTAACAAAACATGCAGAGAAACAGATGGACTACAGTCAGTAATTGTAGAACTACAAAGTGCTTCTATATGGTAAGCGGACCTGATAAAATGGACAGTGAGTGTAGAAACAAGGAGGTGGTTTTAATGTTATGGCTGATCAGTGTACAGTATATATGACCATTGGTAGGTCAATAGTTTAGGTACTGGTCTATTGACTGGAGGGTTGCAGGTTCAAGTCCCACTAACCCCAAGTTGCCAACATTTGGCCGCTTTTTATTAGCATCTGCTAAATAGCATAAGTGTAAAGCTCCAGAGAAGGTACTGATGTGGCTTCTCTGGAGGGGGCTGATGTCAGCCTGGGGCTGATAAGGCTTGTTTTACCAAATGGATAAAACAATGGGGGGACAGATTTTGGCATGTCAGGTGGACAGTTACATTCAAAAGGCAGCATTTTCAGACAAAGTTTTATATAAATTATATAAATTTCAATTATTACTTTTGTTTCGTAAGCTAATACAATTTTTACTGTAGGTCGCAAGACCTTCACAATTTGGGTCAGAATTATCAGACTAGAGGGCAGGTTGCACTACCTAAAGATTTGGTTAAATCAAGTTTGTAAGGTGTTTGTTCAGTAGAAGACCCACCATATTTTGTGAGGACGTGGTGGACCTATAATATAGCCATACTGTTGTTATTTATTTACCAAATAATTTTGTCCTTGGCAAAAAAGGTAGAAAGGGCTTAAATTTGTGAAATAATGTATTCACTTCAATCTATTATATATTGTTAGTTGTCTTAAACCGGCAACCACCTGATTACTAGTCCTATACCTTAACTGCCCATCCTCCAGAGCTAAAAACATTACAAAACTCAACATATGTATGACTATTTATAACAACCTACGCTTTTAGAGCTGAAACACGAGGGTTCTGTAGATTCTACAGGATTCTGCTAGTGCTACTGTGTCAGAGAGAGCTGGTCTCTAAGGACGAGCATTAGCGAAATGCTGGAAGTAAAAAACACAGCGTCTTACAGTCTGAGGCTAAAAAGACACAGAGAGTATGTAATGCAGAGGAGTGGTTCATAGATGGTATGACATTAAAAACAGCAGTAGAATTATGAACAAACAAGAAAAAAGTGAGTTTTTCAAATGTTTAAATAGCAGGAAGCTTGAGATATTGATATAAAATTAAGAGCAGATAAAGAGCAATGAAAATGAAAGGTGGATGAAGTAGAATTTTTATTTTTAATGGATAAAAGATGAACGACGGTGAATTAAAATGAAATTTATCAATGGACTATGTCTGTTCATCTTTCTTGATGTAATGTTTCTTTGAGGTAAACACATATTTAGTATCTGTTTAAGGATTTTTTTTTTAATGTATTGAGCATATGTAGTCTTTGTTGTACTTTGGTCATTCATTCAGGAGCAACTGCATCATGACTGATTGTTACACACTACCAAGTGTGATAGGATTGATTAAGGTCACAGTAACTGGTACTAACACTCTACAGCAACAGCTGCACAAAGAAAAAAAATCCTGAACTGGAATGAACTACAGCTGTCTTTTGTGAACTTGCTCATATTCCCATAATCCCATGCCAACAATCAGTCCCTGTAAAGATTGGTTTAAGTTTCCATTTCAACATCCTTCTAAAGTCTTTGGGTGATCAGATAAGCGATGTGGATTGTCACAGACGAGGTAGTTCAGAATACAGAGCACCTGGAAATGAAGAGAATGAGATAGAAGAGCCATTTCCTTTTAAACCGTTATCTTTAAATACAACCGCTGGAATGTGATCAAGAGGAAAATATAAAGTCAACCAGTGTGAAAAGATGTGAAAGACTGGTGGACAGCGTGCCAAGATAAACGCAGCAGATGTGGCCAGAAATCGTTACGGTCAGATGAAAGCCAGGGGTGCTCACAAGTAAACGTAGTGAGCATTAACCAAGAGTGGTCTGAGGAGGGACAAGCCAAGAACCACTGAGAGGTCACTGGGCGAGAAAAACTCACTGATGCCAGGGTACATGAAGACTACGGCACCTGGTACGAATAAACAGAAGGAATACATAGGCTCAAATTTTGTATTACTGTAATATTAATTGTGATGGTTTCAGTTTGCAACTGTTGCATTGTAGTCATGGCAACTACCTTTGACCTCCTGCCAAGAAGCCACGTAAGTTATGTTGTTCTGATGGCAAAGAATGCATTGTAACTTCAATTAGTGCCATATACTGTATGTACCTTTTATTCCTTTGTTATCCAATACAGAAGCATTGTAGAATAGGACGCCTTTATTTGTCATATATACATATACAGACGTACAGTACATTTAAATTCTTTCTTCGCACACTTACAAAGTGTGTAAAACATGACATTAAAATCCTAATAAATGAATAAATAAATACTTCGTAGCTCATCTTTATGCTGGTAAACTTCTCTACTGGCAAACGTTTCCATTGCTATCCGGTATGTACCAGCATGCCTCTGAACGTTGAGGGAATGTTGGGGGGTGGGGGGAGCGTTGAGGAAACGTTGAGGGGGAACGTTGAGAGAATGTTTGTGGGGAAACGTTGGGGGAACGTTCGTGAAGGAACGTTGAGGGAACGTTCGTGAAGGAACGTTGGGGGAACGTTTGTGGGGAAACGTTGAGGGGGAACATTGAGAGAATGTTTGTGGGGAAACGTTGGGGGAACGTTCGTGAAGGAACGTTGAGGGAACGTTCGTGAAGGAACGTTGGGGGAACGTTCGTGAAGGAACGTTGGGGGAACGTTCGTGGGGAAACGTTGGGGAAACGTTCGTGAAGGAACGTTGGGGGAATGTTCGTGAAGGAACGTTGAGGGAACGTTCGTGGGGGAACGTTAAGGGAACGTTCATGAAGGAACATTGAGGGAACGTTTGTGAGGGAACGTTGGGGGAATGTTCGTGGGAAAACGTTGAGGGAACGTTCGTGGGGGAACGTTGGGGGAACGTTTGTGGGAAAACGTTGAGGGAACGTTCGTGGGGAACGTTGGGGGATTGTTTGGGGGGGAACGTTGGGGGATTGTTTGGGGGGGAACGTTGAGGGAACGTGAGGGGGGAACGTTGGGGGATTGTTTGGGGGGGAACGTTGGGGGATTGTTTGGGGGGAACGTTGAGGGAACGTGAGGGGGGGAACGTGAGGGGGGAACCTTGAGGGAACTTTGGTAGATTGTTGGGAATGGTTGGCTGAATGTTAATAAAAGTGCCTGTATAACATTTGGAACATGCAGCTTTGTCTCAGAAGTGTCTTTTTGTTATTACCGTATGGGATGAAAAAATATCGAGATATATATCGTATATCGCCATTCAGCTAAAAAATATCAAGATATTATTTTTGATCCATATCGCCCACCCCTAATATTTTTGTTGTTATATGTGTAGTCACTCCATTCCCTTTTCACTTTTTTCTACATGATGTTCAGCATTAGCATCTCAAAAGCTGCATTTTACTACCTGTGCCCTTGTTTGATGGACAGCTAACCTTCCACAGTGCTGACGACCAATAAAAAGGCTGGACTTTCCAAAGTTCATTTCAAGCTGTACTCATGCACGCATTTGAGGAAGCACAGCATAGCCTTTAATCTCCGCTTACAAAATCCCACATCACAAATGCGTGCCCGGGCAGCTATGCGATGCTTTTTTCCCCTCAGGTGTATTGAGAGATTACTTGATATATACACTCAAGCACTGTGCCAAGAAAACAAGTACCTAGTCAGGAGTACAACGAAAGCTTACTTCAGACCTCAGCTAGCAGTCTTTTTTTCTCCTTCTCTATTGAAATGTACAGGAGTTTGATTTTATTCTGTTGGTCGGCAGCCTGGAGGGGCAACAAAAACAAAAAAAGTCTAGAGGGGCTGTGCTTGAACAAACATCTGAGCCAGAAGATACAGCTGACACAAGGGGCATAAAAAAGCCAGAAAAAGACAGTTGGCATTCCACTTAAACCAGACCGATCAGAGGAAAGAACATCTGTGCTATCAAAACTCAGCCTACACACTTATGCAAAACACCACCACACACTTAGTCTGACAGTCATGTTCCTTTTTAACACGTAAAACCCAGATAAATACCATGTTCTCTAATGCCACCAACAGCCGTCACACAACTGTTTTACAAAAAAATGCCTACCATTAATGAGTACAACACATTTGGTAAAAATAAAGGTTTTAACAGTAGGGCATGCCTCATTTACATTGATCTCTTTTGGTAACACATTTGCGTAGTACTCAAAAAAAAAAAAAAAAAAATGAAATTAACTGCACATGAAGTGTAGACATAAAACCAGCCACCAATCCTACACAAGTCGTGGTTTTTACTGCCGTTATATGAGATGAATGATTGTGTAATTGAGTGCCAGAGTCTCTGTAGCCCTCTTACACTCAAAATCCAGGTCATAATCAGCATAATTTCACTGATAACAACTGTTATTGTGTCAGTCACACTTGCAGCCTTTATATGGTAATCTGAATGTTGCACACATAACTCAAAGTAATTCTTAAATAAGATGGATTTGATTTTATGATTATTTAAAATTGCGTTTAAAAGCTTAACTGGATCATAGGGCTGGGTGGTATGACCAAAAATTAGTCGCACAGTATTTTCCACTGTACAATCTGACCACAGGTCTGTTGTGGTAAAGTAGACAACTTTATATACCTTTGCTTCCAGCTTGCTTCTGTGTTTTTGGTATAACAATTGGTATTTCAACTGGCCTGAAGTATTTTCACCCCAATACAACATACCTCAAATCCAGTGTTTTAATCATTGCTCTGAAATCTTATTTCTCAACTGTATAGAGAAATTATGTCCTTGCATAGGTGGATTGTTACTGTGTTAGTAATATCGCTTCACTGTTTACAGTATATAGTGTTTTAGTCTGTGTTGGAAACAAAACTTCTAAACTGCTGACACAGCTCATTTCTTTACCAGGTTCTTCCAGTGCATCTTTGGTCTCCCTCTCTTCATTCTCCATCTGTTTGCTGTTTTTGTTCATTTTTTCCACAAGGAAACCTCTTTCATCTATTAACACTGTTATGCAAACTCTACCTGGCTAACTAGCAGGCTGTACCTCATCTGCATAGCATTCCATATAATTTTAGAAGTGCACAATATTATATGATTTGCTGCCTATTGAATCTTACAGCTGTTGTATTAACTGTTCTACAGTATAGCGGTATTTGCAAAGACAGTATACTGAATGTACCGTCATACCGCCCAGCACTACATTAAGTTAGTCCTGCTATCTCTTCAATGTGCTAATGTTTAAAAGATCTTTTTGATTTTTTATATATATTTAATAAGATTCATCAGTGCAAATTTAATGCAAAACACAGTCATGGACAATTTTGTATCTCCAATTCATCTCACTTGCATGTCTTTGGACTGTGAGAGGAAACCGGAGCTCCCGGAGGAAACCCACGCAGACACGCGGAGGAAAACTCCACACAGTGCCACCCTAATGTCTAAAAGATAAGATGCTACATTTGTAGGGCAGCTGATTTTAATGTCAAGCATACACATACTGAGCCATCATTATTATAACCAGATAACTCGTCTATGTCTCACATCAGTCAAGTGCTGTCTGAGCACTTCTGCTTTTCTCCTTCCCACTACATTACACGTCAATACCTGTGTAATATACTGTAGATGTGTGAAAGAGGTTTCTGACTAAATGTTAATCAAACCTTACAAAATAACACTGCAATACTTAACAAGAGCATACTTAAGTATAAAAGCAATCGATACACACATCTATAGGAAGACCAAATACTTTAGTAAGCTGTGTAGGAGGGTTTCTGCTCCAGAAAGACCTTTTTAAAAAAAAAAAAATCAATTGTTTACTTCACTGTCTGCCACTGAAAGATAGTTGACATTTCAAAATTGTTGACATTTCGAGTTGTTTGTCCATCGAACTTTTCCTCAGCGCAACAACAACAAAAAAAAAAACACATTTTACGCCTCTTGTTTTCTTATCAGGTTTAAACATCCGCATTTCCAGGTTCAGCAGGAACTCGCTGAGAAAGTACCACTTGCTATGTGACAACTCCACTTAAATCAGGGGTGTAACTGCAGGGGGGGCAGGTGCACTGGGGTCCATGGCAGGGGGGGGGGGGCCCTCCACGACATGAACTCAACCCCCCTATTGGCTGCACTCGCCAGGTCATTATTATTATATTAGAATATTGTAGAGGAGATATGTGAGTGACATTCAGCTCAGCCAATCAGAATGCAGCACCCGGTTTATACATGTGCGTTCAGACGTTCTGCAGTTAGTTAGTTTTGTATATGAAAATCACCGTATAACCCCAGCATTGAACCCAGTAGGTAGTTCAGGTCCTGGAGCTAGGCAGTCTAAAGTGTTTAAACACTCATTGAAGTCCTGACTAAATAGTTAAAGTGAACTATACCTTATCGTGTGCCTTTATTCACACACCTCCACCACCACATGCAACAAAAGACCCATAGCATCCCCGTCGAACGATCAAGGTGAGCCGACCCTCTACAGTAGCACGTGGCTAATGCTAGCGGTAAAGTGCGGCGATAACGAAAGTAAAAACGCGACAATATAAATATAAATAAATATATATATATACAGTATATATATATATGAAATTTGTTGAGGTGGCCCAAAATTATTTTTTTGTACCGGGGCCCATGAGCTCCTAGTTACGCCACTGACTTAAATACAGCAAGTAATTGTAAAACATATCATTGTCTGTCTGTTAAATCTGTTTTTTATGTAAATGAGTTGCGGCTGTCTATGGCTTTTCCAATTTTCCACAATTCTGGCTGTGCAAATGGCAAATAAATGCACCTGAAAGCAGAAACCTTCATTCCACTAAGCTATCACACAGGCAACAGCTTTCAATGTATTTGTCAGCAACCCGGTCTGACCTACACAGCTAGCCAGGTCTGCACTGAGGCAAGACTGATGTGGTGCACTTCCTCTGATTGTAGCTCACAGCTCACAAGTGGATGTGCAAGAACGTGAAAGAGCATTAAAAAAATAAAAAAACTGGTCATTATTTCCTTTGGTCTGAATGGAAGGGGTACTAATGGAAATACGGAGGTGTTGTACAAATGGAAAACACGACACCGGCACCAGCACTGTGCTGCAGCGGGGCGTCCGGTTCTTTTAGACTCCAGCCTTGTTTTAAATAAAGGCTCAAATCTTTTTAAATGAATATGTGTTTCCACTCAGTTTTCCAAAAAGCAATTTCCGTTATGTCATAGCTGAGGGGTAGCGGGTGAACACTGTGGGAGCGTTTGAAAATGGGAGAGTCATTATCACTGAAAAGAGGAATTGAAATAAATGTATCTTTTCACAGAAGACATACAAAATACTCCATTCCAGAACTCCTAAAATGCCTCAATAAATACAGGTTAAAAATTAAAAGTATAAGAAAAAATATTTGAAATCTGGCTTATCTTGTTTTTTTTACACAGAAAATATGAAGTAATTCCTTCATATGCCATTTTTTTATCCTTCACCAGCACGTAAAAGTTTTGACAATACACAAATTGTAATGTTTTTAAGGCAGAATTTTCTGCCGGCACATATGCCAACATTCTTTATCTCTTTCTGTAGTTAGAACTCAGTTGGTGTTGCAGCCCCTTGTTGCTCCAGCATTTCTGTCATCACAGCAAAATCACCCTGATTTCAAGCCGCCTCCATGGGCAGCATAACTTCACCCTATCTATGACTAGTTCACACGACTACACTATTTTTGCCCTGATTTTTGTTTGCCGAAAGGTCGCCGCTGAATGTGCCAGCTCAGAATCAAATAACTCACAGACTCGAGAAAATTTTCTAGCATGCTAAATATCTGGACATGTCAATGACTCAAAATCCTGTAGTGTAAAAAGTGTTGTGATCAGGTTGTGATTGGAAGTGAGTGTGAAGTCGAGCTATAGCCAATGAGAATGCAAGACACGGGGTGAGGGGAAACCTCGGGGAGAAGAGTCTCCAACAGAAAAACAGACAATCCATGCTGGAAGCGTAACCCAATCTACTCCTTTACCCAGAATATTTTCTTTTTTTCCTCCTTGCTGTTACAACTTGGATAGCTTGCTTCTTGTTGACGTGCATCTTTGGACATGGTATCACTAAACCAGTCATCACTTCTCCATGTTTTTGTGATAAAACGTAGTTTGGGAGACCAGACGGACTCGTCTGAGATTTCTCCTGGTGCTAGATTGTGTGGTGTGTGACCCTCTATAGCCGATCCACAGTGTAGTCTTGTAAACTCCCAATTACAAGAGATCAATTTGTGTAGTGCGAACTGTACAGCGATCTGAACACCTTGAAAGTCATGTACGTGATGTTTATATGCTATTTTGTTTTTACAAATGATGGCCATTGAATGAGTGGCTGTTCCGCTCTTTCACTGCCCATTTACAACCACTAACAGTTTTTTCCTTTAGTTATTAACTTTTTTTCTAAGAACTTGGGTCGTCACATGCTGGTGTGTCAAGCAGCTGGTACATACGTGACACCCAGTTCTCGATCTGACTCAATGCCTTTCCTTTCTTCTCTCTCAGTGTCTGGCTGCAGATTTTGATTTGGTTTTCTTTTGATAGTTTATTACTTTGGGCATTTGGATTTTTTTTTTATTAGTTTTTCCATTTTATATTGCTCTGCCTTGATTTAGCGTCCTGCAAACTGGGTTCATTTTCTAAACCTGGCAGGTTCAGACTTCTGGCGCCTCTCTGGCAAGGTGCGACCCGCCCCGTTACTCAAATGGAATGAAACAAAAGTGTATTGTCCTTAGAAATCAAACAATAACAGTACGAAATAAATACACACCTAAAATTAGACATAACCACTGTTAGAATAATAGTCATGCAGAATATGATACCACTTGGAAATCAAGTTATCATATCTTCTATTTAACAGACACTTTATTTAAACTGAGAGATCAAAACCTGTGTCTTTCTTTAAATATTCAACCACAAAGTTTGATCTGTTTAAGCACCAAAGGCTCATAAATACTCAGGTAACCAAATACTGTATTAACATGTTGATTAATCTAAATTAAAAAAATACAATAATTGTTATTTAAAAATAGATTAACTTCTTTTAACATCTTATATCTACTTTGAGGTTAAGAAGACTGAGCCAGGTTTTCTTGGCAAGAATTCCAAGTTGAGAGGTCACATTTTTTGGTTATTTCTAATCAGAGGTTAAAACAATATGGATTCCAACATGTAGACGAATGCAGCATACATATAGTGGGGTTTGTTTTTACTCCAAAGGTCTTGGGAGCCTTGTTAGGATACATGGCATTCTGGATATTACCAGGAAAATTAAACTCCATAAAAATCTGTTTCCCTTAGCCAAACGGGCTAAATATGAACATTTATTTATTTATTAGGATTTTAACATTATGTGTTACACTCTTTGGTTACATTCATGACAGGACAGGTAATTACTGGTTACACAAGATTCATCAGTTGAAGTCTTTAATGTCAAACACAGTTTTGTATCTCCAATTCACCTCACTTGTATGTCTTTGGACTGTGGGAGGAAACCGGAGCTCCCGGAGGAAACCCACGCAAACACGGGGAGAACATGCAGACTCCACACAGAAAGGACCCGGACCACTCCACCTGGGAATCAAACCCAGGACCTTGATGCTGTGAGGTGACAGTGCTACCCATCGAGCCACTGCGCCGCCCACTATATGTGAACTTAACATTTAGTTAACATTAGCTCCCTTTACCAAAAGTGCCAATCAGAGTGTGAATAATAGACTGACAATTGGACCCCTGAAGTGGGCCTTACCAATTTCTCTTCTTATCTGCCTGCCTTCACTCCCATTACTGGTCACAACTTCATTTAGGTAGCAAAGGTGGCAATTGCGTAAGCCAGAGAAGGTCCTGTGGGCTTGTTTACTACAACTTATTGCTTTCTAAGTTTCTGGGAATTCATACTGATAAATGCTAATATCAGCTAGTATCTAATTTTGCCTAAAGTTATAGTTTAGCTAACTAATGACCCCCTCAAACTGTTGTTTTTACTTCTCCTGGGGGTCCTAGTACTAATTAGAAGCCCCCCTCCCCCCAACCTCTAATAATGTAAACCATGGTGTCAATAATTCTAAAGACACATACTAATTTAACATATTAATACAACAAGCAGATATTACTAGGCAGAAATGAGAATGAAGAGAGAAAGAGTGTGCGTGTGTGTGTGATCACGCTATCCTCGTATGTATGAGCACACATTAAGCAGTGCTGTATTAGCTACTAGCTTTCACAAAATGTGCATTACAAAGACAAGAGGGGCACAACAGGGCCAACAATTCATCTACTCTGCAGCTACTCTAGTTGGCACTTTAAAAAGAAACCTGCTGCTGTGTACAAAAGGTAAAAGAGCTGGCCTCTGATTAACACCACTACATCGCTTTAAGAGCTCAGCAAGCACCAATCATTCAAAAAGCCCATACTTATTTATTCGTTTCAAATTAAAGTCGTTCTGTTCATAAAGCAAAAACAAATGACCGCTTGAATCAAAGTGTTAATGTATCCAGCAATTAGCTTCTTCTGTCTTTCCTCTGCTTCTAGCATTTGCTACCATTTTCCCCTCACTGCATTATCTCTCTGTTTCTTGCTGATGGACATGCTTTGGATTTAGTTATGGTCAGCCAAGCCAGTGAAAAATTCTTGCCTAATTGGCTAAATGCATCGAAGCGGACACCATTAACTGCATAACATTGATCCGAATGATCCGAAAGCTGTGGGTTACTAACTAGAAGTAACCCAGAATCCCAGCTCTGCCATGCAGCCACTGTTGGGCCCTTAAGCAAAGCCATAACCCTCCCAGCTCCAGGGACGTACAATGGCTATTCCTACTCTCTGACCCCAGCTTCTGGGATATGCAAATAAATAATTTATTTGTACTCTAAAGGTGTATATGTATAAACAACAAAGGCATTCCATCTGCCCTACATTGTTCCTATGAGAAAAATGAACACCAAACATTCTTCTCCTAAAAAACAAGTAGTCAACAAACCAAATAATAGACCGAACTTCCATCTCAATCTCTCCAGTTAGCTGCACTTTCACTCCTTGCTAACACTCTACATGACAAAATATGTGGACACCTGAACATAACAATCAAACAGTATTTAATTCTAAAATCATGTGGGGTTTTATTTTCATTTAGCCACAACAGCATAAATAAGGTTGCTTACTAATATTGGGTAGTCTGAATACTTTCTTTACACATCTTAATTTGCCATGGTGACGAAAGTCCCGACAAACAGTTCTTGTATAACCATTACTTGGTTAATTTGGAACTTGGGAAAGAGTGTCCTACAACTGCACAGGCCACAGGCCATATTTTTTCAGTTTTGATTCTGTACACCTCTGGAAAAAACTAAAAAAAAAAAAACTCCATCCCCAGTTTACTGAGGCAACAAACAGTCCAAGCAAATGGTGGCTAAGGTTTCAGGATCACATTGTCTGACTTCTTGCTAATTTTCTGAGCAATTACTTGTTGTAAGGACTATTGGTACCTTCTTTTTTGCATTATTCCCTATAATTCTTCCAATCTACTAATTGCCAATTTCCCCTGCTGCTTGTACCATGCCCACGCCGGCCGAGAGAACCAACACTAGACACACCCGACAACCACCCAACACCCACCCAACACCCACCCACACCACCTCTATGCATAAGACAGCCATTTACTGCACATTATACTGTAAAAAAAAAAAAAATTTACATCAGTTTCTATGGCAGTTTGAGTAGGGATCAGCACATTAATTAAATGAAGTATGATAATAATATTACGACAGATCATTTTGCTCAGAGCACACAGTGTGTTCAGTCCTGAACAAGCATAGGAAAAGAGAACAGAACTGCTGGAATGGTGGAAGCATATAATTTATTTTATATAATTGATTTATCACACTTGTTTGCGATTGTTGTAGCTGGAACACATGAATTCATCAATTAGAAGAAGTGTCCCAATACCTTTGACTATATTTTTTGGTCTTAAATTGATCCTGTCCCAACCTTTTGAAATGTGTTACAGACCATCAACCATCATATTGTTTTTGCATGTTTTTTTTAATACAGGTAAAATCCAAGCAATCTCATTTTTGGATTTCACAGACTGCTCCAACTGTTTTTGTTTTGGAACTGAGGTTTGTATACCAGCAGCACTGGCTGTTTGTTTAAGCTCTGTGCTTTCACTCTCAGCCCTCCAGAACAGATGCGCTTGACATAGCGGACACACACGAACACACTTCCACATGTATCCAAGCCATTTATTACACTGCGTATGGCTAAAACACATGTGATCTAACAGCTGACCTACAGGGCCAGCATTGATGTAAAGACCTTGATGTGAATCATGTGTGTGAATGATGCGCGTGACATAGCTGGAACATGTGAAATGTTACATTTATGAGAGCTGGGTTAAAGTGATGGCAGTCTGCATGCAGTCAGAGCAGCGGGTCAAGACATAACTAGAGTTTTAATTTAAATTTTTAGCATTTGTTTGTTTATTAGGATTTTAACGTCATGTTTTACACTTTGGTTACATTCATGACAGGAACGGTAGTTATTCGTTACACAAGGTTATATCGAACACAGCCATGGACAATTTAGTGTCTCCAATTTACCTCACTTGCATGTTTTTGGACTGTGGGAGGAAACCGGAGCACCCGGAGGAAACCCACGCGGACAAAGGACCCGGACCGCCCCACCTGGGAATCAAACCCAGGACCTTCTTGCTGTCCTTCTGGCCACCGTGCCGTCCTAAATTTTTGCATTTAGCAGACGCTTTTATCCAAAGTGATGAATAGTACTGTGACAGTATACTGTCTAAGCAATTGAGGGTTAACGGCCTTGCTCAAGGGCCCAACAGTGACAACCTGGCAGTGGCAAGGCTTGAACCGGTAACCTTTTGATTACTAGTCCAATACCTCAACCGCTAGGCTACAACTGTTTTCCAAACTCAGTTATTGCTAGGAGCTCCTCTTAGTGCAAACTAACCAGTAAATGTAAGGCGCTTGAATGCTACACTAATGAAAAATGTTAAATCGCTAAAAACAAACCTTAAAACTTTGAATATCACAGCAAATTGCATATTACACAGGAAAAGGCTAATTTCACAGTCCGTGCCGCATAAATTACATAGGGCTTTAGACATAACACATTCAAGCTGCTAGCAATGCCTCACTGTAGAAAAAGTAAAACATCATAACAATAGCTGTTAGCATGCCTTCTCCTTTAGCGCTTTCTCTACACCGATTGTACAGTATATGTAAACCCCAGACCTACAGCAGACACCCACTTAGCTACAGCATGACCCATTCAATACAACAGCAGGTTTATCATTAATAACCAATGAGTCCATCTCACCTCTCGCTCTCTACCTTACCACACTCCCTGAAGACGAGGCGGAGGATAGCAAACACACACTTTTAGATCTCCATACCAACTCATGCTGATCACTAGTATGCAAACACACATGGCACTAGGGAGTTTGTTTGGGGACTGTTGGATTTGGATTGCTTTTTATTCTTGCAGTGATTGTGTCAATTGTTGTCAGGTGTCAATTATTGTAAACATAGCAGTGGTCCTAGTTGAGCCAGGTACTTACTTTATTAAGTAGTTCATTTAACTCGTGATCAATACTAATCACAGTTCTATGCTTGCGGACACAGTGACATGAAGGACCACACAGCTGCTTCAGCTGCTTCTCTGGCATGTTTGTACTATTTTATTTATGCAGTCTCTCCCTTTTTCTCCCAGTTTAGCTTAGCCAATTGGCTGCTGCTGGGGACCCAGATCGCATCCGAGGAGAATATATTCGCCTGAAACACTCAATCTACTGACCCCTTCTTATTCGCACATACTTCAGCGGATTCGCACATGGGGCCAGTCTTGCACACGGAGAGTCACACACTGATCTCCGTGTTCCTCCACTTCTGTACAGGCGCCTCGAGCTACTCACCAGGATCCTTACACAGCGTTGAAGACCCCACCCTTTTTCTTAAGTCTGATCTTTTCCCACACAGCAGACCAGTGGCAAATACCTGTTAGGAGAAGCCCTGCCAACCAATAGCAGAGCTGAGATTCAAACTCGGGGAGTTCTGAATCCCAGAACTGGTGTGCTAGAGGAATATCCCGCTGTGCCACCTGGGCGCCTCTGGCAGGTTTTTAAAGACCTCAGAAGCCATGCACACTCTTTAGTGATGTAGTATTAATATACAATGCCACATTTTCACAGCCAAAATTTTGGTACTACCGTAAGAAATTACTGTATATATTTGACCAAGTTAGTACAAACAAATTGGGTTTCTATGTTGGATACTGGGACTCTATGTGCTCAGGACGCTTATACGGACAATGATTGGCTTGTCCAGAGGTGGAATCCCAGAGAGGATTCCTCATAACTGATGCAGTTATGACCTCTGCTGACTGAGACAGGGGATAATGGAGATCAGTGCGTGACTCTCCATATGCACCCGACTCATCAGGAGGTCAACGAGTGCACACGTTAGTCACGGCTCTCCTCGGTCAGGAGTGGAGGTCGGGTAACTGGATATGACTAGACTGGGAGGAAAATTGTTATTGTCTCTTGACACTCCCTCTATATCCTCTTAGATAGCTATATTTAGTCAGTCAATATTTCCCATTCTCCCAAAGGAACACAGCATTAGATTACAAATGCACCGGAAGCATGTTAACCACACTTTTTTTACCCAAAGTATAGTGCACCACTACACTTTAGAGCCTCACATCTGGACCGGTGCAGCCAAAATGTGCATTCCAACTAATGCCAAAGACATATGTTCTCTTAAAGTGAGTTTTTCCTGCTCTTACAACTCCATCTGCCCGTTCCAACCAAGCCCCTCATTAATAATTCCAAGCAAGAAGTCTAGACACCCCTCCTTACCATCCTATCCATCAACAACTGCCACGATGAAATATTTAGTGTTTATGGGAATCCTGTTGAGCCATCGCCTAACACCACCCATGTCCTGATCCCTGTCTGGGCTTAAGATCTGGCATCCATACACAGCTGCTCCCTTTTGCACCGTCCTTCTCCTCCTCTGTCCTAGCCATCCATTTTCTTTAGTCATGCACCACTCCCTCCAGCTGTCCCCTTTGTGTATTAGCGGGATGGTAGCTTATCATCATCAGCCATGCATTAGGAGGCTGGATGCATTTACCGAATCCTTATGCACACAGCCTGCACAGAACAAACACATCGTACAGGAGCAAACAAGAGCTGCCACTCGAATAAACAGAAAGCAAACTGAGCCATTACCGCTAACCATATATACCGTCTGTTCCCTTCACCCTCGCAGAATTATCAAGACAACTTCAAGAGTCTGGCAAACTCTAGCTTTCATCGTTGACTGATTTTACCTCCGTGCATAAAATCTCCATGCATCGAGCATAATTTTAGTAAAGATGCTAATTAAGTAGTAATTAGTCTCTGACATTGTTTTGTTTGCTGTTTTTAATTTTGTCAGTAGGTCAGACTGTGCCTTTGGGAAGTAAAGCGAGCAGAAATCATGCTGGGAGATGAACAATCCGTATGCCATGCATCTTGAGACAACTACAATTGACTCCAGTTAATGAAGCTCTGCCAGCTTCCAGCTCCTGACTGGCAGCTTTATTTCATTTAATTTATAGTAGGCTAACACCTTCAGGCACTACATATCAAGCACTAATAGAAAGTTTTATGAAGTGACTTAGGAGGTGTTGGGCTTTCATAGTCAGCTTGGCATAGTCTCCAGAGCTATACGGGTATACTTTACAAATATGGTGGGCAGGACACATCAGTCCAAAATCTTTCATAGGTGTTTAATGGGGTTCAGTTGGGTTGAGATCTAGTGACTCTTTAGGCTACTTATCAAACCAGTTAGTATCCCTCCTCTACCTTTTTTAATGCATTTTCCCTCTTTTTCTCCCAAATTAGCATAGCCAATCCGCTGCTGGGGACCCCAATGGTGTTTAAGGAGGGTGTATGTTCGCCTGACCCACACTCCCTCAGATCCGTGCGCAGTCCCTTGATTTGCGCGTGAGGTCGGCTTTGCGTACGGAGAGCCACCCCTTGATCTCTGTGCTCCTTCACTTCTGTACAGGTGCCCTGAGCAACCAAGGCTCTTAAAAAGCATTGATAAACCCACCCCTTAGTCCGGTCTTTCCCACCCAGCAGACTGTCTGCTGCAAGCATTAGCCAATTGTGCCTGTCTGTCCATCAGCTTAGATCGTTTTCATGGTGCATACCACAAAATTCACTTGCCCACGTGTTTGCAGTAAAGTAACCAATGACTCTGACTCTTCAGACCATACAGTATCCTTAATGTTTATGGTTCCTGCTCCATGCAAAACCATTTTGTTTATCATGCCATCTTGATTCAAAACTGCTCCTGTTCAGCATATTATACATGACAGATACAGATACTTATCAGGACCAACCTGTGCTCAACTCAGGCCAATCTATATTTACACTTTCTGGACTTTACACTAAGCAACCACTTTATGTTTATATTCTCTGCACCTTATACCAAATTTGTAATGGGCAGTTGAAGCCTAGTGGTTAAGGTACTGGACTAGTAATCAAAAGGTCACTGGTTCAAGCCCCACCACTGCCAGGTTGGTGCTGTTGTGCCCCTGAGCAAGGCCCTTAACCCTCAATTGCTCAGATTGTATGCTACTGTAAGTCGCTTTGGATAAAGGCATCTGATAAATCCCGAAAATGTAAATGTAATGCATAACTACTGTATTTAGTGTTACTGCACCTTATTTTAACTTTAACGTAAGGCCCTACCTAATTTACAGCCATGACATTTGAGCCTTTCCCATGTAATATGCAATTTGCTGCGAATGAAAAAATTTAAGGTTTGTGTTTAGCAATGATCACGTGTGTAGAGAAGCAGACTTTTCCATTGATTATGAAATCCCCAAAGGGACAAAATGCACTCAATATGTAAACACATACATCAAACATTGTCAGCACACTTCACCACAGAAAAGTCTATTACACTAGCAATCCTATGGCAATTCAGTTAGCAATCAGTTAGTTTAAAGCAGCTAAAAACTCGGGTAACTTAATATGGAAAACTCCCAACCAACTTTGTGGACGCGGGGGGTGTCAAACACAGACAAGCATTTTCATCCTTAAGAGCATTGTTCTAGGTTTACATTTAAATATTAAGGTAGGCTGTGCTGTGTATTGTAGCTACCTACTTAAAATGTTCAATTCTACATCCTATTTCACAATAACCTGCTGCCTTGATTGTACTGCATCCCTGTCTTTGGTATTGTATTGTATTGTAATACTGTCTTCTGTACCAAAGAACTATATTTTAGTTCAGGGAACTTAATAGCTAAAGACAAGTTGTTTTGACAGGGTTTATCTATTGTATGTTATGTGTGATTGCACCAGTAGGACTGACCATTGCATCACTGTACTGTACTCTGTGTAGTGACAATAAAGAATCTTGAATCTTTGAATCATGAATCTTGACAGAGAATGGAATGTTATTACTTAATGCAACCCAGAAAAATATCACCTGCCTGCTATTTTCTCCAGTCAGTTATATAAGATTTCCCATTGTCACATCTGTAGAATAAATATGTAAATCACCTCCTAACTGCTGCAAAGGACAGATCAGCAACGTAAAGCATTTGGTTCAGGTAAGGCCAGTATTTACGCCAGCAGTTTAGAAGTGTTAGAAGTAGTCAAATACACAAAAATGTATTACCAATAATGATCCGATACAGACCTCCTAAAAGTAACCAACTCAACTTCTGCTGAAATTTGTCAGTGGGTTTCCTCCGGAAGCTCCGGTTTCCTCCCACAGTACAAAGACATGCAGTCAGGTTAATTGGAGACACTGAATTGCCCTATAGATGAATGGATGTGTGTATGTGTGTGTGTGTTTGTATGTGTGTCTGCCCTGCGATGGACTGGCCGAGGTGTTACTGTGTGCCTTGCGCCCATTGAAAAGCTGGGATAGACTCCAGCACCCCCCGTGACCCTAAAATCGGTTAAGAAAGTGAGTGAGTGCAAAAGTTGCCCATTATACAAGGATTATGTATATGTATTATGATAGAATAGAATAGAATAGAATAGAATGCCTTTATTGTCATTGCACAACGAAATTTTTTGAGCATCTCCTTGACGGTACATGTATGTACACACAGACATATATATACACATGTATTTACAAAATAAACATATACACATCTAGATACAGAAATAAACGTGTGGTTTTAAGAACTTTCCAGAAAAGAAAAGAAGAAGAAGGTTATTGCACGGTCTCTATAAATTGCACATTATTTCCTAGGATGTAAAGTTTGATAGTTTAGTGTTTTTATGGCGGAGGGGTAAAAGCTTTTCAGGAGTCTGGAAGTACGGGCCTTGATACTCCTATAGCGCCTACCAGAGGGCAACAAGGAGAACAGGTTGCAACAAGGGTGAAATGAGTCCTTTATGATGTTTGTGGCCCGACGCAGGCATCGGGTTTTGTAAATGTTCTCTAGTGAAGGCAGCTCAGTGTTGATGGTTCCTTTTTGGTTGATGTTAATTTAATGCAAGATTGGCCTCATATCGCCCACTTCTTTGAGGCTTTGCTAGTCTGACACTGACAATTTAATCCACCTGTTTTAAATGACACGTCACTGTAAAAACGTGTGTCTTGTGTTACTATCTCTAGGTTCAACTGTCTCTCTGGGGTGGGGGCGCACATTTGCATAGGGGGTTGTGGGTCTGTTGTTTGCATTAACTTTGAATACTAGGGTGTGTTCTCAGCTGTTGAGGGGGGTCGATCAAACTGGTCTGAACTACACTCATACCAGGCCTGCCTCTGATGACCAGACTGACTAAAATATGAAGCTGTTAGAGATGGGTTTGCTGAGGAAAGTTCTTCTGTGGGGGGCTGCATGATCTCCATGCTGCTCTGTAATTATAGGTAGGCCTGGGGCACAGAGAGTATTGCAGGAGGTTGTACAGATCCTGTTTATTAGCCGAGTGACAAGTACACATAACCAACCACCCACAGCCTCCAGTGTTTTCCCATCCTAATAAAGCATTAACAAGCAAACATAGACAAAACAGATGTCTGACCGCTTTCAATTACGTTACGGTGCATGCAATGATTTCAGATACACGCGCACATAAACGCAAAGACCAGCACAGCATTTAGGATGCAAGTAGAATTATAGCAGATAGATCCGATGTTACATCTTAATGGACCACTGCGGTCCTGGGAACACTCAAAGTTTTATATCCCTGTAGTAATCTATGCCTGGCCACAATTTTAGCAGAACTTCAGACAATTTCTCAATCTTTATGGCTTTGTTTTTGTTCTGTCAATGCAAAAACTTTTTGAGTGATCTGTTAAGTGTATAAGTCTGTGCAAAAGACAAAGGACCATCCAGACTGTTATTAGTGAAAGGTGCAAAAGACCTTTGCATAACATCTCTCATGGTACAGGGGTACGTCAGTCCCCACATCATGGGTGACTTGCATATCTGTGCAGGTACCATTTATACAGAGGTGTAAATTGGAATTTTAGAGAGTCACATTTTAGAGAGTGCCATCAAGACAGTGTCTTGTCCTGGGAGGTCCATGGTTATTTTACCAAGACAGTGCCAGGCCTAATTCTGCATGCGCTTCAACACCATGGCTTTACAGAAACAGGGTGCGTGTGTTTCTGACCTTAACTCCACACTACACCTTTGGAATAAATTCTTGTGCGCGGGTCATTCTATCCAACATCAATGCCTGACCTGACCTTACAAATGCTCCTTCAGCCGACACAAAATTCTTAAAGACACACACACAAACCCTACAGAGAAGCCTAACGTTGTGATTTTGTTGGCTATGTTTTGTAGTTTAAATACATTTCATAAAATGCAATACATAATAATAATAATCTGTAATTAGTTACTTTGTAAATGAACAAATTGGACGGCACAGTGGGTAGTAGTGTCGCCTCACAGCAATGTGCAGCAAGTTCCTGGGTTCGTGGGTCCTTTCTGTGTGGAGTTTGCGCATGTTCTCCCCATGTCCGTGTGGGATTCCTTCTGTAGCTTGGGTTTCCTCTCACAATCCAAAGACATTCAGTAAGGTTAATTGGAAATACTAATATTCCCCTTAGATATATGTTTGTGTGTGTGCCCTGCAATGGACTGGCACCCTGTCCAAGGTGTTTCTGTGTGCCGTGAGCCCATTGAGAGCTGGGATAGGCTCCAGCAACCCTGCAACCCTGATTAGGATAAGCAGCTTAGAAAGTGAGTGAGTAAGAATGTGAACAAATTTAGAATTTGATACCTTTTTGGATACCCCAAAAAGCTGGGACAGCAAAATAAGAGTAAAAAGTCTAAATAATTTTGTAGTTACACTGTTTTGAAACATAACACAATAAGCAAGTGAACTGGTAACAAGAGGATCCACCAAAGTCTGAGTCTTTTGCAAACAAAGATGGGTTGTGGTTGACCACTTTGTGCCAAACATCATAATAAAAATGTGGGTTCATTTAAAAAAAAAAAAAAAAAAAAAGAACATACTTGGCCACTCAGGTGGCACAGCGGTAAAACACGTTAGCACACCAAAGCTGAGATTTCAAACACATCGTTTCGG
This sequence comes from Trichomycterus rosablanca, assembly GCF_030014385.1. Lineage (NCBI taxonomy): Eukaryota > Metazoa > Chordata > Actinopteri > Siluriformes > Trichomycteridae > Trichomycterus > Trichomycterus rosablanca. The sequence goes on along the minus strand of NC_085999.1, from coordinate 12,330,257 downwards.
GCGGCTACATGAACAACAATTGGCTGTTGTTCACACAGATTGGGAAAGCTGGACCAGGGTTCCTCATAACTGATGCAGCTACGACCTCTGCTGGCTGATTGATGGCATCTGCACACAGTCGAGGAATAATGTGTGTGGCTCTCCATACACAAAGCTGATCCATGTATGAACTCGCCTCATGCAGGTGAAAAGATGCAGTCACTGCACATGTGTCGGAGGGGGTGTGTGTCAGTTGCGGCGCTCCTCAGTCAGCAGTGGAGGGTTGTATCAGTACAGAGGAAGCGTAATGCAATCAGGGTAATTGGATACAACTAGATTAGGGGAGAACATTGGGGGGGAAATTGCAAATTACTTAGGTCCTTTAGCATCTACCGTGCATAATACTCTGAAAAGGTCAGTCTGTGTGGGGTGAGGCTAAAACCCACAGTTAAACGTTGACTTTCTCACTGCATGAGAACCGTCATGCTACTTTAATAGATATTGCCACATGGGTTCGGGTGGTTAAGTGCTCAGTGTAAAAGCAATGTCGAGTGCAGGTGGTCCTGCTGAGAAGAACGGTTCTACGTTTCTCTCGGCACAGCGTGTTTTTACCCCCAACCATAGAGCCGGAGCTGTCAGGCTGAGCACTTCAGTCCTCAGTCCTGCTCCTCACACAGCAGGAGAACTAATGCAAAAACCACACTGAGAAATAGTAAAGATACCAGAGTACAGTGCACCTGACAATGGAGCATATCTTTAAAACAACTTAAATTGAGGCTTATGGTCCATTTGCTTTTACCTGAAAGAAAAATAGACTTCAATATAAATCTTAATGCTTACAGATTCTGGAGAATTGAATGGTATGGCAATGGCAACGCGTGTCAAATGTACTGAGGTTAATATGCTAGATTGGTATTAATGCTCAGGACGGTTTATGAACCTGAAGCCCACACAGTCTGTCCTTATTAGGTACAGTGTAGTGGGCCAAAAATAGAATTTGGTTTCTAAATATGCTTTATGGTGCAAAACCTAAAGCCTTATAAAGGCTATAAGAAGACAATGATTAATTACTTTGTTGTGGATATGTGGGTTTTTATTGCTGTATTTTTTGCTGTTCCATCCCCAAAAGAAATAAAACTGTTTACATATTGCACATAGTTAATGCTCAGTAAATTAAATGCATTTGTAGGATCCTTGTACGTTTACATTTGGTACATTTTTCTCCACAGTGGAGGTCCTTCAGTTGCAAGTCTGTCATCTCAGGACTAGGGCAACACTATTCAGGTGGATCTTTGCACAAGCACCTTCAAATCTTTTGGTAATGAATGCTGCTACTTCATTTACCCAAATAATCACACATCATCCATTATGGGTAGCACTGTCGCCTCACAGCAAGACGGTCCTGGGTTCGATCCCCAGGCGGGGCGGACCGGGTCCTTCCTGTGTGGAGTTGGTTCTCCCCGTGTCTGCGTGGGTTTCCTCTGGGAGCTCCGGTTACCTCCCACAGTCCAAACACATGCAGTCAGGTTAATTGGAGACACTGAATTGACCAATAGGTGAATGAGTGTGTGCACGTGTGTATGCATGTGTGTCTGCCCTGCACCCCCAGGGTGTTACTGTGCGCCTTGCGCTCACTGAAAAGCTGGGATAGGCTCCAGCATCCCCCCGCGACCCTAATTGGATACACGGTTAAGAAAGTGAGTAAGTGAGTGATTTTCTCCCCTTTTTCTCCTGACTTTTAGCATATCCAATTACCCCACTGCATCATGCTTCCTCTCTACTGATGCCGATCCCCACCCTGGTTGAGGAAAGTGAGACTGACACATAACCCCTCCGACAAGTGTGCAGTAGCCGACTGCATCTTTTCACCTACTCGAGGCGAGTTCATATGCGGATCAGCTTTGAGTACGGAGAGCCACACCCTGATCAACGCATTATCCTCTCACTCTGTGCAGGCACCATCAATCAGCCAGCAGAAGTCGTAATTGCATCAGTTATGAGGAGTCCCACCCTGTATGAACACCCTGTATGAACAACAGCCAATTGTTGTTCATGTAGGCTCCCAGCCCAGCCGGATGGCAGAACCGAGTTTTAAACCAACGAGTAAAAAATGTAAATAAAACATCTGGTGGTATTACCTTACAAATACTTACTCACCGACAACTTAATTAGGTTTATCTAACTTGTAAGTACATTTATTGTCTGAATTCATTTTATGAGCTACACTTTACGCACTTTACATTTATATTTACATTTTCAGCATTTAACAGAAATGCATTTAACAGACGCTTTTATCCAAAGCGACTTACACAATGAGCTGAACACAATGAGCAATTGAGGGTTAAGAGCCTTGCTCAGGGACCCAACAGTGGCAACTTGGTGGTGGCGGGGCTTGAACCGGAAACCTTCTGTTTACTAGTCCAGTACCTTAACCACTGAGCTATCACTGGCCCTTTACTAGAATTACTAAGTGTAGCCCATCCATTCTACACTTTATCACCCATTTAATTCCATTCATCAAGAGAAAAGAAACCCCACAGGAACACCAATGACCAGATATAAAACATAAAGCTGACAGCATCCTGTGATCAGAACTGCCACTACATAAAGGTTTGAGAGGGATTACCACGCACCATCATTAAAAATGCTGCTTGGTGAGTGTACGCTGGACAAATGACGCTGGACCCCCACAGGACCACTACAGATGTCAGCATCAGCATTGCTGTGTCTTATCCACTCATACCAGCACAACACACACTAACACACCACCACGTCAGTGTCACTGCAGTGCTGAGAATGATCCTCCACCTAAATAATACCTACTCTGTAGTGGTCCTGACCATTGAAGAACAGCATGACAGAGGGCTAACAAAGCATGCAAAGAAACAGATGGACTACAGTCAGTAATTTTAGAACTACAAAGTGCTTCTATATGGAAAGTGAAGTTGATCAAATGTACAGTGAGTGTAGAAACAAGGAGGTGGTTTTAATGTTATGGCTGATCTGTGTATTAGATGTATTGTAGCTTTTAGCATTAACATACGAGTAGACTAATGCTCATATTATATACTAATAATTATCTAGGTGTTTGTTTGGCAAGCAAGAACAAAGCAATGTTGCAAATAACTTCATGTGTTTGAATCTCATTGGTGCTACTGGCTGGCTGGACGTCTAAGGGGGTTTGGGGGAATGGCCTGTGGAAAGTCCTGCGATGGACTGTAGCCCCGAGTTCTCGGACCAGCCACAGTACCTAGCAGGAAAAAGTAGTAATAAAAATGAAATATACTGTATTTAATGTTAACCCAATGACAGTATCATTTAAACCACATGTGTCAAACTCAATGCCTGCGGGCCAAATCCGGCCCGCCACATCATTTTATGTGGCCTGCGAGAGCTTATAAGACATACAATTTTGTTAAAATACACCGTAAAATTGTACATAAACTGCATCTCCCACAATGCATGCCGATTTTGTGACCCGCAAAGTGACCGCATCCCGCCACTACATGGCAGTGTTTCCACATGAGTGTTTAACTGAGTCGGTTTTCCAGCAAGTGATGTTGAGAAATATTAACAATCAAACCCAAAATGTACAAAAAGACAAAATTGAAGCAGAAGGAGGAAATTTAATTAAAGATGGGAAAGTGAAAACAAGTTTGTGCTTCAAGAAGAGAAAACTGGTACGTTTCTTGTGTTATGAGGCCGTGTCTGTGGTAAAGGAGTACAATATAAATGTAGATATACATTATAAATATACAGTATAAATTTGGCATTTTGACACCAAACACAGAATTCAGCCTCCAATAAAAACAACAAATTGTCCAAGACTTAAAAGGCAGAGAGCAATCACAGCAGGATACGTAACAATCGGCCCTTTGAGGGCCACCATAATGCAGACGTGGCTCTCGGTGAAAATGAGTTTGACACCCCTGATTTAAACTATGAATTATGAATGTATGTATTGTCTTTCAATTCCATTAAGACCCAGACTATATGGAACAAAATACAGAACGTTTTACTGAGTAAAAAATACTTAAAATTGCATTTCATTTCAGAATGATTACATTTTCTTTTTAGCTTTTACTCCTAGTACAATATGAACCTAGTAAAAATTCCTAGTTTTTTGTGTGTTTCTTAAACCAGTGCAAAGCTTCGATTGTTTTCTTTTATTTCTTTTCCCTGAATGAGGCAGCTAATTACAAGGACAGGACAAGTGTGACACAGAACAAAAGCTTTTATTGCTGCTTGCACCATTTAGGGAGCCCACTAAGTGTGTGTAGATGTAAATGAGAAAGCACTTTATAGGCCCTCCTGCTGATTTGAAAACAGATTTGGGAAATAACATAGATTAAAAGAAAGAAGGAGGGAAAAGAAGAGGAGGGAAAGGGTTTTCCAAAAATTTAAATTTCTGTTCCATCTGGTTTGTTTGTTTATTGGATTTTAATGTCACGTTTTACACTTTGGTTACATTCATGACAGGAACGGTAGTTACTCATTACACAAGGTTCATCAGTTCACAAGGTTATATCAAACACAGTCATGGACAATTTAGTGTCTCCAATTCACCTCACTTGCATATCTTTGGACTGTGGGAGGAAACCGGAGCACCCGGAGGAAACCCACGCGGAGAACATGCAACCTCCACACAGAAAGGACCCGGACCGCCTTGTCATGTTTCAGCATTTTGACCAATTCATTTCCTGTTCTTATTTTATATATATATATATATATATATATATATATACAGTGTATCACAAAAGTGAGTACACCCCTCACATTTTTGCAAATATTTTATTATATCTTTTCATGGGACAACACTATAGACATGAAACTTGGATATAACTTAGAGTAGTCAGTGTACAGCTTGTATAGCAGTGTAGATTTACTGTCTTCTGAAAATAACTCAACACACAGCCATTAATGTCTAAATAGCTGGCAACATAAGTGAGTACACCCCACAGTGAACATGTCCAAATTGTGCCCAAAGTGTCAATATTTTGTGTGACCACCATTATTATCCAGCACTGCCTTAACCCTCCTGGGCATGGAATTCACCAGAGCTGCACAGGTTGCTACTGGAATCCTCTTCCACTCCTCCATGATGACATCACGGAGCTGGTGGATGTTAGACACCTTGAACTCCTCCACCTTCCACTTGAGGATGCGCCACAGGTGCTCAATTGGGTTTAGTCCATCACCTTTACCTTCAGCTTCCTCAGCAAGGCAGTTGTCATCTTGGAGGTTGTGTTTGGGGTCGTTATCCTGTTGGAAAACTGCCATGAGGCCCAGTTTTCGAAGGTAGGGGATCATGCTCTGTTTCAGAATGTCACAGTACATGTTGGAATTCATGTTTCCCTCAATGAACTGCAGCTCCCCAGTGCCAGCAACACTCATGCAGCCCAAGACCATGATGCTACCACCACCATGCTTGACTGTAGGCAAGATACAGTTGTCTTGGTACTTCTCACCAGGGCGCCGCCACACATGCTGGACACCATCTGAGCCAAACAAGTTTATCTTGGTCTTGTCAGACCACAGGGCATTCCAGTAATCCATGTTCTTGGACTGCTTGTCTTCAGCAAACTGTTTGCTGGCTTTCTTGTGCGTCAGCTTCCTTCTGGGATGACGACCATGCAGACCGAGTTGATGCAGTGTGCGGCGTATGGTCTGAGCACTGACAGGCTGACCTCCCACGTCTTCAACCTCTGCAGCAATGCTGGCAGCACTCATGTGTCTATTTTTTAAAGCCAACCTCTGGATATGACGCCGAACACGTGGACTCAACTTCTTTGGTCGACCCTGGCGAAGCCTGTTCCGAGTGGAACCTGTCCTGGAAAACCGCTGTATGACCTTGGCCACCATGCTGTAGCTCAGTTTCAGGGTGTTAGCAATCTTCTTATAGCCCAGGCCATCTTTGTGGAGAGCAACAATTCTATTTCTCACATCCTCAGAGAGTTCTTTGCCATGAGGTGCCATGTTGAATATCCAGTGGCCAGTATGAGAGAATTGTACCCAAAACACCAAATTTAACAGCCCTGCTCCCCATTTACACCTGGGACCTTGACACATGACACCAGGGAGGGACAACGACACATTTGGGCACAATTTGGACATGTTCACTGTGGGGTGTACTCACTTATGTTGCCAGCTATTTAGACATTAATGGCTGTGTGTTGAGTTATTTTCAGAAGACAGTAAATCTACACTGCTATACAAGCTGTACACTGACTACTCTATGTTATATCCAAGTTTCATGTCTATAGTGTCGTCCCGTGAAAAGATATAATGAAATATTTGCAGAAATGTGAGGGGTGTACTCACTTTTGTGATACACTGTATATATACAGTGTATCACAAAAGTGAGTACACCCCTCACATTTCTGCAAATATTTTATTATATCTTTTCATGGGACAACACTATAGAAATAAAACTTGGATATAACTTAGAGTAGTCAGTGTACAACTTGTATAGCAGTGTAGATTTACTGTCTTCTGAAAATAACTCAACACACAGCCATTAATGTCTAAATGGCTGGCAACATAAGTGAGTACACCCCACAGTGAACATGTCCAAATTGTGCCCAAAGTGTCAATATTTTGTGTGACCACCATTATTATCCAGCACTGCCTTAACCCTCCTGGGCATGGAATTCACCAGAGCTGCACAGGTCGCTACTGGAATCCTCTTCCACTCCTCCATGATGACATCACGGAGCTGGTGGATGTTAGACACCTTGAACTCCTCCACCTTCCACTTGAGGATGCGCCACAGGTGCTCAATTGGGTTTAGTCCATCAGCTTTACCTTCAGCTTCCTCAGCAAGGCAGTTGTCATCTTGGAGGTTGTGTTTGGGGTCGTTATCCTGTTGGAAAACTGCCATGAGGCCCAGTTTTCGAAGGGAGGGGATCATGCTCTGTTTCAGAATGTCACAGTACATGTTGGAATTCATGTTTCCCTCAATGAACTGCAGCTCCCCAGTGCCAGCAACACTCATGCAGCCCAAGACCATGATGCTACCACCACCATGCTTGACTGTAGGCAAGATACAGTTGTCTTGGTACTTCTCACCAGGGTGCCGCCACACATGCTGGACACCATCTGAGCCAAACAAGTTTATCTTGGTCTCGTCAGACCACAGGGCATTCCAGTAATCCATGTTCTTGGACTGCTTGTTTTCAGCAAACTGTTTGCTGGCTTTCTTGTGCGTCAGCTTCCTTCTGGGATGACGACCATGCAGACCGAGTTGATGCAGTGTGCGGTGTATGGTCTGAGCACTGACAGGCTGACCTCCCACGTCTTCAACCTCTGCAGCAATGCTGGCAGCACTCATGTGTCTATTTTTTAAAGCCAACCTCTGGATATGACGCCGAACACGTGGACTCAACTTCTTTGGTCGACCCTGGCGAAGCCTGTTCCGAGTGGAACCTGTCCTGGAAAACCGCTGTATGACCTTGGCCACCATGCTGTAGCTCAGTTTCAGGGTGTTAGCAATCTTCTTATAGCCCAGGCCATCTTTGTGGAGAGCAACAATTCTATTTCTCACATCCTCAGAGAGTTCTTTGCCATGAGGTGCCATGTTGAATATCCAGTGGCCAGTATGAGAGAATTGTACCCAAAACACCAAATTTAACAGCCCTGCTCCCCATTTACACCTGGGACCTTGACACATGACACCAGGGAGGGACAACGACACATTTGGGCACAATTTGGACATGTTCACTGTGGGGTGTACTCACTTATGTTGCCAGCTATTTAGACATTAATGGCTGTGTGTTGAGTTATTTTCAGAAGACAGTAAATCTACACTGCTATACAAGTTGTACACTGACTACTCTAAGTTATATCCAAGTTTCATGTCTATAGTGTTGTCCCATGAAAAGATATAATGAAATATTTGCAGAAATGTGAGGGGTGTACTCACTTTTGTGATACACTGTATATATATATATATATATATATATATATATATATATATATATATATATATATATATATATATATTAGGGCTGTCGAAGTTAACGCGGTAATAACGCATTAACGCAATTTCAATTTAACGCGATTAAAAATAATAGTGCCGTTAACGCAAATTCTAGTTAATGTTGAGACTTGACTGGTAGAACTACAACGCTCGGTTACATTATGTTAACATTATGTTAAAACAAACGTTTTAATGTCGGACTTGCCACCGTTTTTCATTTGCGGTTTGTTAGCATAATGTAACCGAGCGTTGTAGTGATGCACTTATAAATAAATAAATACACGCTATATTCACAAGTTGTCGGGAGCAGAACACTTTTATTAACTTATTCTGTTAAGGTACCAAATACCGGAAAGCTGAGTCAAGCACGTTAGTCCATGAACTATGGAAGCCCCAAAGGGTCAAAACACACTCACTTCGTGTAGAAACGGCCATCAAACCATTGTCACAATACAACCACAGAAAAGTCTGTTACAATAACTACGCCTTATCCCACCTAAAGCACCGCTGATCTACAATGTTTGCTGATGGAGAAATTCTAAACTACAATCTGACATTTACTGCCTAGTATGTGAGTGAATAAAACTCCCTTACAGTTTTCTCTTGTCCCAGCAGTTTTTAACATCAGTACATTTAGCATAAAATGTGTTCACCATTTTAATTGTAACATTTCACATAAAAATCCTTGTTTTCTATAACATTTACACAGATTTTTTTAAATGCGATTAATCGCGATTAACTATATGAAATTCTGAGATTAATCGCGATTAAAAATTTTAATCGTTTGACAGCCCTAATATATATATATATATATATATATATATATATATATATATACACACACACAGGCCAGATTTTAATCATGCCAATGTTACAGTTTGATCAAACAAGCAAAGCAGATCACACAATATGACGCAATATAACTGCAGTGCTTTTTATATCTCGGGCAACCCTAAACACATCCTAACGTGCCAAAGATTATTCAGAGTAGGAAGAAATATGGCAGTAGAGGACAAACGTTTCAGGAAAGTCAGCAGTGGGTACAGGCTCTTTCATCACTGCACAACGTGCCCCCACCCTATGCAGAACTAATATGCCAACTGTCCAAAGCAGTAGAGCCATCTGTTGTTTGTTTAGACTAAGGCAGTATATTTAAACGCTTGTATGAAATGGGGCTTAGTCAATATAACAACTGTCACCAGTACAGCTGAAGATTTGTTGGGGACAGTGAGTGGTGGCCTAGTGGGTAGGGCCTTAGGCTCTGCCATGCAGCCATTGTTGGGCCCTTGAGCGAGGCCCTTAATCCTCTCTGCTCCAGGAGTGCTGTATAGTGGCTGACCCTGCGCTCTGATCCCAGCTTCCAAACAAGCTGGGATATGCAAAGAAAAAGTTTTGTTGTACTGTGCATTTGTATATGTACACTGATCAGCCATAACATTAAAACCTCCTCCTTGTTTCTACACTTACTGTCCATTTTATCAGCCCCACTTAGCATACAGGAGCACTTTGTAGTTCTGCAATTACTAACTGTAGTCCATCTGTTTCTCTGCATGCTTTGTTAGCCCCCTTTCATGCTGTTCTTCAATGGTCAGGACCCCCACAGGGCCACTACAGAGTAGGTATTATTTAGGTGGTGGGTCATTCTCAGCACTGCAGTGACACTAACATGGTGGTGGTGTGTTAGTGTGTGTTGTGCTGGTATGAGTGGATCAGACACAGAAATGCTGATGGAGTTTTCAAACCCTCACTGTCACTGCTGGACTGAGAATAGTCCACCAACCTAAAATATCCAGCCAACAGCACCCCGTGGGCAGCGCCCTGTGACCACTGATGAAGGTCTAGAAGATGACCAACTCAAACAACAGCAATAGATGAGCGATTGTCTCTGACTTTACATCTACAAGGTGGACCAACTAGGTAGGAGTCTAATAGAGTGGACAGTGAGTGGACACGGTATTTAAAAAAACTTCAGCAGGGCTGCTGTGTCTGATCCACTCATACCAGCACAACACACACTAACACACCACCACCATGTCATTGTCACTGCAGTGCTGAGAATGATCCACCACCTACAGTGTATCACAAAAGTGAGTACACCCCTCACATTTCTGCAAATATTTCATTATATCTTTTCATGGGACAACACTATAGACATGAAACTTGGATATAACTTAGAGTAGTCAGTGTACAACTTGTATAGCAGAGTAGATTTACTGTCTTCTGAAAATTACTCAACACACAGCCATTAATGTCTAAATAGCTGGCAACATAAGTGAGTACACCCCACAGTGAACATGTCCAAATTGTGCCCAAATGTGTCGTTGTCCCTCCCTGGTGTCATGTGTCAAGGTCCCAGGTGTAAATAGGAAGCAGGGCTGTTAAATTTGGTGTTTTGGGTACAATTCTCTCATACTGGCCACTGGATATTCAACATGGCACCTCATGGCAAAGAACTCTCTGAGGATGTGAGAAATAGAATTGTTGCTCTCCACAAAGATGGCCTGGGCTATAAGAAGATTGCTAACACCCTGAAACTGAGCTACAGCATGGTGGCCAAGGCCATACAGCGGTTTTCCAGGACAGGTTCCACTCGGAACAGGCTTCGCCAGGGTCGACCAAAGAAGTTGAGTCCACGTGTTCGGCGTCATATCCAGAGGATGGCTTTAAAAAATAGACACATGAGTGCTGCCAGCATTGCTGCAGAAATTGAAGACGTGGGAGGTCAGCCTGTCAGTGCTCAGACCATACGCCGCACACTGCATCAACTCGGTCTGCATGGTCGTCATCCCAGAAGGAAGCTGACGCACAAGAAAGCCCGCAAACAGTTTGCTGAAGACAAGCAGTCCAAGAACATGGATTACTGGAATGCCCTGTGGTCTGACGAGACCAAGATAAACTTGTTTGGCTCAGATGGTGTCCAGCATGTGTGGCAGCGCCCTGGTGAGAAGTACCAAGACAACTGTATCTTGCCTACAGTCAAGCATGGTGGTGGTAGCATCATGGTCTTGGGCTGCATGAGTGTTGCTGGCACTGGGGAGCTGCAGTTCATTGAGGGAAACATGAATTCCAACATGTACTGTGACATTCTGAAACAGAGCATGATCCCCTCCCTTCGAAAACTGGGCCTCATGGCAGTTTTCCAACAGGATAACGACCCCAAACACAACCTCCAAGATGACAACTGCCTTGCTGAGGAAGCTGAAGGTAAAGGTGATGGACTAAACCCAATTGAGCACCTGTGGCGCATCCTCAAGTGGAAGGTGGAGGAGTTCAAGGTGTCTAACATCCACCAGCTCCGTGATGTCATCATGGAGGAGTGGAAGAGGATTCCAGTAGCAACCTGTGAAGCTCTGGTGAATTCCATGCCCAGGAGGGTTAAGGCAGTGCTGGATAATAATGGTGGTCACACAAAATATTGACACTTTGGGCACAATTTGGACATGTTCACTGTGGGGTGTACTCACTTATGTTGCCAGCTATTTAGACATTAATGGCTGTGTGTTGAGTTATTTTTAGAAGACAGTAAATCTACACTGCTATACAAGTTGTACACTGACTACTCTAAGTTATATCCAAGTTTCATGTCTATAGTGTTGTCCCATGAAAAGATATAATGAAATATTTGCAGAAATGTGAGGGGTGTACTCACTTTTGTGATACACTGTAAATAATACCTGCTCTGTAGTGGTCCTGTAGGGGTCCTGACCATTGAAGAAAAGGGTGAAAGTAGGTTAAAAAAGTAGGTAAAGAAATATAAGGACTACATTCAGTAATTGTAGAACTACAAAGTGCTCCTGTATGGTAAGTGGAGCTGATAAAATGGACAGTCAGTGTAGAAACAAGGAGGTGGTTTTAATGTTATGGCTGATCAGTGTGCAGGTATATATGACAAATAAAGGCATTCTATTATATTAAGGAGCTGCAAATTCCAATAGGATCATATGATATATTTTTTCAGGCCAGAGAATTGCTAAAATGTACCAATATGTACCAATAAATATAACACAAACACAAAGGGAAGTTAATTGGCAGAAAAGATTAATTGACTTATTGATGCCTGTGATGCAAATTAGGCATTTAACATGAAGGCATTAAGCACAAGGGCTCTTCATCACTACTTTATCAATATGTAGCTGTTCTTACCATAGCAAACACAATACTTGATAAATAACTTTTACAATTACGTAATTAAAGCAAGTGTATCATAAGATTTCTGGAAAAAAAGCACAACTTGCATTCCTCCCACTAGTCAACGTTACAGACACACCACCAAGAGCGCCTCACCACCCCAAAATAATAACAAGACTAACACCCATACTAAATTGCCAGTATTTTATGATACTATGGTCGCAGGGGAAACATATGCTGCTGAGTGTTGCCATGCAACTAGTAGATTCTACAATAGATTCCAGAATTCTACAGTATGTACCTTTGATTATCCTTGTACCTAAGGGTGTAAGTACTCTCTGAATGGAAAGTTTGCTCTGAATGCATAAACTGTGGCAAGAAATGTAAAAAAAAAAAAACACTAGACTAGTATTAAATGTATTTATTGCATAATTAATACAGTTTGTCACCCATTTGAGTCTAATATTTGCAATTAATAATAAAGCCACATTCTAAAAGATACCAGTTGGGGTACAAACAAAACTAATTCTCCAAACAAGCCCTAAACAAACACTGGCTACAGGCTTGAGTATTCAGCCCATGTGTGAAAATTCCCACCCACTCACACCCACTTTGAGTCTTTAAGACAGCCATCAGATTGGGTGGGTGGGGGACAACACATGCTACCCAGAGACACGTGAAGCCAGTCAGCACCTCTCTACAAGCTGGGGCTCATGCAACATTAATGGGCAGGTCTGCCTTTGTTGGAAAGACATGATTGAACAGAGGGGCTAGAGCAGGGGTGTCAAACTCATTTTCACCGAGGGCCACATCAGCATTACGGTGGCCCTCAAAGGGCCGATTGTAACGTATCCTGCTGTGATTGCAGTCAAATTGCTGTTTTTCTTGGAGGCTGAATTCTGCATTTATATTGTTCTACTTTACCACAGACACAGCCTCATAACACAAGAGACGCACCGGTTTCTCTTCCTGAAGCACAAACTTGTTTTCACTTTCATTAAATTTCCTCCTTATGCTTAATTTTCTTAATTATCTTCTTGTACATTTTAGGATCATGTGTAAATATGTGTAACATCATCTACTGGTGGGCTGTGTCACTTTGCAGGTCACAAAATCAGCATGCATTTTGAAAGATGAAGTTTATTTAGGATTTTACAGTGTATTTTTAAGACAATCATTCTGCCCTCACTAATAGTTTATCCCCCTTTCTCAGCTAGACAGACAGACAGACAGACAGCTCTCTTCAGAATACAGTCGGTTTATTTGCTTCCCAGCTGTGTGATACACTGTGTGCACCAGAATGAAGTAAAAATACAAACAATAAAAACAATAAAGAACCTAATACAGTAAAAGCACACAGCTGTAGTCAAGTGTTACATCTGGTACAATATGAGATTTAACCAAACGTAAAATAACGAGTTAAAATTGTGTATAAAGATACTAATTGCTATAGTAACGTAACAACAGTATTTAATTACAGTAAATTTGTAACTAAAACGCTGCGATATACTCACTAAACATTTACTAACAACTGAGAATATAAACGCCACTACTTACAGACAATGCTTGGGTATTATATTGCAATATAATTATTTGTATTTATTTATTATTGTTTACATTACTGACTACGCTACCCCGCGTTCTTTTGCCGTAAAAGTCACATGACTTCTTAGCGAAGGTTAAAGTTAGTTGCCATGACTACGATGTCACGTTGTCTCTTAAAGGCGCAGAAGCGCATTAAATTATAAGCGCGTCTCTGTAACGACTCGAACCATCACAAAGTCGTTTAAGCTCTCGCGGGCCGGATCAAATGACGCGGCGGGCCGGATCTGGCCCGCGAGCCGTGAGTTTGACACCCCTGGGCTAGAGGGAACCCTAAAATCAGTTGCTATAATGGATGGATCTTAGTAATAAAGGGTATGTGAGGGCATACAAAGTGGCTCACAGAGAAACAACTCAAGTCAGCATTATATTAGCTTACTTCAACAACCTACACCAACCAGTCATAACATTATGACCACTGATATGTGAAGTGAATAACACTGATTATCTCTTCATCACGGCATCTGCTAGTGGGTGGGATGTGTTAAGACACAAGTGAACATTTTATCCTCGAAGTTGATGTGTAAGAAGCAGGAAAAATGGGCGAGCATAAGGATTTGAGCGAGTTGGACAAGGGCCAAATTGTGATGGCTAAACGACTGGGTCAGAGCATCTCCAAAACTGCAGCTCTTGTGCGGTGTTCCCAGTCTGGAGTGGTCAGTATCTATCAAAAGAGGTCCAAGGAAAGAGCAGTGGTAAACCAGCGACAGGGTCATGGGCAGCCAGGGCTCATTGATACACGTGGGGAGCGAAGGCTGGCCCGTGTGGTCCGATCCAACAGACGAGCTACTGTAGCTCAAATTGCTGAAGACGTTAATGCTGGATCTGATAGAAAGGTGTCAGAATACACAGTGCATCACAGTTTGTTGTGTATGGGGCAGCAAAAGTGGGACAAACACAATATTAGGAAGGTGGCCATAATGTTATGCCTCATCGGTGTACATTACACACATTTTTGTACATCACTTGGGAACACCAATATAATTTAGGCTCTATACATAAAAGCTGGCATGGAAATGTTACAGATGTGTATGACCAATTACATGCATGCAGACAGCTGTTTTGCTTGCATGTGTAATCAGTCATGCATTCAGACACTCATGCTGTCACCTTTTACTAAAAGCATGACATAATGAGTCTATAGTGTATATAAACCCACTCAGGTGTGTGTGTGTGTCCACAACTGATCTCTGTAGTCTGTGGGAAACATTCCAAACCAGTGAGCTCGCAACCATAAACTAATCCATCTAATGACATGCTACACTAAAACTGAGAGCTCTCAAATTTGCACATTATTTACAGTCCATCAGCAGATTTAGCAGAGTGCAATCAGCGCTCCGAGTTCTCGATGTTTACATGCTTTATTCACCCCATAAAGCGACACTGATCTTCTCTCTATGAGTCTCTAAAACGCATTAAACTCCAGGCCTCGCTTTTCTGTCTTTACAGACCTGATTAGGCACAGCTGGACCAGTGTTTGTCATTATGAGAACCATAAACTAAATAATCCCAATACATTCATGAGTGTTTATGGTTATGTGAAGCACAAAGGAGGAATTGTTGGGAAATTGTGTCACCCACCCACAGCTATGCCATGCTTAAAGACGTGGAACTTTTTGTAGTACTGACGTGACTTCATTTTGTAAACTAATGTTACATTTACAATGCATAAACAATAAGTAATACGCCCTAAGACAATAAGCAGTGTACAATTTATCCTGAAACAAACGATAGTGGGGATTTCAATATCACTAGTAATAAACAACCCAGAGTTTTAAAGTGGGGGGGAAATGCTTTAGCAAAATAAAGAACGATTACATTTTTAGAGGGTACATACAACCCTAACCTATTTCAAATAAACATTTTTCCAAGACAGTATGGAAACATTAGGATTTATAAACAATTTTGTACACATCCTGATAACATTGCAGATATTACAGACATACATTGCTGCGTTCTCTTCTCTGGCTTCCTGTAGCTCTACGCATTCAGTTTAAAACACTGATGCTTGTCTACAAAGCCAAAAATGGACCAGCTTCAAACTACCGTCTAATCAAAGCCCGCTCGGTACCACGCAACCTTCAAGCCACTAGTCTCACTCGACTTGATCCTCCATCCAGGACTCGAGAAAGACAAGCATCAAGGCTTTTCTCTGTACTTGCACCCAAGTGGTGGAACAAACTTCCTCTGTCTGTCCGAACATCTGAGCCTCTTGCTGTCTTCAAAAGACCATTAAAAACCCACCTCTTTACTAAGCACTTAAGCTGACATGTACTTACTTACTAACACACATTCATTTAATGCAAAAACCACCTTTGGTTCTATCAGGGTTTCAGCAGATTTGTGTTCTTGGACGGTTGTCTACTTGAACTAGAGTATGGAAATGTTCACTATGGAAGCACTTCTGTAAGTCATTCTGGATAAGAGCGTCTGCTAAATGTAGATATTGCCAGCACTTCTATAACAATCTTCAACTCTTGCAGTTTCTGTTAAACAGCTTATTTTCTATACAAAGGTTTTCATTGGTAACCACTTTATTCTGGTCAGTTGTAATTAGTATCCTGGAAATGGAGGCATAATACATTCAATCACTTTACCTACACACCTACTGTAAAAGGGGGCAGTATGACTGATGTGTATTGACTGTCAGTACTAATTTGGCTCTAGATAGATTTTGCCAGTATCATCCACCCCTAACCTATAATCATATTATTTGAAGGTGGAGGGAAACTTGAGCACTTGAGGATACCAACCTGGAATGGGAAGAACATGTTTAACTATTACTACAATAAACATAGGTAAGGATAAACTCGGGTTGATGAAGCTATGTGACCAAAACTTTATCCAAAGTAGTTTGCAATCAAGTACATACACCCTTAGATCACTCATTTATGACTGTTCCTATAATGGAACATTTAGGATTCTTAACCTTTATATTAATTGGGCCACAACACAGACCCCCCAAAAAAAGTCTTAAGGGCCACACACATGCATGAAGGTGAGGTTATTATAGGCATACAGGATGGAAGGGTGGGCAGCAATTCCATGTGTAACCTGCCCAAGTGTCACACAGGACTATGGTTTAGATCCACCGTCATATAGATTTAATATAAAACTAATAACAGAGGGGTTAATTAAGGCTTATTTAAATGAATTCATAACTAGGAGCCTGGATAATTATATAAGCATACATGGCGAGGTTCATATACAGCTATTTGGCCACTGGATTTCACCCATCATGAGAATTTTATAAACCTAATGCATTTTATTATTACTGAAGTTAAACTATTAATAGGCTGTACGGTTGATTTATGTATTAGTTTGATCTGTTTTTAACCTTGGTTCATTAATATGATTATAAGTAAATGAACGTTCACCCATGCAACAAATTCATCCCACTAAAATGCTAAAGAAAGATTTTGTAAATGATCATGCTGTTATATAACATACTTAAATCTCCATGTAGCTACAAACTTGGATATTCTATGCTGCCATGGAGTGGTAATAAAGATTTTACTTCACTGTACTGAGAACGAACAATGTTTTAAGCGCCAAGGTTGTGTCTCTGTCTATGTTTGAAGTTTTACTATCTACAGATTAACATGTTTACAAAAAGCATTTCAGCATTTCTTTCCTTACCTACTATAATACATTTTAATAGTGCTGATTTTTTAAATCTAAACCATCTGAACCATTTTGGTTAAGTTTTGGTCTTAACCAACATCTAAGAAACGAAGTAGAGCACTAGACCACCCTACAAGTACTGTAGTACAATCCTAAAATTTCTCAGGTATTGCCATACAGTCTTTGCAATACCTTATATCAGCTCAAACCAGTGCGAATTGTACAGTGACGATTGGGGAGTACCTCTTTTTTGGAGTGATCCAAGTATTAATTTGGAGGGTCAGGCCCCCATCCCCCCATTGCTCAAACCACTATCTTTAAAGACATGGCGGGAAAAAACTGCAACAAGTCCATTTAACCCATTTCAATATGAGATGCTTCTCAAAAATCAGATATTGGTAGATCTAGGAGACAAGTCACGAATTAAATCATATTTTCCCCCAAATGGTCAAAATGTTTGTTAGAATCTAATAATCATGCAGAAATTTTTTACTAAGATCAATCCATTGAACCATTTTGGTAAGTTTTGGTCTTAACTAATATCTAAGAAACAAAGTAGGGCACTGGACCACCCTACAAGTGGTACATCCGAAAATTTCTCAGGTATTGCCATACAGTCTTTGCAATACCTTATATCAGCTCAAACCAGAGTGTAAATTGTACAGTGACAATTAGAGGGGTCAACTTTATATATAGTTTTGTCTTAAGGTTACATTTTAGCTAACTAATGACCCCCCACACCCAGCTGTTGTTTTACCTCTTTTTTGAGGGGGGGTCCATGTATCAATTTGGAGGGTCAGGTCCCCCATCCCCCCGTAATTCGAACCATAGCTTAAAACACTATCGTTAAAGACAAAAACAGCAACAAGTCAATTGAACCCATTTCAGTATGAGATGTTTCTCAAAAATCAGATGCTGGTAGATCTAGGAGACAAGTGAAGACAAGTCACGAATCCAATCAGTAAGTAAAAATGAGAAAAATGAGGCTTACCCAAAAGAATACATGCTATAATCAGCCAGTTGAGATCCATCACTGGAAATGATCGAGTCCCAGGATCACTTGTGTATCCAATCTCAGTATTGAGCCTATATCAATCCGTGAACAGGAGTAATTCCTTCAAACCTCGAGATCCGATTATCTGCACCTCCTAAAGCCTTCAGTCTTCTAAATGAATGTATTAAATCTCTTCTAAACAGGAATATCCGTGTGCTTTTAATTTCATCAAGTCCTGTATCCTTACACCAGACTAGATAAATCCAGAATTCAGTCCTGACGTGTTGTGATGATGGAGGAGTGCAGCTCGAGTTCTGCTGCTGCTGCTGCCCACGCTGTGGATGAAACCGATGCCACTTTGTAGTAGAGAAGTGGATCGACTCCGGCAGATGGAGAATCTTAAGGGTTGATCATTAAATATTTAGTACCTTGTGGACCGGACAGCTTTAAAGAGGACAGACTTGAGTTGGTACGCAGCAGTTCTCGTGTTTAAGGATGCGCGTCCTGCTGTTCATCACCTTCAGCAGCGCCCACAATGAAAGAAAAGCACCTACGCTGCCCAACCCAGTTCACTTTTCGAGCTGCTGTGACGGACTGTTTGAAAAGCCAGATGTATGAACTGAGATATCAAACACAGCATGTAATAACAATGCCGAGCTACTTCTTGTAAATGCTGGATCGGATCGGCTGGGTCTCACCGGTGCAGCCACAAAACCGATCTCCTAAATTAAAGGCTATTTGATTTAAAAGACTAAAAGGTCTGAATGTTTGACTTGTGTGTCGATTTTTACAGAACTATGCCCAACAATATTGACTCTACTTTCTATTTCAAACCGGCGCTACAGCGTCTGTTATCATGATCCGGCGTCTTACAGGGACAAAAGCTTTTCAATGCGCCCAAAAAGTTCAAGCGTCAGTTAAATAGCATAAAATTCCTAATTTCCACCATTTAACTGATAGATTTAATAAACATAATAATTATACTGAATTGGATCATTTTGTCCCTACAAGCAAATGTAACGTACAAGCAACACACCTCAGATTTCAAACACAGAAATCCCCTCCCCCTTCAGCAACAAAGCCTGCCTCCTGGTTCGCTCCTCCCATTCAGCCCCGCCCATAATTCAATTCAAGGGTTGTGTTCTAAATTATTCATTTCCCACTACTCCCTACAACCTGAAACGTCCAACTTCTATGCGATTTGAAACCCAAGTAGTGCACTACTTAGTAAACAGTGTGTGGATTAAGATGTTCAACAAGACTGTTTTACATAGGCAAGACTCACTTAAATGCACACTGTAAATAAAATACACATGTGAATAAATTGTAAAGTCTTATCCACTTTAAAACCTACCACTACAAGCATAAAATACTGATATGTGTATGTATTAATGAAATAACATGCATTATATGTGTTTTATATTGAGGCATTTTGCAAAGGTTTTTATCTTTACAACTTACAGTGGGGTTTGAACCCCGTGGAATATATATATATATATAAATATACCTGTATTGTATTCGTAATTACATATTCTTCACAACTCAGACACCCTGGACACACCGCTACCCTGATCAGGATAACAGGATAAAGCCATTTTTAAAAATGATCAGAACAGCACAAGGCTAATGAATAAAACTGATCCTTTTTTCATAGCAAGAGCTAGACAGGCATGATGCTGAATAGTATATAAGGTATGAATAGTGTAAAAGGGAGTGGGATTACAATTTACAATTTTTTATATCTATTATATTATGCAGCAAGCCTACTGGTTTAAACAGCATGTGTCTGTTTTAACTTTTAATTTATTCTTTTTATTAAATTTAAGTTTGATCGCACCACAGCACCTCAGTGATCATTGTAAGACACAAAAATCTGACCCTGTGTGATAATTGTCGTCCTATCCAGTATGTATTCCTGTTGTGTGTTCAGTGTTGCTAAATCCAACTCAACCCTGATTAGAATGAAACTGTATACACTCATTGATTTTGCACTTTCTTGCTGTATTAACTAAAATAAATAGTATATAATAACCTCTATTTGCTCTTGTGCACTGTCAGGCAAACTGTAGATGATATGGAGCTTGAAATGTGAGACGTGTATTTATGGCAAATACTAAAAACAGTCACACTAAGATCAGAAACATGGGTGATTTGAACAAAAATAAATGTGAACAGATATGAGATACCATTCCACAGTTATAAGGCATCAAACTTTCTAAATTACCAAGTTAATAATTTTAGTTGCTGTATGTATATTAAATTAAGCATATTTTGAGAAAACCTAGTTAATCATGCAGAATGTAGACATTAAACAATGTGCTGTTTAAAATTATTGTTGATGAATAACAAATTAACAAAAAAGCTTCACTATTTTATTGTCTGTTTAAATTCTAGTTAAAGTCCCTGAAAAATAATATATAGTGAGAATGGTTTTGTTTGGACCACAATGACCAAACATTCAGGTTACAATAACTCTACTGTCAGGAAAGTGGTGGAATTATGCTCCAAAAATGTTTCACAGCTGGTAAAACTTGTGCATTGGCAAATGTGTAAGGAACATTACAGAAGAAATGTCTTAATTTTATCTGACATTGGGTGGTGCAGCGGTTTATCAGTCTTCAAATCTCATCTGAGCAATCTTCAAGGCAGGCAATTACACAGACATGATTGGCTATAGCCTTGCAATGGATTGGCACCCTGTTTAGGGTATTCCTGCCTTGCTTCCAGTGTTTACTGGTGAAAACCTGAATAGGATAAAGAAGTTGAGAGAAAATTAAAATGTCTACATGTTTGTTTATTAGGATTTTAACACTTAGGTTTTACACTTTGGTTACATTCATGACAGGAACAGTAGTTACTCCTTACACAAGATTTATCAGTTCACAAGATTGTATTGAACACTGTCATGGACAATTTTGTATCTCTAATTCACCTCACTTGCATGTCTTTAAACTGTGGGAGGAAACCCACGCAGACACGGGGAGAACATGCAAACTCCACACAGAAAGGACCCAGACCGCCCCACCTTGGGATCGAACCCAGGACCTCCTTGAGGCGACAGTGCTACCCACTTAGCCACCGTGCCGCCCTAAATGGCTACAGACTGAATTAAAACTTATAATGGACGGCTAAGTATTAATAAATCCTTAATAGGGTAACATTCTTCCTGCACATGAGGAAAATACTGCGTCATGAATTAACTCTGACCACATGTTACAATGGGCATTCCGTGGCAAAGCAGCTGGTTTTGACAACCTCGCTCAAAGATTATAGAGAAACCACTTCTGAAGCTACTTACTAGGACCAAAGATGTAATGTAAACATGTAACATTTATGTAAAAGAAATATTTATACAGCAATGACATTGTATAAACAGATGTTCTTGTGACAGATGTTCTGAGTGGAGCTTAGTCTCCCCACACTTTTATACTTACACACCTTGCCTGGAGGCAGGGTGATTCATTCTCTTTGTAATATAAATCCAGATGATCTTTCAAACTGGCTAGATTTATATTACAGAAACGTTTCTCGACGAGTTGGGACATTTTGTAAAATACAAGAAAAACAAGAATCTGTGATTTGTTCCTTCCTTTGAAGCTTTATTTAACTGACAAAAGTACAAAGTAGTGTCTTAAAACATTTTGGTTCACCAATCTGATTGAATTTTGTAAATATAAACCAATTTTGAACTTGATGCCTGAAACATACTAAAATTTTTTGGCCAGGGTCAAAATAAGAGCGAGACATTTATAGAATATTCAAGTTCAATTCAGGTGAATTGGTAACAGGTGAGGATATTATAATTGGGTATAAAAGGAGGATCCACCAAAGGCTCAGTCTGTGCAAGCAAAAAGGGGTCATGGCTCATCACTTGCCAAACTACAGAAGAGAATTGTTAGTTGGTTCAATTTGAACATTTCTCAATGCAAGGTCTACATCTTTCTACTGTGTTTATCATTGTGAATGGATTTAGAGCAGAATCTAAGTTCATGTGAGGCAAAACTAGAAAGCATTGCAGCATGTGTATGACCCTCAAGCTGTCAGACAGCACGACATGAGAAAAGTGCATGATAAATATATTCACCTTGGCTCAGGAGTACTTTGGAAAACTGTATCATTTAATACTGTCTGCATTAAAAAATGCAAACTTGAAGTTCTCTGGGCACAGCGTTATCTCAGATAGACCAACAAACAGTGGAAACGTGATGTCGTCAGATTAGTCCACATTTTAGTTTGTTTTTCAGGAAAAACAGCCAGTAAGTTCTCTGAGCCAAAGATGACACTGAGTGTGTGTGCTACAACTGTGCCTGCAGTCCAGTTCTTACTCCTATTAAAAATGTATAGCGCAGCATGAACAGGAGAATCAGACCGGTGACCACAGACAGTTAAGCACCCAAAGTCTCTTATCAAGCAAAAATGGGAAAAAATTCTATTTGCAAAAATGCAACAAAGAAAAGGGGTGCTTTGGTGGTGTAGCTCCCAACGTCTGTAATCCAGGGTTTGATTCCCAGCGGTGCTATCAGCTGGTGGACTGGCATTCTGTCTAGGGTGTGTTATTGCATTGTGCCCAGTCTAACTTAATGAATTTTACATTATTATTAGTCTAAAAACGGGGCATCAAGGCAAGGTTGCCCTTTTATTTTTTATGCCTTCAAGTGCTGCCTTATATGTTGCTATTTCTGTTCCTAGTTTTATTGACCATCTTGTAATAAAAATCATTTGTAATTGTTTTCTTTTCTCATAACAGTTATAGCAGTTATTGCAACTAGATCATCTGTCAAATACAAAATGCATTGTGTAACTACACCAATCAGCCATAACATCAAAACCACCTCCTTGTTTCTACACTTACTGTCCATGTACCATATTGAAGCACTTTATAGTTCGACAATTACTGACTGTAGTTCATCTGTTTCTCTGCATGCTTTGTTAGCCCCGTTTCATGCTGTTCTTCAATGGTCAAGACTCTCCCAGGCCAACTACAGAGCAGGTATTATTTGGGTGGTGGATCATTCTCAGCACTGCAGTGACAATGACATGGTGGTGGTGTGTTAGTGTGTGTTGTGCTGGTATGAGTGGATAAGACACAGCAGTCCTGTTGGAGTTTTTAACATCGCATTGTCACTGCTAGACTGAGAATCGTCCACCAACCACAATACATCCAGCCAACAGCGCCCCGTGGGCAGCGTCCTGTGACCACTGATGAAGGTCTAGAAGATGACCAACTCAAACAGCAGCAATAGATGAGCGATCGTCTCTAACTTTACATCTACAAGGTGGACCTACTAGGTAGGAGTGACTAATAGAGTGGACAGTGAGTAGACACGGTATTTAAAAACTCCATCAGCGCCGCTGTGTCTGATCCACTCATACCAGCACAACACACACTAACACACCACCACTATGTCATTGTCACTGCACTGCTGAGAATCATCCACCACCTAAATAATACCTGCTCTGTGGGGGTCCTGACCATTGAAGAACAGGGTGAAAGCAGGCTAAAAGTATGTAGAGAAAAAGATGGACTACAGTCAGTAATTGTAGAACTACAAAAGTGGAGCTGATAAAATGGACAGTGAGTGTAGAAACGAGGAGGTGGTTTTAATGTTATGGCTGATCAGTGTATATTAACTAACTGGATGAAATGCACACAGGGCAATATAAAAGAAAATTGTATTTCGAACTTGTTCTTTTCTAGCGTTTTTAATTCCACTTTATTCTCCCCATTGTCTCCTATCACTGTGAAGTGATCAAACACATTATTGTTCCTCTAATCTGTTTCCCTCTCTAAAGACATACTGTTGAATTTACTTTTCTTATTAAATATGATCTTTGTGATGAACTGTTTCATAAGCCCAATCTTTTTTGAACAGTCTGACACACAATGAGACATTCAGTGTGTGGGAAAATATAACAAAGGATAGCATGAAAAGAAAAGCTTGGGGGAAAACCTTTAATGTGTATCTTTCTTCACAGAACATTAATAACATCAGTGACCAAGATAAACAAGCAGTGTTGGCCCATCAATACCACACCAAAGCCTTCATGAGTACACACAGTCCAGCTGCATGCTGTGCACACCTGGCAGGGCACAATAATGTTTACTCCCCACTCTCAGATAACTTGTAGCAGCCACAACAGTTTGACAGATCAATGTGTAAAGGTTTACCGAACCACAACAATAGATGAGATCGAAATATATGAGACAAAACTTATAGTGAGATGTTAGATAAAAACTTCCGTCTTTCTGCCAAAAAAACTACAGCCTTAAACTATTTCACCAATTGTGCCAGGACAATTACAGATTGTAAAATGTATTTTATGGAATAAATTAGGGATGCATCAATACCATTTTTTCCCAACCGAGTACGAGTACAAGTACATGTATTTTTGTACTTGCCGATACCGATACCAATACCTATTTAGAATACCGTTTTTTTTTAAACAAAAACACACGTGAGAAGTGACGAGAAGTTTAGTGATACCACGTCCAAAAATGCACGTCAACAAGTAGAGAGTGATCAAAGTGTTTGTGCGCTGACGTGATGAAATCAAGGAGGAAAAATAAATGAATCTGAGTGGATTTGGCAACACGAATAGCATGGATTGTTCTGTAGTGAGTTGGAGGTTAATAAATATTTTTGCAATGTTGGTGATTTGTTGTTATGTTTTGTAGAGAACGATCAGGTCAGAAATACTGTAAAACGTCTGTGTGCCGGTGTATTCCGATATAAACTATATTATCCCCCTGTCCCACCTGTTTACACTCCTCTCCTGCGTTTCCCCTCACACCGTATCCTGAGTTCTCATTGGCTGTTCGACATGTCACTCATTCCCAGTCGCACATCTCAGATCAGATATCTGACATGCTAGAAAACTCGCCGAGCGCTCGGATCGAGTTGTTGGATAGTTCACACTTAGCGATCGAGAGCCGAGTTTTGATCGCCGAGTTGCTCCCGAGCAGGCAAATCTAGCGCTGACCAGTCGCCGAGCGAAAATCAGGGTAAAAATCGTGTAGTGTGAACCAGGCATAACGCAGCAACGTGCACTAGGTACACGGTATCGGATGTTTAGTATCGGAGCCTCGTTTGCGAGTACGAGTACAAGTTAATGAGTGCGGTATCAGGCAAATACCCGGTACTCATGCATCTCTAGAATAAATACTTTCTTAAGACAATTTAAATAATATACTTACCTGGTAGGGGCGAGACCCTGATCAAGAAGGTGGTTTGCAATCTATCTATCTATCTATCTATCTATCTATCTATCTATCTATCTATCTATCTATCTATCTATCTATCTATCTATCTATCTATCTATCTATCTATCTATCTATCTATCTATCCATCCATCTATCTATCCATCCATCCATCCATCCATCCATCCACCCACCCACCCATCCATCCATCCATCCAGCCAGCCATCCACCCACCCACCTATCCATCCATCCAGCCAGCCAGCCATCCATCCATCCACCCACCTATCCATCCAGCCAGCCAGCCAGCCAGCCATCCATCCATCCATCCATCCATCCATCTATCTATCTATCTTGACAATATACAGTCAAGTTACCCCCTTCACTCCATATATGAATAAAAGGAATCCCTCTGACCAGATGTGATTTAAATAATAATATCTCAAGCACTGTAATTTCACTAGTTTGTTATGAACAAAATGTGCATCTCTATGATTGCTGCAGCGAATAAAAAGGCCAGTGAATGCCCGTACAAAATAGATGTACCCAATAAAGTGCCCAACAAGTGTATATTTTAAAAATTGTGCATCCCATTATGTTCCCAAACTTTGAACATTAGAAAATTAGGCAATGAGATAATGAATGTTTTTATGCAAAGTGCCACATGTTGGTCTCCAGCCATGTGGAAAAATAATGACTTTCCCTGACCTACAGAATTTGGCAAATTTGATGTCCAGAAAATTATTATGCTGATTTGACTTTGACTACACTGAGCCAATGTGTCAGCAGTATCCTCAGTCACTATGTGTCTTTCACAATGACAAACAAAAGTCCCTGTCTCTGTCCTTTTTAACCTACAATTTCAGCTGCCCTGGTTCTAGTATTCTAGTATTGGTTCTAGGGCAGTTGTAGCCTAGTGGTTAAGGTACTGGACTAGTAATTGAAAGGTCACTGGTTCAAGCCCCACCACTGCCAGGCTGCCACTGTTGGGTCCTTAAGCAAGGCCCTCAACCCTTAATTGCTTAGACAATACCCTGTCACAGTACTGTAAGGGTACAGTAAGGTGCTTTGGATAAAAAAAGCATCTGCTAAATGCCAAAAATGTAAATGTAAATGTAGTTTAAGAAACACTTGACAAAGACCCAAGCAAAAAAGAGAGAACTTGAATTCAACTTCGCCTGCTACCCAGTCCACCTGTAAATTACAATCCAAATGCTCACCAGGGAAATAAGACGTGGGGACATGGAAACTTCATCAACAAATGGCAATGGCTAAAGTCCCAGAAAGCTGACATTCTTTTGACAGCTACCAATTGTTTTGAATGGTTGTAAAAGTATAATGTATAGGCGCCCAGAGAACAGAACTTCTATTACTAAAAAAAAAAACAATTCAGTACACTCATCAATCTACAGCAAATAATCTATAATCTTTAAATAGGCAGCATTTGTAAATGTTGTTGATAATTGTAGAGTCTTGGCTTAAATTTACAGCTACTGTGTTTACTAACAAAGATTTTCGGAACTATTCCCGAGCCCAAATGGTTGGATTCATTACAGAAGCATGTCAGCTTTTAATTGTTTTGCTGTCTAAGACATCAATAGCCAAAACCAGTAAGTACTAGTTCTCAGCCTTTCTCTTTTTTTACATTTCTCTGGATTCTCTAAATCAAATAATTAAATAATGTTTTGGGCTTGTAGATGGTAAAATGTTTAAATTCCTAGCAACTTTGGGAAACATTGTCCCTTCACTGTTGCCACTGGGTATTGCTATTAGATATTAAGTATTATACTACCACCTTACTGCTGAAAAATGCAATTCATTTTTTCATCAGATTAAGCTGCCTAAATGTAAACTTGACCAAATGAATTACTCTAAAATGTGTTTTTGGCACCCAGGTGGCACAGCGGGCACATTAGCACCGAGATTCTGAACTCTTTGGTTCGAAACTCGGCGCTGCCACCAGTCGGCTGAGCACCATTTAGCAGGCATAATTGGCAGTGCCTGCAGGGAGGGATGACCGGACTATGTGGGTGAGGTCTTCAAACGCTGTGTAAGGACCCTGATTGGTGGATAGAGGCGCCTGTGCAGAGTGCATGGGTGGAAAAGGGTTCCGTTGAGGGCTGCGCACAGGTCGGAGGAGGTGTGAGCAGCAATATACCCACCTCAACTGCAAAAAACAAGGATCCCCAGCAGCAGAAGACAAATTGACTACACTAAATTGGGAGAAAATGGGAGAAAAATGCATAAAAATATAATAATAAAATGTGTTTTAGAAAAATAAAATACTAAGACTTTGAGAGCTTTGAGCTGTCTTTGCTCATCCCTCATGAACACACTGTGGAGAGCTGAACATGTTCACAGCAAAGCCTAACCTCTTTAGCTCTTTTGAATTATACATGACAAAACAACACTGCCAGTAGATAAAGCTTGTTGGCTACCTCTATAAACACTGTAAATTATTACTAGCCTGTGGGTTTTCAGATATATATCTTTACAACAACCAACCAATACACAGTATTTCAATTCTGAGTGTGGATAAATTAAATAATGTTAAAAACTTAAGCATAACATTATCAAAAAACCTAAAACAAAGTAAATACACACTTCTCTCTGTAGGACTGAACCACAGATTCTAGGTCTACAGTATGTGTTTTTGATGTGATACCTTAATGCAAGGTGACTTTAGCTCAAATTGCCTGACAGAGTCATAACTGCCTTTATTTCTCTGAGGCCAGCATTTGCATTCTCATCAACTAACTGTAATAGCTAAGCTTTTCCACCCCCAGTGTGTTTGAGGCCTATTCAAAACATTGATGCAAGGTTGCAATACACACAATACAGATTTTTCATTCTTACAGGCAGAGATTAAAGGCTGGATGATTAAATTCAATAAATGATTAAATTCATGTCCTCAGGATCCAGGAGCTATTCTGCACCGACACTATCTGATGTGTCACCACAGTGTCCTTCAGACGAGATATTGTGAAAGAAGTACTGGTACATTTTCCTAGAAAACATCTGTTAGAATAACTGTTTCATTATAACAAGCTCAGTTATCAGGTATTTAGTATTTTAAATCAATGAACACCAATTTGTAAAATCAGCACACATTTCTATTTTGTAAAATGTTACATTCTTTTTTATAAATGACAGCATTTTTTTAGTCTGCCCTGTCCTGTCTCAACAAGTTGTTCTAATGTCCTAATGTTTTGCTTTAATACAGAAGGATTCACTAAAAAGAGGCCCTGAATATTCTGTAATAACTCCCGCTAGGACTAAGCAATCTGAATGAAACACTGTGCAATGTGCTCATCAGTACATGGAGCTTTGATCGAACCGGGATGCTCCTGCGTCAGAGCGATTAGGTAGACGGATAGCCATTGTGACGTTTAACCTCCAATTTGCAACTTCTCGATGCATG
Source organism: Trichomycterus rosablanca (assembly GCF_030014385.1). Classification (NCBI taxonomy): domain Eukaryota; kingdom Metazoa; phylum Chordata; class Actinopteri; order Siluriformes; family Trichomycteridae; genus Trichomycterus; species Trichomycterus rosablanca. Next base: position 12,301,336 of record NC_085999.1, on the reverse strand, counting down.
CCCCGTACCCCTTCACTCAGTCACTTTACTTCAGGATGGTGGTGTACAGTATTGAACAACGCATCTTCATGGTGCAAACCTATTGGGTTGCCATTTCTTTGAAGCGATGTCAGAGTGAATTTAGGAAGAAATATGGTGTTCGTGACACACTCTCAAAGAGTGTTATTCAGAAGGTACGGAAACTGGAAATGACGGGATCAGTGATCCCTTCTCATGGTGGAAGCCATCCAAAAATGTCGCAGGACACAATCTATGTGTGCAACCTTGTCTGCAGCAATTGCCTACGAAACCTTGGCCAAGGCTCATTGATGCACGTGGGGAGCGAAGGCTGGCCCGTGTGGTCCGATCCAACAGACGAGCTACAGTGCATCGCAGTTTGTTGTGTATGGGGCTGCATAGCCGCAGACCAGTCAGGGTGCCCATGCTGACCACTGTCCACCGCCTAAAGCGCCAACAATGGGCACATGAGCATCAGAACTGGACCACGGAGCAATGGAAGAAGGTGGCCTGGTCTGATGAATCATGTTTACTTTTACATCACGTGGATGGCCAAGTACATGTGCATCACTTACCTGGGGAACACATGGCACCAGGATGCACTATGGGAAGAAGGCAAGCCAGCGAAGGCAGTGTGATGCTTTGTGCAATGTTCTGCTGGGAAACCTTGGGTCCTGCCATCCATGTGGATGTTACCTTGACACGTACCACCTACCTAAGCATTGTTGCAGACCATGTACACCCTTTCATGGAAACGGTATTCCCTGATGGCTGGACAAACAAGTCCGATCCATGGCGGCCCCACCTCGCAACTTACAGGAGTTAAAGGATCTGCTGTTAACTTCTTGGTGCCAGATACCACAGCCTTCTGTTTTGGCAGCAAAAGGGGGACCAACACAATATTGGGAAGGTGGTCATAATGTTATGCCTCATCGATGTATGTAGCGTATTTTTTTGGTTCAGATTGCTTCATCCAAACAGGAGTTACAACAGAATATTCAGGGCCTGTTTTGAGTAAATCTCCTTGTACAATTGTGCTATTGCTTGTGAGAATGAACACTTACTCTATGCCTAAAATATATATACGTATACACTGCTCCTAATTATTAAGTTTAGCTGTTTTAGCCTGTTTCACACCTATGGCTATTAAACATTGTGTAAACTCATTATATAGACACGTTTAGACAAGTTTGATGTGAAGAAATCTTCTTAGATTTTGAAATGTCATTATGCTGGTATTGCCTAATTAAGCTGTTAGCAAATCATTCAGTATACAAATACAATCACTTGTGCACATGGTGACTCATTATTGCTAAAGCTATTGTTGTTTTCTTTGAGGTAATGTGGATAATGAGTAACGTGTGGGCTACATCACACTGGTTAGAGGAACTATGGTATTGAGACGTGGGCTTGTTTAAAGGGTACAGAACGACTGAACATTTTGTTTTGAGTCAGTCGTGACTCACTTTGTCTCATATCTTGACAACGAACGCAAACTGTGAATTGGCAATCTGTAACTCCGTCAGTTACTATGGAGATTTCCACACCCCAGTCTGACTTCACTTTATGTAAACATTGTTCTCAAACAGTCATCTGGGCCTGGCTCAGTCTCCCCTTTCTGCAACAGGTCTTATTATTCAGAGTCGCTGGTCAGGTCATACGACATGTATGACTAAAAGCTGCAAGGTAGAGAAAGAGGGAGATGGCCTGGTTGGGCTTTTTCATTTCTTTTTTTATTATTTTTCTTTCAGTCTGATGTTTTGAATTCAGTGGGATGTAAGATGTGCACTATTTAATTCTGGTTGTATTACTAAAGACCAATAATGCCATTGAATATACCTCAAAAGGACCCAGTATAAACCTTCATACATGGCCCCATATAATTTTTTAATATTAGTATATTATATTTCTTGCATCCCAGATTCATCCATCAGCCTGCCAGATGGCAAAGTATGACTCTATACCATTCTAGCCATTCTAGGTCTTTTTTGAGTGTCTGTGTGTAGCTGCCTAGCTATGGAAACCAAATTTAGAAAGCCCCGAAGAGGGATTTTAATGCTCCAGTAGGGGTTGATACTGAAGACAGATGATTTTATGCACTCTACACCAGTATTCTGTGGTCTTGTTTAGTGTGATTATGTGGCCTAGTGTTTAATTGCTGAGCTGTTGTTGCTTGTTGAGATTTTTATTTAAGCAATAGAACACGAGAGGGAGTGTGTTATCGTGAATAACATCACGGCCGTAGATCATCACAGCCATGATGTTATTCGAGAAAACACACAACCTCAAGTGTTCTATTGCTTTTATACAACAGTTTTTACAAAATAAAGAAAGAAAATAAATCAAAGAAGCCCTGAATTTCATACTGAATATGCTTTAATATTGACAATACCTTCCGCCAAAAAGTAGTTCCACAACGAATGAGTTGCTGCTATGCAACGGTAAAAATTCCCTACCCTGCCTTAACACAGTAGGCTAAAAAGGTATATACTGTAGTTTAACACTACAAAGTAACGCTAGTTTGGAATAAAAATAATAAGCGAATATGAATAAGCGAAGATGAAAGGAAAAGGAGAAAAAGCTAAAAATAAAATTAATTAAGAATTATTATTAATTAAGAGTTATTGCGTTATTTTGCCGCTCAGGTGGCGCAGCGGTAAAAAGACACGCTGCAACCAGAGCTGGATTCTGAGTACCTCATATCGAATCCAGCTCTGCCTCCCCGGTTCGAGGCTGAGTGGCTGTATGAGCAACGATTGGCCGGTTGCTCAGTTGGAGGGTGGGACAAAGAACCGGATGTGGGTCTCTCTCTGTCAGAATGCGATTACGACCTCTGCCGGCTGATTAGAGGCGCCTGCACAGAGATGAGGAAGAGTGCCCTTAGGGTGTGTCTCTCCGCATGCAACGCTAGGTGGCGCCAAACTTGTCAATGTGCGGGTGGCAAAAATGCATCCGGCATGCTGCCCATGTTTCAGAGGGGGTATGGGTTAGCTTCGATCTCCTCGGTCAGGGCGGGGTTCGGCATAGACAGAGAGGAAGCACGATGCAAATTGAACAACTGGATGCGCTAAAGGGGGAGAAAAAGGGAAAAAAAAAAGTTACTGCGTTATTTGTATATGTTAATCTGCACACTTCCGTATCAATTTCTGGATGTGTATGAGCACAAATAGGCCTAAAAACAACCGGCGGCTTGGGTGCATGAAGCTTGTCATTACTGGCAACGCGTCAGCGGAGTAATACAGTTGTGGTGTGAAAAGGCCGTGCTGTTATCACAAATATCAGAATGCTTCTCAACCAATCAGATTGTAAGGTCGGAACTAACTGTTGTATAAGTCATAATACCTGTGTATGGGCACCCAGGTGGCACAGCGGGATATTCCGCTAGCACACCAGCACCAAGATTCTGAATTCCTGTTTGAAACTGGGTTTTGCCACTGGTCGGCTGGGCACCATCTAGCGGGCATAACTGGCAGTGCCTGCAGCAGACACGTCTCTGCTAGGGCGGGATAACCGGACTATGTGGGTGGGGTCTTCAAATGCTGGGTCAGGACAGACTTGGCGGATAGAGAGGCGCCTGTGCAGAGTGCATGGGTGAAAAAGGGTTCCACTAAGGACTGCGTACCGGTCGGGGGAGGCTTGGGCAGCAATATGCCCACCTGTACTGCAATCAGGCGGTAATGTTATAAACTAACTTGGAACAGTGTCATCCTAAAATTCACTGTGCTCCTTAAAGTGACACATTTTACTGGTTGTGTTTAAATGAAGGTTTATTTGCATTTTTTCCATAATTTCCCTCCCAATCTAGTCATATTCAAGTACCCAATTGCATTTCACTTCCTCTATACTGACCAAGAAGAGTTGTGACTAACACACTAGAAGAGTTATGACTAACACACACCCCTCCAACACGTGTGCAGTAGCCGACGGAGACTCGATCTTACGTACAGAGAGTCACGCACCGATCCCCATTATTCCCCGTCCCTGTGTTGGCGCCATCGATCAGCCAGCAGAGGTTGTAATTGCTGCAGTTATGAGGTATGCCCTCAACCTGACTATTCTATTCTGGAGTGAGTTTTTACACCAGATCAACTCCAATCTTGCAAGGTTTGAATCATTCGCAAGTGGGGCTAAACTACTACCTAAAGTACTTCCAACAGATTTGATCACATTTTGACATTCATTAATATTGAATACAACCTTACATTAAAGTAGTTTTTATTCACAATAAAATAATGTAGACACTGTCCAACATGGTCCCAGCAGAGTTAATCTCATTTACACAAGACACACTAACTGTGCACCCTACTAATGTAGTATTTATAGGCCAGCAGTAAAAGTCTCCAAAATGATTTGCTGTCCAAACACATTTGGCTGACCAGAGAGATTCAGCATTAACAAGCCACTCTGGGTCAATCTAGAGAGTGCCAGTTCTCTTGGGTCGGACAGCTTTTCCAGTCAGCTCATCTTAAAACCCTGTGCTGTATAATGTCATTTGGATAGTTCATAGTATTTAAATTATATTACATTTCATAATCATGTTTAAAACTGAGATTGTATGATTGTACACAATGTCACATTCAGAATATAAATACGTTTCTTAATACTATCTTAAAATGTCTGTGTCGGGGGGTGTGTGTTGTGGGAGAGGGGGGTTCGAATTATATTCCTTAACACCCTAGGACACTTTAATAGCAAACTCTGCATTTTCTGGGAGATAAAGTTTTCATCACCTAGTTATTTAAATATGATCATCTCACAAAAAATCAGTCCTGAGTTAAGCCTCAGGAGAAACACTCCTCATTACCTAGTAGTTTACTCACTCACTCACTTTCTTAACCACCTATCCAGTTAGGGTCGCGAGGGGATGCTGGAGCTTATCCCAGCATTTCAATGGGCGCAAGGCACACAGGAACAACCTGGACGGGGCACCAGTCCATCGCAGGGCAGACACACATATACACACACACATACACACACCCATTCACCTATAGGGCAATTCAGTGTCTCCAATTAACCTGACTGCATGTTTTTGGGACTGTGGGAGGAAACCGGAGCTCCCGGAGGAAACCCACACAGACACAGGGAGAACATGCAAACTCTGCACAGAAAGGACCCGGCCCACCCCGCCTGGGGATCAAACCCAGGATCTTCTTGCTGTGAGGCGACAGTGCTACCCACCGAGCCACCGTGCCGCCCCCCCTAGTAGTTTAAACACGATCAAATCTACAACAAAAATCTCACAAATTTGGGCATTAGACAGTCCATCCAAGACCCCAAATCATCCGTTTAACCTCTGTTCATCCTCCCCATGTAAACTAAAAAAATTCTCAAGCTTCATTTGATTGAATCCTCTCAAAATCCTCTCAAGCTTCAACAGACTGGATGATGAGCGTCTGTGAAAAATCAAGGACACTCAGTGACTTGCCCTCAAGTCACTACAGTGTTTTGGCTGAATGCTTAAGGTCATTGTCACATTAAAATGTGAATTGTTGCCCCAGTCTGAATTGTGTGTGCGCTGTTCCTGTATTGGAATGCATTAATTCTTGCCTATATTGTTACCAGTCTTCCTGTTCCTGCCATTGAGAAGCACAATCATAGAATAATGCTGCCACCACCATGTTTTATAGAAGGGAAGTGATGTGCAGTGCTTGTGTTTTACTCGACTTTGTGCTTCCAGTTCTGCAAAACTACTAGATATACAGTGTATCACAAAAGTGAGTACACCCCTCACATTTCTGCAAATATTTCATTATATCTTTTCATGGGACAACACTATAGACATGAAACTTGGATATAACTTAGAGTAGTCAGTGTACAGCTTGTATAGCAGTGTAGATTTACTGTCTTCTGAAAATAACTCAACACACAGCCATTAATGTCTAAATAGCTGGCAACATAAGTGAGTACACCCCACAGTGAACATGTCCAAATTGTGCCCAAATGTGTCGTTGTCCCTCCCTGGTGTAATGTGTCAAGGTCCCAGGTGTAAATGGGGAGCAGGGCTGTTAAATTTGGTGTTTTGGGTACAATTCTCTCATACTGGCCACTGGATATTCAACATGGCACCTCATGGCAAAGAACTCTCTGAGGATGTGAGAAATAGAATTGTTGCTCTCCACAAAGATGGCCTGGGCTATAAGAAGATTGCTAACACCCTGAAACTGAGCTACAGCATGGTGGCCAAGGTCATACAGCGGTTTTCCAGGACAGGTTCCACTCGGAACAGGCTTCGCCAGGGTCGACCAAAAAAGTTGAGTCCACGTGTTCGGCGTCATATCCAGAGGTTGGCTTTAAAAAATAGACACATGAGTGCTGCCAGCATTGCTGCAGAGGTTGAAGACGTGGGAGGTCAGCCTGTCAGTGCTCAGACCATACGCCGCACACTGCATCAACTCGGTCTGCATGGTCGTCATCCCAGAAGGAAGCTGACGCACAAGAAAGCCCGCAAACAGTTTGCTGAAGACAAGCAGTCCAAGAACATGGATTACTGGAATGCCCTGTGGTCTGACGAGACCAAGATAAACTTGTTTGGCTCAGATGGTGTCCAGCATGTGTGGCGGCGCCCTGGTGAGAAGTACCAAGACAACTGTCTCTTGCCTACAGTCAAGCATGGTGGTGGTAGCATCATGGTCTTGGGCTGCATGAGTGTTGCTGGCACTGGGGAGCTGCAGTTCATTGAGGGAAACATGAATTCCAACATGTACTGTGACATTCTGAAACAGAGCATGATCCCCTCCCTTCGAAAACTGGCAGTTTTCCAAAAGGATAACGACCCCAAACACAACCTCCAAGATGACAACTGCCTTGCTGAGGAAGCTGAAGGTAAAGGTGATGGACTAAACCCAATTGAGCACCTGTGGCGCATCCTCAAGTGGAAGGTGGAGGAGTTCAAGGTGTCTAACATCCACCAGCTCCGTGATGTCATCATGGAGGAGTGGAAGAGGATTCCAGTAGCAACCTGTGCAGCTCTGGTGAATTCCATGCCCAGGAGGGTTAAGGCAGTGCTGGATAATAATGGTGGTCACACAAAATATTGACACTTTGGGCACAATTTGGACATGTTCACTGTGGGGTGTACTCACTTATGTTGCCAGCTATTTAGACATTAATGGCTGTGTGTTGAGTTATTTTCAGAAGACAGTAAATCTACACTGCTATACAAGTTGTACACTGATTACCCTAAGTTATATCCAAGTTTTATTTCTATAGTGTTGTCCCATGAAAAGATATAATCAAATATTTGCAGAAATGTGAGGGGTGTACTCACTTTTGTGATACACTGTAGAAGATATCTACTTTATAAAGAAGATAATCTTCTTTTTCATGTGCTTTACCTGCTGTTGTATGCTTTTTACTCAGCAATGTCTTCTGTCTTGCCACTCTGCCATGAAGGCCTGATTTACAGAGTTTTGTAGAGATGGTTGTTTGTCTTGTTTTTTGTTTGTACAGGACTTTTGTGGCTTTATTAAAGTGAGTGTTGGGTTCTTTATTACCTCCCTGACCAAGGTCCTTTCGCCTGGTAGGCCCTTATAGACCCAGATCATAATGGAAACAGGTGGACTCACACTTTCACAGGTACCACATACTTTCACAGTTAAAGGTAAAGGCTCACCACTGTATGTCAACTTTGTAAGAGAATTGTCCGTTCGGAAGTCGGAAATTATTATTGTAAGTGCCTGACTTTTGGGCTCCTAGATGACATTGCATGAGAAATCGCCATGTTACTGTGATAAATATAGCTGCATGGGTTTGGGAGTATCTCAGAAAACCATTGTTACCCAGCACAGTTCGCTACTGCATGAAGAAATGCAACCTAAAACACAGATACACAAAAAGTTGTACATGGAAACATGAGCTGTGGTGAAATGACTCAGTGATGGTCCTTTTCTTGCCAAACATAAAATGTGTCAAACTCAATCATTTTATTTGGCCTGCGAGAGCTTAAAAGACGTATGATTGTCTTAAAATACACTGTAGGCCGCTCAGGTGGCGCAGCGGTAAAAACACACGCTGGAACCAGAGCTGGGATCTCGAATACATTGTATCGATTCTCAGCTCTGCCCACCGTCTAAGGCTGAGCGGCCACATGAACAACGATTGGCCTGTTATTCAGATATGGGCGGGACTAAGCCGGATGGGGTCTCTCTCCCATGACTGGTGCAATTACGACCTCTGCTGGCTGATTGATGGCACCTGCACAGAGATGAGAAAAGCGTGCTCTCAGGGTGTGTCCTCTCCGTACACAACGCTGAGCTGCACTGCACTCGTCGAAGTGCAGGTGAAAAAATGCATATGGCATGCTGCCCACGTGTCGGAGGGGGCGTGGGTTAGCTTCGTTCTCCTCAGTCAAAGCAGGAATAAAAAAAAACACTGTAAAATCGTACATAAACTGCATCTCCCACAATGCATGCCGATTTTGTGACCACATCCCGCCACTAGATGACTGTTTCCCATCAGCGTTTAACTAAGGCAGTTTTCCAACAAGTGATGTTGAGAAATAATTACAAATAATCCCAAAATGTACAAGAAGAGAAAACTGAAGCATAATGAAGAAATTTAATGAAAGATTGGAAAGTGAAAACAAGTTTGTGCTTCAAGAAAAGAAACTGGTATGTCTCTTGTGTTATGAGGCCGTGTCTGTGGTAAAGGAGTACAATATAAATGTAGATATATTATAAATATACAGTATAAATTTGCCATTTGGACACCAAACACAGAATTTTGCCTCCAAGAAAAACAACAAATTGTCCAAGACTTAAAAGGCAGACTGCAATCACAGCAGGATATGTTACAATCGGCCCTTTGAGGGCCACCATAATGCTGATGTGGCCCTCAGTGAAAATGAGTTTAACACCCCTGATCTAGACTTATTAAATAAAGGTGCAAATATGTCAAGGTATGAGGGTGACTTGCATCTATGTGAAGGTGCCATTGACTCAGAGGCTTATATTCACATTTCTAAGAGAAATATGCTGCCATAAAGGCATCATCTTTTTTCCAGAAAGTCTAGGGTTATTTCAGCAAGACAATGTCAGGACCTATTCTGTGCTTGACTGGCCTGTTCTAGACAGTTCTCTCAATGATGTCTCTAGGAATGTTCAAGGTCTTAGAAACCTTTTTACCCGTTGCCCTTCTGGTGAAATGAAATTATCTTCTCCATCAGCTTTGGTAACAGTTCCTTAGTTTTCACTGTGGTTGCAACACACCTTAAATACTTGAATCTCTGTGTTGTGTTTATATAACACATTCCAGCTGAAGCAGATTAATGGTCGTTACTAAGTTTCCAGTGGTTTAATCATGTTGTTACTCAACTTGAGTTTATCTAGAATAGCAGTAGGTTTTAAGACCAGCAAAATTATGTAGGTGATGTCAAAACAAAATGTCCTACTATTCTATTATCCTAACAATAAAAAATACATCTTTTTTTTTTGTTCATTTGATGTATCATTAGTTTGATAAAAAGTTATAAAACATTATGTTTGCCTTCAAACATTTACATTTACATTTTCTGCATTTAGCAGACGCTCTTATCCAGAGCGACTTACAGAAGTGCTTCCATAGTAAACATTTCATTTCTCAAGTTTTAGTAAACAACAGTCAAAGAACACAAATCTGCTGAAACCTGTTAGAACCAAAGTGTTGTTTTTGTTTTTTGTTTTTTGGAAATGGAAGAAAAATGTTAGTAAATAAGTACAAGTCAGCCTAAGTGTTTAGTAAAAAGGTGGGTTTTTAATCGTTTTTTAAAGACAGCAAGAGACTCAGATGTTCGGACAGACAGAGGAAGTTCATTCCACCACTTGGATGCTAGAACAGAGAAGAGCCTTGATGCTTGTCTTCGTTTAGTCCTGGGTGGAGGCTCAAGTTGAGCGAGACTAGTGGCTCGGAGGTTGCGTGGTACAGAGCGGGGTTTGATTAGACCACAAAGGTAGCTTGGGGCTGGTCCATTTTTGGCTTTGTAGGCGAGCATCAGTGTTTTAAACTGAATGCGGGCAGCTACAGGAACCAGTGAAGAGAACGCAGCAGTGGGGTGATGTGGCAGTGTTTGGGCTGGTTAAAAACCAGACGGGCAGCTGCATTTTGAATGAACTGCAAGGGTTTAATAGTGGACATGGGAGCTCCTGCCAGGAGGGAGTTGCAGTAGTCCAACCGTGAGATTACAAGTGATTGGACCAGAATCTGGGTAGCTTCCCTGGAAAGAAATGGTAGAATCTTCCTGATGTTGTACAGGAGGAACCGGCACGATCTTGTCATGTTGGCTATATAAGGAGAGAAGGTCAGCTGGTTATGGTTTCAACATTCTCCAGATTAGTCTATTAGACTTTTATTTTAGCAAGTCATCATTTCAGACAATATTTGGCATTGCATATAGAGATTATACCTAATCCATGAAGCTTCCGACAAATAATACTAGTGCCAGTATTGCTTCCAGCAGCAGTTTAGAACTCATTACATGATGAAACCGAAAACAGGCATTGTAAGACACATTTCACTCTGTTTCAATCTGTTGTTGCTTCTAGATACTGACACTTTACAATAATGAGGACCTTGGCAGCTTTAGCATGGCAGAAGTCTTATGAATTGACTTGTTAGGAAAAAGTCAATCAGTTCTAATAAAAGTCAAATAGCTTTTTGGAATGGTGCACATGTATAATTATGGTACATAAAATATACACCAATCAGCCATAACATTAAATCCACCTCCTTGTTTCTATTGTCCATTTTATCAGCTCCACTTACCATATAGAAGTACTTTGTAGTTCTACAATTATTGAATGTAGTCCATCTGTTTCTCTGCATGCTTTTTTAGCATGCTTTGTTAGCCTGCTTTGTTCTCTGCATGCTCTTTGTTAGAGTAGGTATTACTTGGGTGGTGGATCATTCAGAGCACTGCAGTGACACTGACATGGTGGTGGTGTGTTAGTGTGTGTTGTGCTGGTATGAGTGGATAAGACACAGCAGCGCTGCTGGAGTTTTTAAAAACCGTGTCCACTCACTGTCCACTCTGTTAGACACTCCTACCTAGTTGGTCCACCTTGTAGATGTAGTCAGAGACGATCGCTCATCTATTGCTGCTGTTTGAGTTGGTCATCTTCTAGACCTTCATCAGTGGTCACAGGACGCTGCCCACTGGGTGCTGTTGGCTGGATATTTTTGGTTGGTGGACTATTCTCAGTCCAGCAGGGACAGTGAGGTGTTTAAAAACTCCAGCAGCGCTGCTGTGTTTGATCCAATCATACCAGCACAACACACATTGACACAGCACCACCATGTCAGTGTCACTGCAGTGCTGAGAATGATCCACCACCCAAATAATACCTACTCTGTAGTGGTCCTGGGAGAGTCCTGACCATTGAAGAACAACATGAAAGGGGGCTAACAAAGCAGGCAGAGAAACAGATGGACTACAGTCAGTAATTGTAGAACTACAAAGTGCTTTTATATGGTAAGTGGAGCTGATAAAATGGACAGTAAGTGTAGAAACAAGGAGGTGGTTTTAATGTTATGGCTGATCAGTGTAGTTTACATATATCCCATATAATTATACATGCTTCTTAATGTTTAGTTAAGCAGATTACATAACTACAAACTTTTGGGAATGTAGAGTATATGATAGGTACATAATCTTCTATCTACAGTCTACAAGAAACAGAGAAATGAGCTTTTGCCTGAAACAAAGCACACAGTGTCCAGCACACTGGAACAATTGAAGTTAAATAATAAATTAACATAGCTCAGAGCTATGACAGCTGAGAACACTGCAATGTGATGGTGCTCACAAGTGAACTTCGTTTACTGTATCTTATCTCCAGTTATGCTCGTATAAAGAAGAGGAAGAGGAAGAGGAACTAGAAATCCTAAAACAATGACTGTGTGAGTTATCAAGCGCAAAGAGGAAGAGTGACGTTTTTGAGGAAGAAAAGAGATAAAGCTTGTTTTTATTATTTTAAGGAAGGATAACTTGCTAGAAGGGTGTAATGCAATGTTTGCTTTAACATTTTTGAAAGGTTTGTGTAAGAAATGTTCCATTGATTTGGCGCACTGAACCATTTTGGGGGTCCCTGCAACAAGACCTGATGTTATCATTATCATTAATTACTACTTTTTTACCTCTGTTTTATGCCATTTTTATCTGTTAACTTCATTTAACTTGGTAATATACAGTGTATCACAAAAGTGAGTACACCCCTCACATTTCTGCAAATATTTTATTATATCTTTTCATGGGACAACACTATAGAAATAAAACTTGGATATAAGTTAGAGTAGTCAGTGTACAACTTGTATAGCAGTGTAGATTTACTGTCTTCTGAAAATAACTCAACACACAGCCATTAATGTCTAAATGGCTGGCAACATAAGTGAGTACACCCCACAGTGAACATGTCCAAATTGTGCCCAAAGTGTCAATATTTTGTGTGACCACCATTATTATCCAGCACTGCCTTAACCCTCCTGGGCATGGAATTCACCAGAGCTGCACAGGTTGCTACTGGAATCCTCTTCCACTCCTCCATGATGACATCACGGAGCTGGTGGATGTTAGACACCTTGAACTCCTCCACCTTCCACTTGAGGATGTGCCACAGGTGCTCAATTGGGTTTAGTCCATCACCTTTACCTTCAGCTTCCTCAGCAAGGCAGTTGTCATCTTGGAGGTTGTGTTTGGGGTCGTAATCCTTTTGGAAAACTGCCATGAGGCCCAGTTTTCGAAGGGAGGGGATCATGCTCTGTTTCAGAATGTCACAGTACATGTTGGAATTCATGTTTCCCTCAATGAACTGCAGCTCCCCAGTGCCAGCAACACTCATGCAGCCCAAGACCATGATGCTACCACCACCATGCTTGACTGTAGGCAAGATACAGTTGTCTTGGTACTTCTCACCAGGGCGCCGCCACACATGCTGGACACCATCTGAGCCAAACAAGTTTATCTTGGTCTCGTCAGACCACAGGGCATTCCAGTAATCCATGTTCTTGGACTGCTTGTCTTCAGCAAACTGTTTGCGGGCTTTCTTGTGCGTCAGCTTCCTTCTGGGGTGACGACCATGCAGACCGAGTTGATGCAGTGTGCGGCGTATGGTCTGAGCACTGACAGGCTGACCTCCCACGTCTTCAACCTCTGCAGCAATGCTGGCAGCACTCATGTGTCTATTTTTTAAAGCCAACCTCTGGATATGACGCCGAACACGTGGACTCAACTTCTTTGGTCGACCCTGGCAAAGCCTGTTCCGAGTGGAACCTGTCCTGGAAAACCGCTGTATGACCTTGGCCACCATGCTGTAGCTCAGTTTCAGGGTGTTAGCAATCTTCTTATAGCCCAGGCCATCTTTGTGGAGAGCAACAATTCTATTTCTCACATCCTCAGAGAGTTCTTTGCCATGAGGTGCCATGTTGAATATCCAGTGGCCAGTATGAGAGAATTGTACCCAAAACACCAAATTTAACAGCCCTGCCCCCCATTTACACCTGGGACCTTGACACATGACACCAGGGAGGGGCAACGACACATTTGGGCACAATTTGGACATGTTCACTGTGGGGTGTACTCACTTATGTTGCCAGGTATTTAGACATTAATGGCTGTGTGTTGAGTTATTTTCAGAAGACAGTAAATCTACACTGCTATACAAGTTGTACACTGACTACTCTAAGTTATATCCAAGTTTCATGTCTATAGTGTTGTCCCATGAAAAGATATAATGAAATATTTGCAGAAATGTGAGGGGTGTACTCACTTTTGTGATACACTGTACATGCATTCCTGCATTTCAGGCCTGAAACACATTCCAAAAAAGTTGGGAGGGTAGAGCATTTACCACTATATCTATCTATCTATTTCCTCGGCTGCTGCCGTTAGGGGTCGCTGGCGGATCGTGATCCGCATTATTGATTTGGCACAGTTTTTACACCAGATGCTCTTCCTGACACAACCCTCCCTATTTATCCGGGCTTGGAACCAGCACTACAATGCACTGGTTTATGCATCCTAGCGGCTAGGTATAGGACAACTCAGTGTTTCCAATTAGCCTGGCTGCATGTTTTTGGACTGTGGGAGGAAACTGGAGCACCTGGAGGAAACCCACGCAGACACGGGGAGAACATGCACACAGAACTCCACACAGAAAGGACCCGGACCGCCCCACCTGGGGATCGAACCCAGGACCTTCTTGCTGTGAGGCGACAGTGCTACCCACTTAGCCACTGTGCCGCCCAGCATTTACCACTATATAATGTTGCTATTTCTTTTTACAACACTTAAAGGTATTTTGGCACCAAGAATACCAAGCGATAAAGTGTTTCAGGTGTTATTTAGTCCCATTCTGCTGCTAAAACATATGGATAATAAACAAATAATAGGATTTGTTCTAGGTAAAAAATGCTAAAGGCGTTTAATCATGTCACATAAGATGATTACAAACCTGAACACTGTAGTAGCATGCTTCTGGTCTCTGTATTGATCCCGGGAACACAGGATTTTACAGCATGAGACACAGACCAGCTAACTACTTATTGCTTTTTCATCTACCAGTCACACACACTCACTGTTCACAGCTCAGTGATAGCGTGTTACAGTGAGTCAGAGCCTCAGCTTAACCCAATGTCACCATGATGTGAATGAATACAGCAACATGGGCAGCAGATGCCCTCTCTCTGCACCTATCAAGCCACACGAAAATGATGAACAGCTTAGGTCAACACCGACCACAGTCATTTTTAGATACTTATAACTGTGGAGTATTGTTACATGGATTGATGGATAAAGAGTGATTTTTATGTTTTTAGGACTTCCAGACCTATGGTAACCAGGCATTTGCCCATTCTGCCATTTTTTTTCGATCCAGCACTGTGTTAATGCCACTAACTTATACTTACTGCCCATACCAGTAACAATTGAGGGGTCAACAATATATATATATAATTATTATTATTATTTTTATTAAGTAAATTATTAAGTAGATAACTATCTAGCTTGTTTAATACACTTTATTGCTTTTTGAGTTTTTGGATTTGATTGTCAACTACTTATGCTTACTTATAAGTTTTGCCCCCAACCACACAGTCTGTTTTTTCTACTTTATTTATGCATTTTCTCCCATTTTCTTCTAATTTATTGTAGTCAATTTGTCTTTCGCTGCTGGGGGATCCCTGATTGCAGTCAAGGTGGGTAAATAGCTGCTCATGCCTCCTCTGACCCGCGCGCAGCCATTAGTGGAACCCTTTTTCACCCATGCACTCTGCACAGGCGCCTCTCTATGTGCTATTCAGGGTCCTTACGCAGCGTTTGCAAACCCCACCCACATAGTCCGGTCATCCTGCCCTAGCAGAAACGTGCCTGCTGCAGGCACTGCCAATTATGCCCGCTAGATGGTGCACAGCCAATCGTTGGCAACACCGAGTTTCAAACCGAGGAGTTCAGAATCTTGGCGCTGGTGTGCTAGCGGAATATCCCACTGCGCCACCTGGGCACTCCAATCTGTTGTTTTTACTTCTTTTTGGGAGGTTTTAAGTACCAATTAGGAGGGTCAGACCCGCCAATCCACCCCCTTCATACTCAAACCAAGATAGCTGACCAGACAAGAATGCTGCATGTAAAAGCTAAAAGAGCTGCTTTAAAAAAATTACATATAGTATGTTAGTATACAGTGTAAATGAAGTCTGTTAATAAATAACTTGAATGGGGTGGTGGTATTGCACTATTGTTAGTAATACAGCACTAAGGTCTAATGTTTATGTCTGAGTGGATTACTGTCTGTGTGCTGTTTGAAATGTTCCTCCTGTGTCTGTGTGTGTGTGCCTGCTTTACAAAAACCTTTGGATTGCTGATTTAAAACAAAAATGCATGCACACAGTCCTATTAAACCACACCAGGCTGTCAATGTCCTACAATAACCATAAGCCCAAATGAATCAGTTTACAGAGTCAGTCTGTGTAAATCACATACATCTGTCAGAAAATCTCAGTCTATTAGTTTTTCATCTAATTGCAAAGTGCCAAATGGAAGATTTATATTGAAAACGCATGGTAACTGAGGGGAACTAATTGGCAATGAGAATGTGGCTGGCTATGTAGCAAATCACTGGTAGAGTCTAATTGATTTTAATGAAGCCGTCCGGGTATTGAATCAGTCATGGTACCTGTCACTATGGTGCATAATACTGTGTTTGCACAGACAACGTCATATTGCATGAACCAAAGTGCCGGTTTCAGGGATCAGGAGCTGATGAATAGATGAAGCTAAACAGCTATTTAGTATGTTTTACATTCAGCTTATTATGAGAGTCAAACAAATATTTAAACCATGACCGATTTAAAACATTTAGTGATACTCCATAAAATGTTGAATGTACTGTATGTAAATAAAGGATAAACCGATGACTGTCTGATGACACCCTGGTTCGAACCTCGGCTCTGCTACCGGTCGGCTGTGTTGCCTTCCAGCGGGCACAATTGGCAGTGCCTGCAGCACCATAGATGAATTGACTATGCTAAATTGGAAGAAAGAGGGGCAGCCACATGAACAACGATTAGCCTGTTGTTCATATAGGGGTGGGATATTAAGCCGGATAGGGACTCTGCTGGCTGATTGATGGCGCCTACACAGAGGAGAGGAAAGAGTGCGCTGATCAGGGTGTATCTCTCTGTACACAGTGCTGATCCGCATGTGCTTCGTTTTCATCAATTAGAGTCGGGGTCGGTATTAGTGGAGAGGAACCATGACGCAATCGGGCAGTTGGACGTGCTAAAGTCGGGAGAAAAAAGGGAGAGAATGCATAAACAAACAACAATATATATATATATATAAAAGCATTTGTGATATTAGTCACTCATTTCTGATAAGGAGGCCTGGCTTGCAATTGACATTTCAAGGCATCCCAAAGGTGTTTAGTATTGTTAAGGTCAAGGCTGTGAAGTTGTCAAACCATGTCTTCATGGAGCTCACTCTTGTTCAGCTAGGGGCACAGTCATTAGCAATGGGTGTGGCTAAAATACCTAAACTCAACAATCAGAAAGGTGTCCTCAAACGTTTGGCCACATAGTGTACATACAGTACATTTAAACTTGGATTTAGAAAGTATTAAGACCCAATGGCTGTATCTGATTACTCCCTCCCCCATCAGCTGTGGCATTTCTGTTTTGACAAAATCCACCTGAAAATCTTGGAATGATTTAGCATTTTTATATGTGAGCTCATGTCAAGATAAAAGTTTTGACTTAGAAAGGGGCATCAGGTGCAGTTGCAGATAATGCTTCTTTTGTAGGAGAATGAAGTGATGTATTGTTATATAAGCACAATTGGGAATTAGATAATATACAAAAGAAAGTAATCCTTTTATAACTCTCAGCTTAGTTTGCAAAGTTACCCATAGTCCATTGCAACTTTTACAATATCAATACTGAAACCACATGGCTGCATTCACTACACTGATCAGCCATAACATTGAAACCACCTCAATGTTTCGACACTCACTGTCCATTTTATCAGCTCCACTTACCATATGGAAGCACTTTGTAGTTCTACAATTACTGACTGTAGTCTATCTGTTTCTCTGCATGCTCTGTTAGCCCCCTTTCACCCTGTTCTTCAATGGTCAGGACCACTACAGAGCAGGTATTATTTAGGTGGTGGATGATTCTCAGCACTGCAGTGACACTGACATGGTGGTGGTGTGTTAGTGTATGTTGTGCTGGTATGAGTGGATAAGACACAGCAGCGCTGATGGAGTTTTTAAACACCTCACTGCCACTTCTGGACTGAGAATAGTCCACCAACCAAAAATATATCCAGCCAACAGCGCACTGTGGGCAGCGTCCTGTGACCACTGATGAAGGTCTAGAAGATGACCAACTCAAACAGCAGCAACAGATGAGCGATCGTCTCTGACTTTTCCTCTACAAGGTAGACCAATAGGTAGGAGTGTCTAATAGAGTGGACAGTGAGTGGACACGGTATTTAAAAACTCCAGCAGCGCTGCTGTGTCTGATTCACTCATACCAGCACAACACACACTAACAGACCACCACCATGTCATTGTCACTGCAGTGCTGAGAATGATCCACCACCTAAATAACACCTGCTCTGTGGAGGTCCTGACCATTGAAGAACAGGGTGAAAGCAGGTTAAAAAGCTATGTAAAGAAACAGATGTACTACAGTCAGTAATTGTAGATTTACAAAGTGCTTCTATATGGTAAGTGGAGCTGATAAAATAGACAGTAAACCTAGAAACAAGGAGGTGGTTTTACTGTTATGGCTGATCAGTGTATATATACAGCGTTATATGTCATATACTCTGAGCATTTGACATTTGTATTTCTTTCACTCTGAATACTACATGACTTGCAGTGCTGGAGAGTCCCAAAGTGTTTCACTATATGTGTCTCATCATTTATTTATCTAACTGCTATACGTCTGCTGTTCTAATTGGATGGATAGGAAACTAAAATGATTTACTGACATCATGTCCAGAAATGTTAAACAGTGAGCAGTCTATTCAGATTGTATTTCTGTATTTCTGAACCAACAGAATCCTGAAATGGAAAGAGAACCTAATTAAATTTAAATAAGTGATGTAGAAAGTTCTAAAATGTCATAATGGTATGGTGTCCTAATATCTGTGTCCATATAAATAGGGCTAGATTAACTGCACCCATTGAAACTACAAGGAACAGTGGTATTTTGCCAAAGTCAGAAATAAAACACATAATAATGGAGGCCATTAGAGCACTACAAAAAGTTAAACTATGTTTAAATCAGTTTAAATAAAATCTTGAATATATATTTATAAAAACATAACAATACAAGATTGTGTAATGCATATTAAAACACAGCCCAAAAAGTTTTATTATAATTATATTCTTATACCATCCAAAATCTGTGTAAGAAATCAAACAACAATCTGATTTACTTATGACCATCAATATTTCCTTTATGAAACTGTCACGGAGGGTGCCTGCTGAAGATTTCTTTCAATAAAATTTCCTTTTTATAAGCTCCCAGCCCAGCTAAAATTTGGTTAGCTTGCATAATAAAAACGAGTAGCACCCAAAAGATGAAGGCGCAGTGCCATATATACACTAAATAGTGCATTTGGTACTGGTCTAATGGGGCCAATTCTTAGCAGTGTAAGTTATTGCTTTATTCAGCATGCCAGTTGACCCTGCATACACACAGGGCAGACAGTGAATAAAAAAAGTCCCCGGTTTAACTGAGGTAGCAAGTGCGATAATATTTGACCTCTGTTTTTTTAGCACCTCTGAATTACACACGTGACTTCCCCACAGCTAGCCCTGTTGATGCAACCTCATACACATACACCTACAAACACATGCACATTTACTCCCACACATCAGTGCCAAAATGGGTCAAATATGAGAAAGCAAATAGAGGAATAATAAAATAGGTCTACTCTGAATGTAATAATATTACTACAATTCTATAGGAGATATTTTTTTCAAAATCTTTAATTCTGGCCACTCAGGTGGTGCAGCAGAGCTGGGATTTCGAATACATCGTATCGAATCTCAGCTCTGCCATCCGGCTCGGCTGGGCGGCCACATGATTGTTGATTGGCTGTTGTTCAGGGTGGGATGAGCCAGACCAGGGTTCCTCATAACTGGTGCAATTCCAACCTCTGCTGGCTGACTGATGGTGCCTGTGCAGAGTTGGGGAATAATGCTGATCAGGGTGTGGCTCTCTGTGCACAAGGCTGATCCGCATGAACTCACCTCTTGCAGGTGAAAAGATGCAGTCAGTACTGCTCACGTGTCGGAGGGGGCTTGTGTCAGTTGCAAAGCTCCTCAGTCAGCAGTGGAGGGTTGTATCGGTAGAGGTAAAGCCTAACACAATCAGGGTAATTGGATACGACTAGATTAGGGGAAAAAATTGGGGGAAAATTCACTTTTACTTTCCACTCTTATGAATATAAGGATATAACAAGCAAACTTCTTGAACATCTAAGTCAAATTTTGGCTCAGTTAGAGCTTTATTAGTCCGGCCTGTTATTTTAAAGTGAACTAGACTAGGTGCAATGGCTTAGCCATGAATCTTTAATTCTGAACATGGGTTCAATCTATGTACATACATAAAAAGTATTTACCGTAGAGACCTTCTAAAAAGTCATCAGGAGCACTGAGAGATTTCTGGTTGGTCTAGTATTTGGCCCAGACTCAAAATAATGCAAAATTTTGCAGGAATTAAGCGCTTGGAACAGCACTTATGGAACACCAAAGTTTAGTTACAGACTACAAACTATTTTTGTTTTACCTAAAAAGTGTAAACAAAAATGGCATTATATACCAGGGCAGCACTCTGCCCAAGACTCAGTTTTACATTTGAGACTTTGGGACCGTGAATTAAAAAAACCTTCACACTTATGATTAGTCACTCTTACTTTCAACTCTTAGGAATAAAATCAAGAACAATAAGGATATAACAAGCAAGCTTCCTAAACATCTAAGTTTAAGTACATTTTGGCCCAGTTAGAGCTATATTAGTCATGCCTGTTATTTTAAAGTGAACTAGACTAGGCTTAGCCATGAACCAGCAGGACGAAATTACACAGAATGTGATTGTAATGTCCTAAAGCAATTTAGCATTCTCACTACCAATTTCCAAACTGCCTCTGAAAGCAACATCAAAACAGCACATGCCTGATGGGATCTTTGTAAATCTAAATTCTTTGACCAACAAGCTGCACACAACTTTAAGATGACCATGTGAGTCCTGTTTACCTTCTAGTACATTATATAGCCAAAAGTATTGAGACCCCCTCCTAATAATTCAATTCAGATGTTTCAGTCATACCCATTGCTAATTGGTGTATACAATAAATTAAATATAATAAATGCTTCCAAATTTGAGGCAACTGTTCAGGGTAAACCTTTACACTAGGTGGACTAATAAAATGAAATTGCCCCAAGTATGAGTAACTAAATAAGTGAGCTAGTGAAACCCTGAGCCCAAGCCTGAAAAAGACACAATTACTGAAGATAAATAAATAATGGACTTAGACAGAAAAAAAAAAAATTCATGTCACCCATAAACAAATTTATATTTTGAATGCTAATTATGAATTAAAAACTTTATTAGATGGTGTATGTATTTTCAAAATTTTCAGTCTAAGATTTCAGTAATGATGGGCTAGACGAAACAAGAGAGGGGCGGACACACATGCAGAGATGCGGCTCAACAATGTGTTTAATAATAACAAAAGAAAAGGTACAAAATGACACTACTATACAAACTATGCTAACTGCTAAACTAACTGCTAAACTAAACACACATGAACTAACCTAAATGCTAATGCTAATCCTAAACACATGAACAAAGTTAAGCTCCTGAAGGAGCTACAGCTGCTCCCTTAAATGCTCTGAGCGTTACCTCTGAAACAAGGAGCAGCTGTGGATCATTAGCTTCAGTGACGAATCAGGATAGAGGGGCTGTTGGCTTTTTGGATATTTTTGGATATTAAAATTCTACACTCAGTATGTGTTCAGGTGTATAAAAACTGCATATTTAAAGATAATTAGAAGAAAATAGAGTGATGACTAACTAAAACTATTAAAAGATGGGACGGTATTTTAAGACCTAACAAAATTGTAACAAAAACTTTATTTTTATGCCTGTTGAAATTAATACATGTGAGAAAGGGTGAGAAGGGTGAGAGAGAGGTGATAATGATTTGTGTTAGAAGCGTGATACTGGAGTGTCAAGTGTCAGAAAATGACTTTGATGCCTCTGGAAATATACCACAGCTAAGTGACAGGGAATTTATATCAGAAAGTGAGTAAAGGTGAGATGAAGAGGCAGCAGTGGGGGGAGAAAGTCAGGCAGTGGGTAAGGGTAAAGCTGAAAAGCTGAGGGATCATCGCCCTGAAAGAGAGGGAGGAGAAGCAGCTTTGATTTTGTGCCGCTAAGAGTGTGCTGTCTCTTTGGAGATAGAGACTTACAGAGCAAGCTGCCAAGGGATCTTCTTCAGAGAAAGACCTCTCCGGAGCCCCTTCTACCAAAATCAATCTCTTTCCCTTCGCTCTTTTTTAATAAAATTACCTGCCAGTCTGCTTTGCATCAGGAGATTTGCTTTAGCTTTGGTTCTGGTTTTATTGGATGCAGAGAAAAGAAGATATTATAAAATATTAGAATTATTTTTTCTGAATTTAATGCAGTGATACACGTCTGGAATTTAAACCTGCCGTTAAGGAAGTTATTTACGTTGCCAAATATGTTGCTGTCAGATCAGACACAGTTCCTTTATGGTTTACAAGATCTATGCCTGGGGACGCAGCTGTGGCCTTGACCTCTGTCCTGGCTGCCAATGCTGCCCCTTTTGCAGCCTGTCCAAGTAGAGACTGGTGGCACAGACCATATTTTCTTATGTGCCAAGGCCTAAATCAAAGCAGACCAAATTTCCACCTTTGTAGCATACAGATCCAAATCGATATGATGAAAATCAGCATAAAGCAACAAATCAGCTTTCCTTCACTGATCCAACTGTTCCAAAGAAGTAGTAATAACAAACTCCTACTCCATTTTTCTCTCGATTTAGCACACTCAATTTTGTCTTCTGCTGCTGAGAGATACCAGATTGCATCCGAGGAGAGCACGTCACTGTACAAGCCTCTTCTCGCCCCTGCATTCTGCACAGGCGTCTCTTCCGCCAATCAGGGTCCTTATGCAGCATATGAAGACCCACCCACCCACACATAGTCCAGCCCCCACCCTGCAGATACGGTGGCCAGTTAGTATCTGCTGCAGGCACTGTCAATTATGCCCGCCAGATGGCGGCCAGCCGACCGGTGGCAACACCAAGTTTCGAACCGAGGAGTTCAGAAACTTTGTGCTGGTGTGCAAGTGGAATATCCAGCTGCGTCACCTGGGCGCCCCTACTTTGTGTTTTTTAACTGTTTGCACACCATTCATTGATTCATTGTCTGTGTTACCAACACTTTTACCCTATTTAGGGTCGCAGTGGGTACAGTTCAAAGGGTGGTAGAAAACACCTTGAACAAGTCGCCAGTCCATCACAGGACATTCATACATACAAGCATTCACACACACACACACACACACACACACACACACACACACACACACACACACACTCATACCTAGGGCAACCTAGGGGGGGAGTATCTTCAATTAACCTGACTGCATGTCTTTGCACATGGATCCAGGATGAAACTCACACAGACACAGGGAGAACATCCAAACTACACACAGAAAGGACCCAGGCCTCTCTACCTGGGAATCAAATCCAGGATCTTCTTGCTGTGAGCTGACAGTGCTACTTACCGACAATAAAAACCAGCCAAACCCAATAAACCAACGCTCTAGAGTACTGACTTCAAAAGGCAAAGTCACTCTAAAAGCTGACTTCAAAAACATAAGACAAAGGTCTCTAATTATGTGTTCCAGAGGACGGGCCCCCAATTTATGTTACAACCCTTTTTATTTCTTAAATTAGAGTAATTTACCTTTATCTTAAAGATGTGAAGAGAATTGTAACACAAATACAAAACTACCCCAGACAGCTAGATTTTATTTCTTTGCTTATATTAATAATGTTTTCAAGTTACAAGTGACAGCATCACGATTTGACAAACAGTATTTCCTTTAATATTTACTTTATTTTATATGTCACTTTATAGAATGAATTTGACAATGAGTAATGTAAAACAAAACAGAATAAAGACAGCATCACGACTTGACAAACCATGTATACTTAATATGTCACTTTACAGAATACATTTGACAATGAGTAATATAAAAAAACAGCAGGGGTGTAATATATATTCAAAACTGCAAAATGCAGTAAAAAGAAAAATCTGTGATTTGTTAATTCTCTTGATTCTTTATTTATCTGACAAAGGTAGAAAGAAAAGATACTTCATTGTAGTTTGTAAATATAATCACATTTAAAATTTGATGCCTTTAACACCCTCTAAAAAGTATGGACAGAGGCTAAATAAGAGTGAAAAGTTGCTAGCACAATAAGCAGGTGAATTTGTTACAGGTCAGGGAATCATGATTGGGTATGCAAGGAGGATCCACCAAAGGATCAGTCTGTGCAAGCAATGATGCAGTGGCTCAGTGGGTAGCACTGTCGCCTCACAGCAAGAAGGTCCTGGGTTCGCTCCCCAGGTGGAGCGGTCCGGGTCCTTTCCGTGTGGAGTTTGCATGTTCTCCCCGTGTCTGCGTGGGTTTCCTCCGGGAGCTCCGGTTTTCTCCCACAGTCCAAAGACATGCAAGTGAGGTGAATTGGAGATTCTGAGTCTGATAAGTGTAAAACATGACATTAAAATCCAAATAAACAAGCAATGATGGGTCAAGACTCATCACTGTGTTCCAAACTTTATGAGAAAATTGTCAATAAGTTTAAAAACAGTTCTTAATGCAAGATTGCTAATAATTGAGGTCTTTCACCATCTAACTTACATAATAACATAAAACAGATTCAGGGAATCTAGGAGTTTTGTGTAGAACAAGAACATAAACCACTACTGAATGTGTGTGACCCTGGACGAAATTGTGTGAGAAAACCAACATGCTGCTGTGAGCCACATGGGCTTGGAACAACTTCAGAAAATTGCTGTTACTCAACACAGTCTACCACTGCATCAAGAAATGCAACCTGAAATCATGGTACTTAATGAGAAAGCTGTTCATTTCAGAAGAAATGAAAGACAGAGGAAACGTTGTGTCGTCAGATAAGTTCACATTTGTGACATTGAGAGCTATGGGATAAAGATGTCTTAGCGAAAGCTGCAAATGCCAGTAACTGTCATGTATGTGGGTGCATCATTGCTCATGGTTGACTGACTTGCACGTCTATGTAAGCACAATAGATGCATGCATGTATATAAACAAGATTTCCAAAACAAAGAACGAAAGAATCAGAACACATGGGGCAATGGGGCAGACAGACACCAATCGCTGTGGACATCAGTGTTTTACGCCTTCTCTCAGGATACTGTCATTATTCTCTTAGGATATTGTCTTTATTTTTTTAACAGTGGTAGCCTAATGGGTAGGGCTTTGGGCTATCAATTGAAAGGTTGAGAGTTTGAATCCCGGCTTTGCCATGCTGCCACTGTTGGGCCCTAGAGTAAGGCCTTTAACCCTCTCTGCTCCAGAGGTGCTGTGCAATGTCTGTCCCTGCTATCTGACCTCAGCTTCCAAACAAACAGGGATATGCGAAGAAAGATTTTGTTGGACATATGGACAGATAAAGCCATTCCACATTATTGGTCCACCAATCAGCATCCGATATGCGACATCCGGGGCATTTTCTAACTAGTAGACAGGTTGGAGGGAAAAAATAAAAAAATGCCAAACGCCAAAACAAACAAGGTAGCAAAGGTAGAGAAAGAAAAAAAAGACAGGCAGTGGGTAAGTGAAAAGCTGAGGGATCATCACCCTGGAAAAGAGGGAGGAGAAGCAGCTGTGATTTCATGCCACTAAGAACGTACTGTCTCTTTGGAGATTGGGCTGCCATGGCAGCTTCTACACAGAGAAAGGCTTCTCGCTGAGCCCCTTCTACCAAAATCAATCTCTTTCCCTCACTCTCTTTTAATGTAATTACCTGCCAGTCGGCTTTGCATCAGGAGATTTTCTTTAGCTTTGGTTCTGGTTCTGGTTTTATTGGCTGCAGAGAAAGGAGGAATATCAGAATTAGTCATAAATTTTAGTGTACATGATGGAGTGCTACATGTCAGAAATGTTATCCTCTTGTTGAGGATATGATTTACTCAGTGAACACAATGTAATTTAGGAATTCACGGATAAACCAAAGCCACTGTCTATATAAAGAGTTAGAGTTATGGGATTTCTGCCCATCTCCTGAAAGCAAAGTTTGAAAGTTAACATAAGAAGCATGAACAGAAAATCTGTGTAAATGAGACAAAGCAAACAACATTTTAAGCTTGACCAATTTAGCAAATGTACAAAATGTACCTTATAGAGCTGTTTGTTGAATTAGCAGTCATCTTTTAATACCTTCTATATGGTAAGTGGAGCTAATAAAATGGACAGTGAGTGTAGAAATAAGGAGGTGGTTTTAATGTTATGGCTGATCAGTGTATATTCGCTACCTGAATTAATTAAGTATTCAGACCCCTGTGTATTTTAAATGTATATTTTTGCTATTTTAATCATTATTCTACACTAACGATTAAAACAGCAATTCGATTTTTTTTCAATTATTCTTTTACACTAAATCACCCATAATGACAAAATAATTATCTTACAAAAAAAATATTTGGTCCCTTTGTTTGTGTTCATGTGTTGCATTTTTAATTGGAAACAATTTGAAAAAGCACCTGGGTCTATAAGAAGCCAATTTCCGCTGCATTGTTATGAACCAAGCCATAAAATCCAGATCAGGGCAAGGATATTAAAGAATTTCTCAGACATTGAGTGTTCTCAGGGCCACTGTGGCCTCAATAATTTTGAAATGGTAGAAGATTCGCACAACCTTTAATCTTCCCAGATTGCCTGGGCATTCAGGCAAAAAGGGCTTAGGTCAGGGAGATAAGATTGAACCCAATCTTAGAAACTCCAAAGCTTCAAAGGCATGGTTCGAATTATGGGGGTTGGCAGAGGGTCTAACCCTCCTAATTAATACTTGGACATTTGTTAGCTAAACTGTAACTTCAGGTGAAACTTTCATCAATATGCAATTGACAGAATCTAATTCAGAAACTCAGTGTGTTAAACAATCTAGATACCACTTTTTTATGTCCGATACTGATACGATACTGCAAATTGAGTAACTGCCGATACCTATACCAATCCGATACCGTAATTTCGCCTCTAAAACAACTAAGCAGTAATAGTACATGTCGCAATGCACCACGGTTAAACTAGCTATCTAAATAACAATGCTCAGACTGTGAAGTAAATATTTTAAAGGAATAAATACAGAACCTACAACATCACACTTATGCAAAACTGCTGTTTTTATTTTAACTTTTACACAGAACATTTAGCAGCATTTTTGGTTTCACTTACGTTCAAGCTGTAGTTTGTTTTATTTTATAACACTAATGGATTAAACGTTGAGAATGTGAGAGATCTCCAAGCCGGGACAAGATAGGTTTTCTTTATCTCAGGTGAGCGATTTATCATTTATAAAGTGATTTTTATTGTGTTTAAACAGTGTTTTAGATGTGGTAGTAGTAGATGATTTTTTAAAATGCTAAAAGTTTAAGTAGATCAGTGTGTTTTCATTTCTGAATGGCTGTTGCAGATGAGTTGTAGATCAGTGGCACATGTTAATGATGTCATCAAGCGTGAGTGGCAATAAACACTCTGTTGGAACGTAGCTTCATGTGTTATTTGCTTTAAACACAAACAATGGCCTCATTTACATTAAGTGTTATTTACATTATAATCAACAGTATCGGATCAGATTACACATTTATTTCCTTCCGATATCCGATCCAGTGATTTGGGCCAATATCGGACCGATACCGTGCCAGCCCTACTACTTACATTAGCATACAGCACCTTCTCTGGTTTGGAAAACTGCAACCTTAATATAGACATTATTATTATTATTATTAATATAGACGTGACCAACTATAAGTGTAACGGCAGGCAGACGAGATAAGAAATGGTATGGTCCACTTAAGGAGTGTCTGAAATAGTATTCTTCCTGGCATGAATATGGGATATTTTGACTCCCTCTCCACCAAAGTGTCACTATATAATTCGCAATCTGTCTAAAAGTTCCTTAATGGCAAGATGGAAGCCAGTATTGAGTATGGCATATGCCAGCCCAATTTTATTTTGCTAAACACAATGTGAAAATCACAAGGCAACATGGGAAAAAAATACTCTCTGATCTGATGACATGAAAACTAAACACTATAAATCTCACTATATCACAATGAACAGACGTTGAAGGACCAGCTGATAATGTCCTAGTACCAGATACCCCAGAACTATAGACATCTTGTGAAGTCTATGCTTCAGTGGGTCAGAGCTGTTTTGACAGCATATTAGGCAGGGCCCTAATGTTTTGGCTCATCATTGTATATATATACAGTGTATCACAAAAGTGAGTACACCCCTCACATTTCTGCAGATATTTAAGTATATCTTTTCATGGGACAACACTGACAAAATGACACTTTGACACAATGAAAAGTAGTCTGTGTGCAGCTTATATAACAGTGTAAATTTATTCTTCCCTCAAAATAACTCAATATACAGCCATTAATGTCTAAACCACCGGCAACAAAAGTGAGTACACCCCTAAGAGACTACACCCCTAAATGTCCAAATTGAGCACTGATTGTCATTTTCCCTCCAAAATGTCATGTGATTTGTTAGTGTTACTAGGTCTCAGGTGTGCATAGGGAGCAGGTGTGTTCAATTTAGTAGTACAGCTCTCACACTCTCTCATACTGGTCACTGAAAGTTCCAACATGGCACCTCATAGCAAAGAACTCTCTGAGGATCTTAAAAGACGAATTGTTGCGCTACATGAAGATGGCCAAGGCTACAAGAAGATTGCCAACACCCTGAAACTGAGCTGCAGCACAGTGGCCAAGATCATCCAGCGTTTTAAAAGAGCAGGGTCCACTCAGAACAGACCTCGCGTTGGTCGTCCAAAGAAGCTGAGTGCACGTGCTCAGCGTCACATCCAACTGCTGTCTTTGAAAGATAGGCGCAGGAGTGCTGTCAGCATTGCTGCAGAGATTGAAAAGGTGGGGGGTCAGCCTGTCAGTGCTCAGACCATACGCCGCACACTACATCAAATTGGTCTGCATGGCTGTCACCCCAGAAGGAAGCCTCTTCTGAAGACTGAAGCCCGCAAACAGTTTGCTGAAGACATGTCAACAAAGGACATGAATTACTGGAACCATGTCCTATGGTCTGATGAGACCAAGATTAATTTGTTTGGTTCAGATGGTCTCAAGCATGTGTGGCGGCAATCAGGTGAGGAGTACAAAGATAAGTGTGTCATGCCTACAGTCAAGCATGGTGGTGGGAATGCCATGGTCTGGGGCTGCATGAGTGCAGCAGGTGTTGGGGAGTTACATTTCATTGAGGGACACATGAACTCCAATTTGTACTGTGAAATACTGAAGCAGAGCATGATCCCCTCCCTCCGGAAACTGGGTCGCAGGGCAGTGTTCCAGCATGATAATGACCCCAAACACACCTCTAAGACGACCACTGCTTTATTGAAGAGGCTGAGGGTAAAGGTGATGGACTGGCCAAGCATGTCTCCAGACCTAAACCCAATAGAACATCTTTGGGGCATCCTCAAGCGGAAGGTGGAGGAGCGCAAAGTCTCGAATATCCGCCAGCTCCGTGATGTCGTCATGGAGGAGTGGAAAAGCATTCCAGTGGCAACCTGTGAAGCTCTGGTAAACTCCATGCCCAGGAGAGTTAAGGCAGTTCTGGGAAATAATGGTGGCCACACAAAATATTGACACTTCAGGAACTTTCACTAAGGGGTGTACTCACTTTTGTTGCCGGTGGTTTAGACATTAATGGCTGTATATTGAGTTATTTTGAGGGAAGAATACATTTACACTGTTATATAAGCTGCACACAGACTACTTTTCATTGTGTCAAAGTGTCATTTTGTCTGTGTTGTCCCATGAAAAGATATACTTAAATATCTGCAGAAATGTGAGGAGTGTACTCACTTTTGTGATACACTGTATATACAGTATATATATATATATACAGTATATATATATATACAGTATATACTGTATATATATATATATATATATATATATATATATATATATATATATATATACAGTATATATATATATACAGTGTATCACAAAAGTGAGTACACCCCTCACATTTCTGCAAATATTTTATTATATCTTTTCATGGGACAACACTATAGAAATAAAACTTGGATATAACTTAGAGTAGTCAGTGTACAACTTGTATAGCAGTGTAGATTTACTGTCTTCTGAAAATAACTCAACACACAGCCATTAATGTCTAAATGGCTGGCAACATAAGTGAGTACACCCCACAGTGAACATGTCCAAATTGTGCCCAAAGTGTCAATATTTTGTGTGACCACCATTATTATCCAGCACTGCCTTAACCCTCCTGGGCATGGAATTCACCAGAGCTGCACAGGTTGCTACTGGAATCCTCTTCCACTCCTCCATGATGACATCACGGAGCTGGTGGATGTTAGACACCTTGAACTCCTCCACCTTCCACTTGAGGATGCGCCACAGGTGCTCAATTGGGTTTAGTCCATCACCTTTACCTTCAGCTTCCTCAGCAAGGCAGTTGTCATCTTGGAGGTTGTGTTTGGGGTCGTTATCCTGTTGGAAAACTGCCATGAGGCCCAGTTTTCAAAGGGAGGGGATCATGCTCTGTTTCAGAATGTCACAGTACATGTTGGAATTCATGTTTCCCTCAATGAACTGCAGCTCCCCAGTGCCAGTAACACTCATGCAGCCCAAGACCATGATGCTACCACCACCATGCTTGACTGTAGGCAAGATACAGTTGTCTTGGTACTTCTCACCAGGGCGCCGCCACACATGCTGGACACCATCTGAGCCAAACAAGTTTATCTTGGTCTCGTCAGACCACAGGGCATTCCAGTAATCCATGTTCTTGGACTGCTTGTCTTCAGCAAACTGTTTGCGGGCTTTCTTGTGCATCAGCTTCCTTCTGGGATGATGACCATGCAGACCGAGTTGATGCAGTGTGCGGCGTATGGTCTGAGCACTGACAGGCTGACCTCCCACGTCTTCAACCTCTGCAGCAATGCTGGCAGCACTCATGTGTCTATTTTTTAAAGCCAACCTCTGGATATGACGTCGAACACGTGGACTCAACTTCTTTGGTCGACCCTGGCGAAGCCTGTTCCGAGTGGAACCTGTCCTGGAAAACCGCTGTATGACCTTGGCCACCATGCTGTAGCTCAGTTTCAGGGTGTTAGCAATCTTCTTATAGCCCAGGCCATCTTTGTGGAGAGCAACAATTCTATTTCTCACATCCTCAGAGAGTTCTTTGCCATGAGGTGCCATGTTGAATATCCAGTGGCCAGTATGAGAGAATTGTACCCAAAACACCAAATTTAACAGCCCTGCTCCCCATTTACACCTGGGACCTTGACACATGACACCAGGGAGGGACAACGACACATTTGGGCACAATTTGGACATGTTCACTGTGGGGTGTACTCACTTATGTTGCCAGCTATTTAGACATTAATGGCTGTGTGTTGAGTTATTTTCAGAAGACAGTAAATCTACACTGCTATACAAGCTGTACACTGACTACTCTAAGTTATATCCAAGTTTCATGTCTGTAGTGTTGTCCCATGAAAAGATATAATCAAATATTTGCAGAAATGTGAGGGGTGTACTCACTTTTGTGATACACTGTATATATATATATACACAATACACACTGCACATTAATCTCAGACTAGTTCCTGATACATTAAAATGAGTTTAGAGAACTTTAATAGCCTTTAAATCTGAATCTAATGGAGCACAGCTGAGATGTGATAAGAAGGAAGATTTACAGCATTATACTGCAGTGAAACAAATGTAGGAAACAAATGCAGCAATGTACCAGACATTAGTTTAATAGTTTAATCTCATTAGACATAAATTATGAATTTAAATCTGGATGTTTTTTTTAGATGAAGAATTTTGCAGGGCTCTGTCAATCTGCTTTTCTGATGTTCTGGTGTAGCAGTTAGTTGGGTAGCATAGACAATCGTAAAGAATGTTGGCCTTTTCTTAGTCAATTTTCTTTGTCACATTTTACCACAGGCAGACAAGAAAGAAAGAACAGAAATAAATAAATAAATGCAAACAGATTGCTTTCCCCTGAAAAGATTCTGCTTTTCAGCTTCATTTTTAGCTTTACACTTCTGATCTGTCACTAAACGCATAACAAGAGAAGTCACACACAGAGAAGAAAGACACAGTTTAAAATACCAGGCTATTTAGGAAGAATAGGTGAACCCACTCACTTATAAATCCTAAATTAATCCCCTGACTACACAGAAATGCTTTAACATTGCAGGTTTTTATAGGGACCTTCATAACAAAGACAGTTTTCCAAGGAGAATGGGTCAAAATGTAACCACAGTAGACACCTCATAGCTGCAACCGCCAACAGCAGCATTTTCCATTTAAAGCACAATTTACGTTCTCTACATTCCCAAATTTAAATTGACTGCTAGCATTTTCTGCAAGCTGGAAGATACTTCATTTTGACCTGTTTGTACTTTTGCAAAAAATGTGGGGTATGAAATGAGCCGAGATGAACTAAGCCAAGCACTTTAAATCAAAACACACCACTGTTTTCTAACTATTTTAGCAATGTTTCATCATAATTCTGACTTAAATCTGCTGACCCCACTGCAGCAGAATCTGCTCACATTAAGTTCTCAGAGCTTTGCTGCATCTTAAATTATGAATGACATGTGAATTATACTTAAATAATATGCTAATACCTAGTGTCATTATAATGTTAATATGGCTTCATTATGTACCATTATGGCAATATCATGACAATAGACACCCAAAAAACTAACAGGTGCATAAATTAGGTATAAACTAATCTGACCTCTATAAATAAACCCTGACAGTAAAATAGGTTGTGCTAAATACCCCATCTAGCACAATGAGATGAATTGAAATACAGGTTATTGCTCTTAGCATCTGTGCTCAGTATCACTATCACTCTTCTTGCCAGTGTTGCCAACTCCTTAGTAAGGAAAGAACTATTGGCTGTCCTAAAAGTCACTAGAAGTCGCTAGATGACGTCATTGCCTAATTTGCATAAGCAATAGCACATGTCCATAGGTCTATATATAATTAAAAGTAGTGGTAGCACATCTCGATAGGTCTATATATTATTATACACTATAGGTAGCACATCTCAATAGATCCATTGATCTGTATCTCAGAAATATATCTCACATTTATTTATTAGGATTTTAATTAAATTACATTTAAATTTAATTTTATATTAGCCAGTATACAAAACATTTTGTAGTAAATAATAATACTAATAATAACTAACCCTCTATGAGGAATATCTTCCAAGGTTTTGCATAGTTCTGAAATAGAATAAAAAAGAAGTCACATAAAAATGGCATTACATACACTTAAACTTTAAAGTTTTAAAGGAATTAAAACTAAAACCATACATTAATAACCGCTAGCAGAAATAAATTAGGCAAAGGTAGCACATAATTATAGGCGTTCCACTGAACGAGTCAAAAACAGGACAGGCAAATACTGTATACAAATAGATTGATACAATACTAAACAATACTAAATATATGTAATAAACAATATTTTATTGTGTGTGTATATATATATATATATATATATATATATATATATATATATATTATTTTTACTAAGTATCTCTCCATATGAGTATTCATTTGCTTTTTCAATACACCATAGATTATAAATAAGCAAACAAATTATAAATCCCCTCAGCCATTTATTCTATTCTTCTATTATGTCTGGTTTATTCTTCCCTACAGACGAAGGTACATATTTATTTATTAATACCAAAGTCTGATTCAATTACATTCACCCCACTCACTCCACTTCAACGGTGGGAGGTGTTGTTATCCGTGGTAAGTGACAGACTGAAAAAGCTTCTCTCTAAAACATATTAATTTATTATTACTCTCTACCCTGCTAAGAGAACAGTGATATTTATCCCATGGACGAATAAAAACCACTGAAGAGCAAATATTTAACTTGAAGGGCTAGCAGAAAAATGCTTTTCATTCTTTCATAACAATAAAACACAAACAATGAGAAAATACATGCTAGTGCCTCTGTTTACATGTACAATAGAAAACAAAGCCTTATTTCTTTCCCATTAACAATGCTATGGTATACATTTTCTATTAATTGGACATACAGTACATGGAAAACGCAATTATTAAGTGACATAAGTTATGAGTTTGCATTTTAACAATAGATGATGTTTTGAATATTGTACTCCATGGAGGTAAGGTGGAAAAGGAAATCAGGTTTTAAAAAATAAAATATAAAACAGAGGGAGTGTTAATAATTAGATTAGATTCAATTTAGTCATTGTGCAGATTACAAGTACAAAGCCAACAAAATGCAATAGCATCTAACCAGAAGTGCAACCAGCAGTGAGCAGTTAAGTGAAATTAAGGAGACATAGGTACAGAGGAGTAACAAATATTGCAGAAGTGACTAAAATTAAGTAATGAGGTAAAAATGAAAAATTAAAGATCTTTCTAAAACTAAAGGGTCTTTTCAGATCTGTATTAACACATACAATACATACACATAACATACACATTCCGACAATGCGTCAAAGTTATGTCTTGATGTATGCTCGTAATTCTGGTACACAAATCCACAAAGCTGAATCAGTTCATCTGGACACAAAGTATGGTGTTTAGATACATCACGTCACTCATCCAAGTGACCTCTTCAGTTACTTGGACAACTTTGTGTCCAAGTTGTGTGTTATGAGATGCAATTAAGAAGGGTTAACTTAAGGGTAATCTAACTAACAGCTTTTTAGTGGTGGACATGGGCATTAAATCACTGTGCCATCTGTTTTAATTTATATTTTTTTACTGTCCCAACTTTTTGGAACTGGGTTTGTACATACATATACACTGATCAGCCATAACATTAAAAACCACCTCCTGGTTTCTACACTCACTGTCCATTTTATCAGCTACACTTACCATATAGGAGCACTTTGTAGTTCTACAATTACTGACTGTAGTCCATCTCTTTTTCTACATACATACATACATACATAAAATAATATTTATTATGTATTTATATATCAACTACAAAACAACTTAAATGATACAATACAGAAAAGAACAAACAGTACTATGCATCATTAATAAGTTCTGGTGTGCTGGTGTTACTGTGGGTTTGTTTATTTTAGAGTGGAACATAGAATATTGCATTATACAGCGATAAGTAACATAGCCAAGGCAGCATAACCTGTGATATATTCTTCTGCAGCAAAGTCAGTTTAGAGTGAAAAGTTAACAGCATCCATTAAAAAGTAACGTGTGGCTTTTTTTAAATAAATAATTGGGTAAGTAATTATATTAGGTTATCTTCTCGCACATTCACCAAATTAGATACACAATTATAATCTGGTCAATTAAAAAAGCAAATTTAGACATTTTAGCTGGATGAGATCTATCACTATTACTTTGTACTGTTATAATTAGTACATCATCAGAGTTACTTTTGTCACTGTTTGGCATCTGTGGTGTTTTTAATTAAGAGTTAACAGTTTTTAATTAACAGTCATTAACAGTATTTTTCTCATAGATTTCAGCAGGCGCTTTTATACAAAGGAACTATCAATTACGATTGAATATAATCCAAGCGGTTGTGGGCTGTGGAATCAGTGGCAACCTGGCAACTTCTTATTACTAGATTAGTAACCCTAACTATTCAGCTACCAGTGCTCTATAGTATTCTGTTTTAATTGTAAAAAAAGATGTAATCAAGCTTAGTTATCTAATATAATTGTTTTTCTATTTATTTATGCATTTTCTTTCCTTTTTGCCCCGATTTAGCATAGCCAGTTAGTCTTCCGCTGCTGGGGACCCTGATTGTGTTCGAGAAGGGTATATTTGTCCTTAACCCGTATTTTTTCACCCGTGCCTCGGTGAATTCGCACATGAGACTCATCCACTTCTGCACAGGAGCCTCGGTCTGCTAACTCGTACATTTAAAATTATTTTTGTTGACTTTAATATTATGGGAAATGATTTAAAGAAGTGACTGTCTAGTTATATTATATTTGTCTGATGCTGTTAAAAATAAAAATACAGTGCCGCTCAAGTGGTGCAGCAGTAAAAACACATGCTGGAACCAGAGCTGAGATCTCGAATACAATAAATTAGCCTGTTGTTCAGATAGGGTGTGTCTCCCCGTACACAGTGCTGATACGCATTGCACTCGTCAAAGTGTAGGTGACAAGACACATACAGCATGCTGCCCACATGTCGGATGGGGCGTGGGTTTGCTTTGTTCTCTTTAATCAGAGCGGGGATCGGCATTGGTGAAGAGGAAGCATGATGCAGTTGGGCAATTGGACGCGCTGAAAAGGGGAGAAAAATGCATAAAGAAAAAAAAAAATAAATAAATAAATATATATATATATAGAATTGTAGGCTGTGTTTAGGCCGGACTGAAACAGCAAGTTTGCATGTCTGCGCTGCTGCTTGCACTCTATAATGTGTAGCAGAGTGTGAGATTTAAATGAGATCATTTTTATTACCTCTAAAATGTGAAAACAGGGGTTAGCTACCTTTTCTTCACCCACTTCTTTGACTTAAATTGGTGTTAGCTATGCTGATTGCTTTGTATGGGTGTTTAGTTATTGGAAAACGTGTTAGCGTATTGCATAATGGTAGTGTGAGCGTGTTGAAAAGGAGTGGGTGAAGTGAAAAGGAGAAAAGCTGAGGTGATTTGTCAGCCTTATAGCCTTCACCTAAGAGATTATTTTTAATGAGACTGTGATTCTTTAGTTACTCTGAGCAAACATCAGCACATACAAAGCACACAGCACAGCTAATCTGTTAAATGAAACATTTAATTGTCCGAGATGTACTTAAAATTCTTTTGTGAAATTATACCTCCAGAACACAAGGCACAGGTGCAGAAGATGAATTGTGTTCACTGGATATGAGAAGACATTCACATGCTGAAAGAGCAAGCCATCTGTCAACACTTTCTGTCTCTGTTGATCTTATGTAACATATATCAGGGACTTGAATACCTCCTAACATAAAACATTTAATAAAATGTAGATAACATTGTTATTTGTGAAATAAATGTACATTCTACTGTACATACACATACATAAACAGTGCTCAAAGAATGTACTTCAACTGCACTGATTCATTGCACAGTACTGTGCTACATGGTTAAGTATATGAGTCTGTTTTGATCACATACCTGTAATGGTATTTATGAAAGTAGCAGTTTTCTGAATGCATGGTGGTAATGTTGTTTTCCACTAAACACTACTATGTAAGACAACACTAACTCCACAATGACAGATCTTAAAAACAAATGTCAAATAAAAGGAACAGCAATGTTTCATGTGAAACGACAGCAACATCACGAGTTTAACCTATTTCACATTAAAAGCGACCCACAAGCTGTTCTACAAAGTTTGTAATGTAACCATATATATCTTACAAGAACTTAATCTAAGAATCAAAAGGTTTAGGCTAGACAGTGGTACCCTAGTGGGTAGGGCTTTGGGCGATCAACTGAAAGGTTGAGAGTTTTAATCCCAGCTCTGCCATGCAGCCACTGTTGGGCCCTTGAGCAAGACCCTTAACCCTCTCAGCTACAGGGGCTCTGACCCCAGCTTCCAAACAAGCTTGGATATGCAAAGAAAGAATTTCATTGTCCTGTACACTTGTATATGCATGCAGGACAAATAAAGGCATTCTATTCGATTCTAAGTTTATACTGTATATTTCATCACTATACACTTGATTAAGAGATAGATTCAACTTTATTGTCATTGCTCAGTGCAGTTACAAGGCAATGCAGTTAGCATCTACCAGAAGTGCAAATAAGAGCATTGTGCAAAAAACACATCTAAACATATCTATGGTTAGTACAATAATTCAAACTTTAGCTATTTACACATATGGTATTAGGTCTATAAACATCTTAATTCATACATAATAATAGTAATAATAATAACAATGATGATAATATGCATAAGCATAGGAATGGGTATACTAATACTAGATATGTATAATAATAATGTGTAAAATAAGTAACTATACATAGGTGTATAATTATGCAGATATGTGTGAGGTAGAAAGTTTTATGTAAAGTGCAGGTGCAAATGATAATAAAGGATAATAAATAATAGGTCCAGTAAGTAGTCCACGTATTTATTAGGATTTTAATGTCGTGTTTTACACTTTTATGACAGGACAGGTAATTACAGGTTACACATGATTCATCAGTTCAAGTTCAACGTCAAATACCTTTGGGGCAATTTTGTTTTTGGACTGTGGGAGGAAACCGAAGCTCTGGGGTAAACATGCAAAATCCACACAGGAAGGACCCGGACTGCTCCACTTGCGACTCGAACCCAGGCTCTTCTCGCTGTGAGACGACAGTGCTACCTACCAAGCCACCGCTCCACCCTTACATGCAATTACGCTTGAATCCATAAGCATCAAGTTGAATAGCCAGTTAAAATATTAGTCCACTATATGAAGAGCAATTCCAACACGCACTGGTTTTACAGGAGCTTTTCTACTGACATGGTTGTGGGGCAACAAGCTTGTCTAGAGCAAAAAGCACTTTTAGGGAAAAGCTAGAATCTTGGCTAGTTGCCAAAAAACACACTCAATAAGGCACTACAAACAGATGTATGTTCTAAAAAACAAAACCTAAAAATCTGTCTTACTGAAGCTATTTTCATTACCCCTGCACTATATTTACACAGTTAAAAATGGCACAAAGGAATGCAACACATTGTAAAACATCTCTTTAGTGTAACTAGTCACATTGTTAGACAAAAAACATTTGTTAAGGTGTTGGTAGGGTCACTAGAAACATTGCTAGCTGTGAAATTTCATTTAATTTCATTAATGTTCTTGATGCTGATAATAATAATCGATTGTTATACTGATGTTAGTTACAGAGTGGATTCTAAGCTCTACACACAGCTGTTTGAAGATGTGCTAGAACAGTGATAACCATTAATCAAAGGTTACAGACAAAGCTTCAAAAGAAAACACACACATGAGCCAACACTGATATAACAGAATTCTCCACCAGAGAAGTGAGAAGTGTAAAAACTGTTCCTCATGTACACACAGAAATAATGAGGTTCACACCATGTGTAGGTGCCTTCTCCTGCTGTGCATCTGTCAAAATATAGCCTCCACCTGAGAGGAAGAAACCTGCCATTCTCCTATATTCCATCTGAGAAAGACTTTTAGTACCCTACACTTTCTTCTACCATGGACCACACACCTAAGATACAGCCCTTTGCACCTCGTACACATACGCCAGGCCATCTCTCCCATCACGCTCTCTGCTATCTTTGACACTTTCAAGAAGCACTTGTCAGATAGCAGTGTAACGTGCCAAGCAGCAAGGCACACAGAATTCACACACTCCGTGTTCCCTTTAGATGCCACCCACTTTCGCAGCTCGCTCGTAAAAGTAGGCTGAAAAATGTCCACTATACATAGAGGCAATTGCAGCATTAATTCTTGAGTTAGGATTTAAAGCAACACAACAAGCTTGGCGAATACTGGCAGACCATAAATGCAGATTTATTAAATTATATTACTAGATCAAATCTATGCTGTTACAAGTTTAAGACTGGAGTTCATTAAAGTTTCACAATTAATTGTACCTTATTCTGAGCCTAATTTTTATTTATTTATTAGGATTTTAACGTCATGTTTACACACTTTGGTTACGTCATTACAGGACAGGTAATTAGATAGATAGATAGATAGATAGATAGATAGATAGATAGATAGATAGATAGATAGATAGATAGATAGATAGATAGATAGATAGATAGATAGATAGATAGATAGATAGATAGATAGATAGATAGATAGATAGATAGATAGATAGATAGATAGATAGATAGAGAATCTGTATCTTACTCGTTAAACAAGATTTATTAGTTCGAGTATTTAATGTCAAACACAGTCATGGACAATTTTGTATCTCCAATTCACCTCACTTGCATGTCTTTGGGCTGTGGGAGGAAACCGGAGCTCTCAGAGGAAACCCACGCAGACACGAGGAGAACATGCACATGAGATCTCCACCCAGGTTGCTCCACCTGGGGATCGAACTCAGGACTTTCTTGCTGTAAGGCGACAGTGCTGACCCTAATTATTGGCTGCATCATGTGGATAAATATGTATCATGGATGATATTCACTTCTGTCCAGTGCACTTTAAGTTTTCTGACATAAGTCGTTAATACTAATGTTGTCTTAAGTGTCAAAAACAACCCACCAATATGATTATTAGCAGTCAAGATCCTCTTAAACTACTTACTTATGTATTCTTTTCTATCCAGTATATTTATATACACATATTTTGTTTCACAGAGGTAAATGCTTTTCTTTCTGCAGCTTATAGAGAGTCTATTTTCTTTAGTGTTTGATGAGAACACTAAAACCCTGATTTACTGATTTTGAATTCTAAATTAACGGTATTATTTTGCTTTAGCACTGTGATATAGTACAAACACTGTTTTCAGAAAAGTTGGCACATTTTCTAAAATGCAATAAAAAGAATCAATGATTTGTTTATTCTCTTGAATCTTTATTTAACTAATAAAAGCCTTTAATAAATACTATTCCCTTTCAATTTCTTTTGTCTTAAAAACATATTTGTTTATAGGGCGGCCTTCTCACAGCAAGAAGGTTTGTTTTTCCGGCCAGACAGCCATGGTCCTTTCTGTGTGGAGTTTGCATGTTCTCCCTGTCAGTGTGGTTTAGGTGTGGGTTTTCTCCAGGTGCTCCAGTTTCTTCCAGTCATTTGGTGCTATTAGAAACTGCTGTAATTGTGTGTGTGTGTGTGTGTGTGTGTGTGTGTGTCTGCCCTGTGATAGACTGGTGACCTGTCCACGTTCTGCCTTTTACACAATAAAATCAGACTCGCCACAACCCTGACCAGGATTAGGCAGTGTTAAAACAGACAACGAACATTGTTGACCCTTTTGGTAGAAATATGTCATCCACTCATTTAATTACAGAAAAAGCACAAGAGTCATTAAAATCCTTTACAAGCATGAAAATTAATGGTAGCTAACAATAGAATAAAAACACAACTGCCATGTTTAATTCGTAAACAAAATCTAAATGGTTAGGAAAACTTCATTTTGAAATAGCTTGTTCGGGCGGCACGGTGGCTAAGTGGGTAGCACTGTCGCCTCACAGCATTAAGGTCCTGGGTTCGATCCCCAGGTGGGGCAGTCTGGGTCCTTTCTGTGTGAAGTTTGCATGTTCTCCCCGTGTCCGTGTGGGTTTCTTCCGGGTGCTCCGGTTTCCTCCCACAGTCCAAAGACATGCAGTGAGGTGAACTGGAGATACAAAATTGTCCAAGACTGTGTTTGATATGACCTTGATGAACTGATGAATCTTGTGTAACGAGTAACTACCGTTTCTGTCATGATTTGTTTGTTTGTTTATGAGGATTTTAACGTCATATTTTACACTTTGGTTACAATCATGACAGGAACGGTAGTTACTCATTACACAAGGTTCTTCAGTTCTCAAGGTTATATCAAACACAGTCATGGACAATTTAGTATCTCCAATTTACCTCACTTGCATATCTTTGGACTGTAACAGGAAACCGGAGCTCCCAGAGGAAACCCACGCAGACACGGGGAGAACATGCAAACTCCACACAGAAAGGACCCAGACTGCCCCGCCTGGGGATCGAACCCAGGACCTTCTTGCTGTGAGGTGACAGTGCTACACATTTAGCCACCGTGCCGCCCTTCTGTCATGAATGTAAGCAAAGTGTAAAATTTGACGTTAAAATCCGAATAAACAAACAAAATAGCTTGTTCTAAACTATGACATAAAACAGGATGATCTACAGTAATAAAAAAAGAAACAATCAATGCCATCAGGGCGGCACGGTGGCTCAGTGGGTAGCACTGTCGCCTCACAGCAAGAAGGTCCAG
Organism: Trichomycterus rosablanca; assembly: GCF_030014385.1. Lineage (NCBI taxonomy): Eukaryota > Metazoa > Chordata > Actinopteri > Siluriformes > Trichomycteridae > Trichomycterus > Trichomycterus rosablanca. The sequence goes on along the minus strand of NC_085999.1, from coordinate 12,259,616 downwards.
GGTTCGCTCCTTTCTGTGTGGAGTTTGCATGTTCTCCCTGTGTCTGCGTGGGTTTCCTCAGGGAGCTCCAGTTTCCTCCCACAATCCAAAGACATGCCAGAGAGGTGAATTGGATATACTACATTGTCCATGACTGTGTTTGACATCAAACTTGTGAACTGATGAATCTTGTGTAACGAGTAACTACCATTTCTGTTATGAATGTAACCAAAGTGTAAAACATGACGTTAAAATCCTAATAAATAAATAATAAATACCATCAGATTTATAATAGATTTTAATAGTTTGTAGAAAAACACGTTTCAAAGTTAAACTTTGTGATAGACATGATCAGCCAGAAGCAATAATTACTTTAACCACTAGATGACGCTGTGTTACAAAAAAAAAATTCAACGTAAAGGCAGACCGCATTGTCTCTAAACACATGGCCCTTACCTTCTCTGAATAAACAAATCTGTAGTAATTCAGTCGCCAGTCTAAATCTGTTACCTACTGTAATTTATATTTATGCTTTCTGTTATAGTTGGTATTATGTTTGGTATTAAATACACTGCAAAACCATATTTGATGATGCTGGAGTGGTACCCTCAAAATACATCTTTTGCAATGCTGAGTTTTTACACACAGAAGAGTAAAATAATAAATGCTACAATAGTGTAGGCCTGTTATGAACCTTATTTGCAATTTTGATATGCTTCATGTGCTCTTCCATGTTGAAATTATACATACTACATGAACAAAATTAAGTTTTTACTAGTGATTAAATACAAATGCTTTACATCAGAGTTCTTGTCACATGGTTACATACAACTATTAGACATAACATTAAAACCACCTCCTTGTTTTTACACTCACTGTCCATGTTATCAGCTCCACTTACCATATAGAAGCACATTGTAGTTCTACATTTACTGACTGTAGTCCATCTGTTTCTCTGCATGCTTTGTTATCCCCCTTTCATGCTGTTCTTCAATGGTCAGGACTCTCCCAGGACCACTACAGAGCAAGTATTATTTGGGTGGTAGATCATTCTCAGCACTGCAGTGGCACTGACATGGTGGTGGTGTGTTAGTGTGTGTTGTGCTGGTATGAGCGCTGCTGGAGTTTATAAACACCTCACTGTCACTGCTGGACTGAGAATAGTCCACCAACCAAAATATTCAGCCAAGAGCAGCAACAAGGTATGTAGAGAAACAGATGTACTACAGTCAGTAATTGTAGAACTACAAAGTGCTTCTATATGGTAAGTGGAGCTGATAAAATGGACAGTGAGTGTAGAAACAAAGAGGTGGTTTTAATGTTATGGCATATCGGTGTACATACACACATGAGCCTGTTTACTGCATCAAGCACTTATCAAAAAGGTGAGATTAGCATTGTGGTTTTGGTTCTTCCTTTATCCTGCTGTAAGTAAATCACAAAGTAAGATAAATGTCATTGTTTCACATTGTAGTCAATTAATGCTTGCTAACAGTTACAAGGTCATGTAAAGTTATTATCTGCGTGTGTGTACGTGTGTGTGTGCGCGCGTGTGACAGACTGAGACAGAAATTGTCAGAGGAAGTGTGTGTATACGTGAGAAAGTGAAAAGAGTAAGGATGAGATGCATTATGGCATCAGTTTAAAAAATATTCACAGGGCAATAAATATTAAACCTTCAAACACCATCTACCCCAAACCAGTCCTAGTTTCTTGAAAGGAAATTTCATCAGAATTGCCTTTAATCATCAGAATTCAGTGCTTCATCAATTTTCAAACATCTTCAAAGATTATTAGGTCATTTACCAGCCTAAAATATTTAGATTTTACCCTCAGACATGAAAAATGTTGATGTATAAACATTGATTTAGTGTCAGTAAGATCTCCTTTCATCATCTTTTAAGCCAAATTGCCAACTTGGCTTGAACAAAGAGAAATTTCAACAAACAGTATACCAGTAAAACAGTTCATACCAGTTATAAAATCGTAACAACGTCACAAAAAGAACACATCAATAGTAAAATGTACCCCCAGTTTTAAGCAGTTCATGTAAAAGTTCAAACATGGGGTTTAGCAAAGCACATTCCTCAAACACAGAGGATTGTTCCACAGTCTCTACTTTTTGGCAGAAGGATCACCCTTTTACCACCTCTGAAACATGAGCAACATGTATGTTTGTTGCTGTTGCCCCATGCCACAGTCCCCAGTCATTTTAGGTACTGGACGTTTGTAAAATATCCTCCCCTAAAAGCCTGCAGTGTTTCATCAAAGTCTCTGCCACTAGAGCTTCCCAACATCCATTAATACTTCATCTGCTTTGCTTTTAAGCAGAAAGAAAGAGCAAGACAGTGAGACAGCAAAAGAGAGATCACAGACCCACACCAAACATACACACAGACAAAGAAAACTCCATTAGCCAGTAAAATTCTGTGTTCTTTGGCTCTAATGCAGATGTGTATTGTGTATAGCACCTGATTACAGAGACTAATATAAAACACAGAACCACACTGACATAATACAGACTCAGTGTACACAAGCTGGCCATCAAGACAGGGCCACTATAAGAAATCCTGGCTTACTACAGAGGGAAGAGTGTGTGTGCGCAGTACAACAACCCTACAGAGACTGAGCCTCTGTCCCCAAGGTACAGTCAAAGACAGAAAATCAAATTTTAAACTATTTTGGAACATTTATCCGTTTATCCGAATGTTTATATACACTCTCACCAACACAGAAACTAATTATCGTCTTGGGAGAACAGAAGAGCAGCACTATGGCAGCATAGAGTCCTGATGGATATATACTGTATATACACCAATCAGCCATAACATTAAAACCACCTTCTTGTTTCTACACACTGTCCATTTTGTCAGCTCCACTTACCATATAGAAGCACTTTTGTAGTTCTACAATTACTGTAGTCCATCTGTTTCTCTGCATACTTTGTTAGCCCCCTTCAGTGCTGTTCTTCAATGGTCAGGACTCTCCCAAAAACACTACAGAGCAGGTATTATTTGGGTGGTGGATCATTCTCAGCACTGCAGTGACACTGACATGGTGGTGGTGTGTTAGTGTGTGTTGTGCTGGTATGAGTGGATCAGACACAGCATTGCTGATGGAGTTTTTGAACACATCACTGTCGCTGCTGGACTGAGAATAGTCCACCAACCAAAAACATCCAGTCAACAGCGCCCTGTGGGCAGCGTCATGTGACCTCTGATGAAGGTCTAGAAGATGACCAACTCAAACAGCAGCAGATAGATGAGCGATCATCTCTGACTTTACATCTACAAGGTGGACCAAATAGGTAGCTGTGTGTAATAGAGTAGACAGTGAGTGGACACAGTATTTAAAAACTCTGTGTCTGATCCACTCATACCAGCACAACACACACTACCACACCACCACCATAAATATATATAAATATATAAATATATATATATATATATATTTAATATAATATTAAATTGAATTGAATTAAGAGCAAGTACACAATCGAGAGTGTGAGAGAGCGAGTGTAAATGCTAGACCGGTGGTTTGTATGGGGATTTTTTTTTGTGGTTGACAGTGAATATTTTACAACGATGGATTTCCTCAATCAGTACATTTCATCTATGTCATAACCCAGAATCTTCATACAGCAGAGTGTTGTGTACGCCAGATAGAACTAAAGTAACATTTTGTTATTTTTCATGTCAAATAATTTAAATTTAAGGTGTGTTAGAGACAATTCTGACTCAGAATTGGGGTGCCCCAGCAAATGTGAATATCAGCAACAGCAGAAACAACAACAGTACTAATTTGTATCCAGTTACTCGTCCTTATTTTATTTTCTTTTACAAAATTAAGAGGAGGCAAATTTGTACAAATTGCTCATGCACGACCTTACAGAGGATGCACAAAGAAACAAAAGCTCTCAGTCTAGGAACTCAGTCTAGGCACTTGCATTGCGTGAACAGAAAATACAAAGTTACAAAAGCACTTGTCTCAAACTGCAAGCATTGCACAAATTACAGATAATCTTAACTTCCTCCCTACAGTGACTAAGAAACACAGAGGTTTTTAACTTAGCCTAATGACATTTGGGTGAATTTAAAAAAGTAAAAAATAAGTTAACACAATAAATGACATTCATTCTGCAAATACCAAGTCACTTCATTTACACTAAATGACTTTAAAATATAAAAATAAAATAATGTACACCCGTCCAGAAGCCTCTTTACAAATGACGTTTCTTTTCACTTGACTCACAGGCACAAAAAGGATAGGGAGATTGACTATGATCACACTGAGAAAATAAATCTAATAAATCTAACGCGTGTTGGAAACAAGTCTGTAGATTCATAGGCTGCTATAAATTTAAAAGGTGTTTCAAAAAATGGTGGTAGTTCATGGAAAAGCATTACTGTAAAACATGGGGTGTATCCATTATGCTTTTTGGTGATGTGGCAAACAGTAGCCAAGGAAACACTGCACAGGCAGATATAATAAATCTACAAACCATCACTACAACGTCCACAAATACATCATAAGTGTAAATATTTATGAGAAGTTGATTGGGTGGGCTTGTACTGAAATACCTTTGCAATTTGCAAGTAAACACACAAGACATTTTACCATTCTCAAATTGACAGGATAACGCTTGTGTAACATTATGTTCTGACTTTCATTCATTCATTTGCACCACATGAAAAAACAGGGCCCTATGTGGGAACATGCCATCAGCCTTTCATTTACTTACTTGTTCATTTAGTGGCAGTTTAGATCAGCCAATTCACTTCTGGTATGTTTTCAGAAGGTGGACGAAAACCTGAATACCCACCTAATACCTAAAATAAAAAATGCATTTATTGGGGATATAGATTTTTTATTTTTTTATGTATTCTACAAACAACCTACACAATTTGCTTTAACTTGAATCCATGCTTTAGCCCCCACAGAGTTTGTTTAATTCTTTTCTTTATGATGCACCATACATTTTAAACAGGGGACAAATCTGGATGGCAGGCAGGCCAGTCAAGCACATGCACTATGAAGGCACACTGTTGAATGAAGCTTGGAATTGTCTAGCTTAAATAACCAAAGACTTCCCAAGGAATGAGGCCACCCTGATGGCAGTATATGTTTCTTTAAAATCCTAATATATGCCTCCATTCAGGCATATAAAAGTCAACCATGCCGTGGGCACTGACGCACCCCATACTATGACAGATAGCTAATAGAACCAAGATACAACTTAAAATAAATGTGCTTTCAAAAAGTTTAGTTATTTAACAAATACTTTGTTAAATAAAATGGTTTAACTGTTTCTGAACTACCTTAGTGGGTAGCACTGTCGCCTCACAGCAAGAAGGTCCTGGGTTCGAACCCCAGGTGGGGCGGTCCGGGTCCTTTCTGTGTAGAGTTTGCATGTTCTCCCCGTGTCTGTGTGGGTTTACTCCGGGTGCTCCGGTTTCCTCCCACAGTCCAAAGACATGCAAGTGAGGTGAATTGAAGATACTAAATTGTCCAAGACTGTGCTTGATATAAACTTGTGAACTGATGAACCTTGTGTAATGAATAACTACCGTTCCTGTCATGAATGTAACCAAAGTGTAAAACATGACGTTAAAATACTAATAAACAAACAAAACAACACAGACATGATTGGCTGGGATGGATTGAATTCCTGAATGAACCGGACCCACTGCAACCCTGCCCAGGACAAAAAGGTGTAGTATATGTAAACATCATGTTTTGTAATTTTCAGATTATATAATATTATATTTTTAATTATAATTGGTTGTTAATGGTACTTTAACAGTGAGTTTTTTTTGTTAATGCATCAATAAAAATATAATGTATATATAGGCTAGGACATCTGTCTTAGACTGTCTATATAGGATATACAGATAGAATCAGCAAAAGAGTTGCTCACTGTTAAAACTAAATTTAAGGTTTTCAAGAATCAGGCTGGTACTTACTAAGAACTGTCATCTGCTTTCTCAGGAAGTTGTTTAAGAGGGTTGTTCTCAGCCCACAACATGTCATTTCCTTTTTTTTTAACAGACTTTGTTTTAAAAACTTTTACCGTCAGCATTATGATGACCACAAGTAACAAAACAATCAGGAAACTAAGGCTGCCCAGTATAACTACAGAAGAGGGTCCAGCTTTACCATCTAAAACAAGAAAGAAGACATTGCATGATAAACAGATCTCATAAAAAACTATAGATTATACCAAAATGTTAGTGTGTCTTTTGTTTGGATTACCTTCAGCATGGACGTAGATAGAAAGTTCTCCTGATGTGTTTCTAGCCACCACTCTCCACTTGTTACTGGCTGTGAGAAGCCGTTCCACAACCTGACACTGGTACAGACCATTATCAGATGGATCAACGTCAGGCACAGTGAGTTTAAAGAGGTTGGTACTGGGCCGGTTATACAACAGAGGTCTACTAGATATTGGACTGTGTAGAGTACCAGTCTGATTCACAGTGAAAATAGGCACGGGTCGCTCATCTTTCTGCCTCTTTAACCAACTCACTTCAAATACAGATTTATTACTGGAGTGAGAGACGATATCGCACTCCACCGTGAAGCCAGCATTATTATCACTAACATTCACCATGCCACTCAATTTACGGATCTGTAATTTACTCTCTGAAAAAGAAAAGATGGAAGTCTTGCTTATAATACCGACATTTATAATATTTACATTTACGTATAGTTGTAATACTTGTATTAAATAAAAAAAAACATACCTATCAAGTGTACATTGACATTGGTAAAACCTGAGATGTCACTTCCTCTGCTTTCCAATTTGCCCTTGCAATCCGCCGTATACCGATCTACCTGGCAATAGTAGCGTCCGCTGTCAGATTGCATGGAATTCAGGATGGACAGATGAAAGGCGTCGACTGTAGGTCTAGAGAATTTAAGTCTAGGTTGAAGTTCTAAATCCTGACTAAGAAACTGCAGACGCCCATCATGGCTGTAGGACAAAAGATTGAACTTGGACTGATTTTCATGTTGTTCAAAGAACCAGGTCAGAGAGTAACGAAATGTGGGATCCAAAGGACCAGGTTCCAGTGAGCAGACCAAATCCAGCTGTTTTCCTTCTGTGACATCCAGCTGAACATTAGCCTTTTTCATGCGAAAATCACTAGCTGAAAAGGTGGTAATAAAATGTGAACACATTAATATACAGGTATTATTTCATGCATACTTTATACATTGCAAAAACATGGTGTCACAGTTATCATAACTGGATTACATACCATTTTCAATGATTTGTAGTTCCATAGTGATAGACTTTGTGTTTAGATCATACAAAATGCCGTCAGGATCTTGAATCCACTCCTGTACTGTACATTGGTAGGTGCCACCGTCTGTAGACTTCACCTGTTGAATCATCAGTTGGAAGTTCAGTCCATCAGTCCTTCTAAGGTGAATTCTTTCTTCTTGTGAATTTTCAGGACCCAGGACGACCATTCCTTCCGGCTCCATTCTCAGCAAAGTCTGGGTACCATACATCCAGGTTACCTTAAACTGGGAGCTGTTAGAGACTGGTGAGGCGATGATGCAGTCAAGTTTTGCATTCGTGTTGGCTGTTACTTTCAAATGAGACTTTGCGGTGGTTGAGAGAGACAATTTGCTGACTGAATAAATAGGAAAAGAGGTACAGAAATAAATTAGGATTTTTTTAGTGCAAGCTCTTTTGCTGTGTGGCAAAAAAATATTTTGATTAATTAATTTGATTTCATACCAGGCTTGTGTACGATGACGGCCACTGGATTGGAAAGTTTAGTGGCTTTCTGAACGTTCAGTGTATATGCGTCGGCCTGGCAATAATATTGCCCCTGGTCCAACCTGCTAGCCCTCAACACCTTGAGAACATAATTTGTGCCTTTTTTGCTCACCGTAGTTTCTAGCTGATAGTCCTGTTGCTCTTTTCCATATGATATGTCTCCAGTGTGGCGCATAGATAAAATGTCTTTTTTAGCAGTTGAATTGAGCGGTTGGAACTTCCATGTCACAGTTAAAGGAACTTTAGGTGCATTTACACTGCAAAACAGTTTTATTACTGAATTCTCTGTTATGTTCGTGTCACGACTTCTCAGGACCACATTCACAAGAGAATCTAAAAAGGTAAAAAAAAAAAAGTCAAGGATTAAAGCATAACTGACAACATGGCATTTTTTTAGCAAAGATAAAGGTACTGTTAGGTGTTAGATAATTACATAATTTTTAAAAGCTTAAAACTGATTTAGTCGCCTTGGCTTATGATAATAGGCTATTAAAGCCAAGTTTACACTACACGACTTTCCAAGTCGTCAGGTCCCTGTACAGTTCACACTACATGACTGGATCGTTTGTAATCGGGAGTCTTTCAAGTCGGTGTGGCTTTCACACTACACGACTGATCGGCGATAGGGGGTTTCACACTACACGATCTATCACCAAATGTAATCACAGGCGAGCTTCTCTGGTCTCCCAAACTACGTTTTGTCATGAAAACAAACGCGAGAAGTGACGAGGGGTTTAATGATACCACTTTCAAAAATGCACGTCAACAAGTAGCGAGCGATCAAAGTTTGTGCGCTGATGTGCAGCATAAAAGCAAAGAGAAAAAATAAATGGGCTACGTGGCCAGCAGGGATTGTGTTATAGTGAGTTGGAGGTTAATACATATTTTTGCAATGCAACGTTGGTGTTACGTTTTGTAGAGAACAATAGGGTCAGAAATACTGTAAAACTTGAGTGTGTGCCCCTGTCCCATGTTTTTACACTCCTCCCATGCGTTTCCCCTCACCCCATATCTCGCATTCACATTGGCTGTTCGACACTGCACTCGTTGCCAGTCGGCCGACTCATATCCAGATATCTAGAATGCTAGATATTTATCTTCAGTCGAGTTGTTGAGCAGTTCACACACAATCAGGGCAAAAACTGTGTAGTGTGAACTAGGCATAAGTTGTGTATTGTCAAATCCGACAGTAAATCGTGCATACACAAATTCTATTATTCATGGTAATACTTATATGATGCCAGGACCAGTTTTAGGTTTCAAAAAAATATTGAGCAAAATTCACCAATGTTTTCATCATTCAGCAATTTTGTTTTTGGCTCCGACAAGGAATTCTACAACTGGTAAAAATGAAGGTAAAAAAAAGGTAGATAAAACTTAAAATCTTAAAAACAACATCAGCTTCACTACAGGACTTTTAATTATTGACAACATTTTGCTACTTTTGTATTCAACCCAGCATAGTTATGACTTATCTCTTAATGCTTTAAACTGCCTTTGTTTTAAACCATTTTTATAAATTGGGTCTAAATAATTCAGTCTAAAAAATATTGAACCTCAACAAACAGTGTGCAATAGATTGAAATGTCACCTCACAGTGAGAAAGGGTTTAATTCGGGTGGCCAGGGTCCTTTCTGTGTGGAGCTTGCATATTCCCTCTATGTCTGCGTGGGTTTCCTCCGGGTGCTCCGGTTTCCTCCCACAGTCCAAAGACATTTAGTCAGCCCAATTTGAGCTACTAAAACGTGTGGGTGTGTCCTCCCTGTAATGGACTGGCGACCTGTCTGGGGTGTTTCCTGCCTTTCGTCCTGTAAATCGGACCCCTGCAATCCTGCCCACAAAGCAGGGGTAAAACAGACAATGAATTAATTATAGTTTTATAAATTCATTATTTGTTCTCTTTGATCTATTTAATATTTTTTAATGTCACATTAGCATAACACTAATTAAACAGTTAAACATTTTCATAAAAACTCTAGGAAACCTTTTCTTACATAATTATAAAAACAAATTAAGCTTAACATATTAACCAACGAACAGGCTTACCAATAGATCTCACAGATAGTTGGCCTCTTTGTGAAAGACTGACTTTCTTGCCAATACTCTGTTTATCCCAATCAGTCACAGTGCACATATATTCACCACTGTCAGACACGACCGCTGCACTTATTTCCAAAATAAAAGTGGAGGCAGTGGGGCGAAATGTACGAATGTCTCTGCCCTGGTACTGGGCCCCTGCAGCTCCCATCAACCCCACCTGACTCAGTGTGATGACATCGCTGAAAGAGGTGCTGGTAGTTTTTTTGTGTTGCCATGATACAGACAGCAGACCATTGGCTCCGGACACATTGCAGCTGATCTGGAAAGTTTCTCCTTCAGTCACTTGACCCAGCTGCTTCTCCATCAACACGGCCAAACCACTCTCTTATTCATCAAAATACAAAATAATTACATGTTGGTTGGTATATTTACAGTTCTAGGCATTATTAATTGTGATATATTACACAGCCAAATACATGTGGACACCAGAACATCACATCCATGTGAGATTGCTAGACATCTTATTCTGAAACCATGGCAACTAATATGGATTTGATCAGCCTTCTGTAGCTATAACAGCCTATTAAAGCTCCACTATATTTCAAACACGGGCCTTTCTTTCAGACACAACATTAGTAGGTTCAGGGTCTCAGTCTTTCATTTCATTTCAGAGTTGGATTGCGTTAGGGTTGTTGAGGTTATATCTCTGTGGAAGCCAGTCAATTCTTTGTAAGGTCCATTAAAAATGGATTGCAGAGGCATCATACTGCTAAAATCATAAAGGGTCTAGAACAGCGGTTCTTTACCAGGGGGACTTAGTGAGCCTAGAGGGGAGATTCTGTTGGATTTAATTGAGAAGAGTTACACGTGATGGGACAGTAAAATTAATAGGCTGTTGGAATATGGGAGATTTCTTGTGATGTCACATAGACTTATTTTAAACTCCCTATAGACTACACTGGGTCTTTGAGAATGGACACATTTGATTTGCGCGCCACGAAAGTGATTCCAATTCAGTTGTTGATGCAGATCACAATACCTTTTGTCACCCATGCTAAAAGCACAATAACAACAACATCATAACCCATGTTAAGGGGGTCCCAGAATTTCTTTCTGAACACAGGAGGGATGGTTTTTTTTTAAATATTATTATTATGCATTTTCTCCCCATTTTTCTCCCGATTTAGCGTACTCTATTTTTTGTCTTCCGCTGCTGAGAGATACCAGATTGCATCCAAGGAGAGCACATCACTGTACGTGCCTCTTCTGACACATGCACAGCCCTCCTCTTCTCGCCCATGCATTCTGCACAGGCGTCTCTTCCGCCAATTAGGGTCCTTACACAGCGTATGAAGTCCCACCCACCCACACATAGTCCGGCCCCCACCCTGCAGATATGGTAGCCAATTAGTATCTGCTGCAGGCACTGCCAATGATACCCGCCAGATGGTGGCCAGCCGACCGGTGGCAACACCGAGTTTCTAACCGAGGAGTTCAGAAACTCGGTGCTGGTGTGCTAGCGGAATATCCCGCTGCGCCACCTGGGCGCCCCACAGGGGGGATGTTTAAGGAAAAAACAGTTGAGAATCACTGGTCTAGAATGTTAGTATATGTTGTATCATTAAAGTTGCTCATTATCCATTTAACTACAGACAGGTTGTGTTCTGGCATTTGCCAAACTCAGATTTATATATCGCTTCAGAATTCAATGCCAGGGAGTTTTACACCGGTCCTTTAAGTGCTTGACTATGAATGTGGTAAATCTTAGAATTGTGGGCGGAAATGATGAACTGACTAGCTATAAAACTGCAACAGTGACAATTCATTAAGTTCCGCAGAACAACACATTCTGCTATCTGTGAATGTCGATTTAATGCACTAGAAGTGGTTAAATGGGGGTTTTAACATATTTGTTGATAGAATTTTATCAATTTATATAATATAATAAAATACTTCATAAACTGTTTTAATTGATGTAATAGTATTTTTCCTGACCTTTGACTCTGATCTGGACCTTCTCCTCAGGTGATAACTGGCTTTGTCCTCTGTTGAATGTTCCCATTTCTGTCCTCTCCTCTTGTGAAGCTTTGCACTGATACACACCCTGGTCTTCAGACCGCACTGACTGGATGGTGAGAACATAGGCTTTATCACTTTTCTTCACAGCCCTCATCTCACCCTCTTTCTCTCTTTGCATGTAGTTGTTAGCTACGGTCAGTGCACCTGTTGGACCAATTTGGGCCACTTCTGCTTTGTCTTTCAGCCATGCCAAAGAAAAAAAATGTTGTGGAAGATCCTTAGTCTCAATGCTACAGTGGATCTGCATCATGTCTCCTTCCTGAAGCTCCACATTCAGAGGCTTGATTTGAGTGATAAAATCACCCATTTTGGGAGCAATTTCTGACACAAAAAACAGACACATTATCATTAAAGAAATGCAGTTACTACTTTGGTGTAAAATTGTTTGGTCTTAAAATACACCTTTAGCTTCCTAATAGAAACTACCCCAACATAGTGGTCAAACATAACTTTTGGCAGCAAGATTAGAGAAACTGACCCTGTTTTGACCCTAGCTCTCTGTCCAGGAATACCGGTAACACAAGCACTAAGAGTTTATTCCCAGATTTACATTTATGCCACTTGTGACAACAATATATCACTTTTCTACATGCTAATCAGGAATTGACTTGTGTGTTTATTAAACCTTTGGAAAGTCTGGGACTCACTAACTGCACAGTTCTACCAACTATTAGATACCAGATAGTTTGTGGCAATTACATTTATGATATTGTGCAGACACTTTAATCCATTGATACATTGTGATTGAATATAATGCAAGTAATTTAGAATTAAGTGCCTTGCTTAGGTGCCCAACAGTGGCAACTTGGCAATGGTAGGGCTTTACCCAGACCAATAGTTCAGTACAGTAACTGCTGAGCTGCCACAGCCCTACCTTTTTAACTCTGGATCCATGCCAGTACAACTAGTGATTCTTATTTATTGTACAATTATATCCCAGTCACTAACTAATACACATGATAAAGCAACAGGTGGCACCCTTTTATAGCTAGACATGACTATCATTTTTATAGTCTTCCCTGAATATAATAAATAAATATAAACGAATATAATAATAAATAATTAACTCTAAAGCCCCCTTTTAAATCTAGTTGCTTTGAGCTGGGTTAATCCCATTAATGTGGTGAACAAAATAAGACAGCAAGCACAATAACAAGTTATTATGCTAAAAAATGTACATAAATGTCTATGGTACCTTGAGCCTTGACCTCTACACTGGAGCCTGTGGTGTTCTTGTAGCTAATCGGAATCCAGGAGCGATCTGGGTCTTGTATCCACTCTGCAGCCTGGCAGTAGATCAATCCACTGTCTGACTGCTGCAACTGACTCATCCTGAGTCTGTATGTAGTGTCTTCTATCTTCTCTAGAGTGACGAGCCCAGCACGATAACGATTTTCAAACTCTGTCCCTGGCCTCAAAGTTAGATCCCGATCCAAAGCGATGAGGAGTTGAGTCCCAGTAGTGCCATCCAAATACCAGCTGACAGAAAGGTGAGTGTGTTGGAAGGTCTGAGAAGAGACTTGGCATTCTAGCTGAAGAGATTCACCCTCTGTAAGAGTATGAGATGCAGGCCCAGAGAAGGACGCCTTCAGAGTGTCCTGTATTACTGTTGGACACAACGGCAATAAAGAAATCAATCACACTTTGGTAGGCATTAAAATGAAATAATCAACATCAACATGTGTAAACATTAAGTAAATATGTAAGTTTCAAATTATTTAGGACTTTGTTACTTGGATAAGATAAAGAAACAAGAAACAATTTACCGTTCAATGTTGTTTGTGCGCTGTAGGTTCCCAAATAGGTCGAATACTGGTTTGGGGTATAGCATTCATATGTTCCAGCATCATCATCCTCCAGCGATTTAATGTGAAAAAGAACTGATATCCCTGACAGCTTTTCAATCACAATGCTTCCTTCTCTAACTCTCTTTGAATACACTGCATAAGAATAATCTGGTTTATTAGAGCTGATAATATTGATTTCAGTTGTTGGATTCGTCGCTTTGTAGACAGAAAATGTAAACTCCTGAGACGTAAAACCAATCAGGCCGCTAACATTACAAGAGATGGACAATGGAAATCCCTTCACACGGTACAGTGGACCTTCCTGAATGTGCACCAGGTGCTCACCCACACAAATATCTGTAGAGAAAAGGAAGATTGTTTCATGACTTTTTTTAATGAAACTTATGCTTAAACACCCATTGTTGCAGATCTATACTGGTGAATTGCAGTTTATGTATATGTGCAACACATATTTACACATAAAATGCAAAAATACATCCTAGACCAATCTACCACATGGCCATCTATCACTCATATCTTAGGGGCAATTTAAGAGCCAGTGCATTTTGTGCATGTTTTGGGAAATGGGATTAAACCAAAGTATCCAGAGAAAACTCTTGTGGGAAGGACACAAATTATATTACCTTATATTACCCACAGAACCTGCTACACCATGTTGCTATATTCAACCCCCTGGTTATGAGATATTATAGACACTTTTATAAAATGTTTCCTCAATGAATACTCGCTACCCTTGATTTGTAATATATACTAGACATAACTTTTGCATGTAGATTCCAAAATAAAAACTTCCTCTTCTGGGATTACTGGGATGTGTCATAGAATGACTTCTTAAACGCAAAAGTACAAAAATTGCACTGTAATCCCACTGTGTATTTACTTAGGTGATTTCTTCAGTTTTGCATATTTGTTACATGTAATGATTGCAGATCTTTAAATAAAACCTAATATAAAACAAAGACAAAAATGCAAGGTATCATTTTTAAAAAGGCAGTTCATTTACTGAATAAAAAAAATATATATCCAACTCCAACTGGCCCTATAAAAAGTTATCACACCTTATTTACTCAGTTAATCAAGTTTAAGTGATAATCAAGTTTAATCAGACTAGACACCCCAGACTTAATTACTGATTAATTACCCTCCTAAAAGAGAACAGTTACATACAACCTATCCAGCAGGTTAAAAGGTCTTAATAAGCACTACTAGAACTCTACCAAACAATATTAGACAATATGTACAGAAGTGCAATCATCGACTAATCCAGAAGGTCTCAAAAGATTCAAGGCAAACATTTAAGTACCTGTAGGCTTCACTTGCGTAACATAAGGTCCCCAAATAGTATTATTGGTTGCTAGGTAAAGCCAGTGCTGACTAAGAAGAAGTATAAAGGGTTTTCTCACATTTTTCCAAAAACATTAAATTGACCCAAGCAATAATGTTTAGTAAACTGAAAAGTTAAAATTCAAGTCCCACCACGGCCCCCAGTTATTGGATTGTATTTCGTCACAAGTGTAAATAGCTTTCAATAAAAATTTAAAATTAAAAACTAAATGCCACAAATTTAAACATACTTCACCAAAGCTATGTTTAGTGTTTTAGAAATGATCTTACCTGTCTGCAGGAGTACTCCAACACATGTCAGCAAAAGCAGTCGACACAGCTGATGTTGAAGCTGACCCATTCTCAACTGCACACGGTCAGTTTAGCTCCATTGAACACAGATTTGTTCAGAATGTTCTCATGACATAGCTGTAAGTAAAAGAAAAAGGTAAGCGGAAATGAGAAAAACAAGTGGTTTCCTGTTGGCTTGCACTTGATTGCACATTTAAAGACTTGTGCAAACCAACCGGTCTGGTGTAGAGTCTGCAGCTTTCACACAGCGCTAATACATGATTCCAGTAGATCAAGAGACATTTAGATGATAGATTTGGGTTTAGTTATTGCTTATTGCAATGTTATTATTTGTCATAAATATTAACTTTCTTCTGTAAGAGCAGGGCACTCCTCACTGATTTGGACAAATAAACTAAATCAGACACTATTTATTTTGGGTTTCATCAGACTTAATTCACTGAAGCTCATGCCCCAGCACAATGTTGCTGTGCCCAATTAAAATTACAAACATTAAAAACCAAAGAAAACAACCAAGTTTTGGTTTCATCCTGTATTGCTGAGCAGAACTACAGGACATACCATGAATGAACTACCTGCTCTACATTTCCCATAATGCTCCAATGTCTTTCCAAAAGCTTGAACGGCTTTCAGTCAGAGCCAGTTTTAATTCACATGAATTAATAGACATATTAAAATACATATTTTTTAAAAAGTCAGTCACGCAGCAGACAAGGTAATGATAACTTGTAGCTACATGTTTGGGCTGACATTTTATTACCGTACAACCTTCCGAACATATTATAAAGCTAAAGCAAAGGCATTTATTACATTAGCATAAGTATTAGTTACGTTAGCACAGGCTTTATTTATGCTAACTAGTGAAAGGCGCATCGATAGCATAAGCTTACAAAATTAGCATCACGATATAGGCGATAACAAAACTAAAACAAAACTCGTTTCGCAAGCATGTAAAATCACAATTTTACAATAACATTTAAGAATAATAACTTCTAAGCATAATTTTAAATAAACGTACAATTCTAGATAACGTCATGTTAAATTAGGAGCTGTAAAAGATAACTACACGATTATCTCCATCCATTCACACCTAATGTGTCTATCAGGGAACGAAACGTGGATTCAGTTTTGGTAAATTGTGGTGCAAAATATTTTGTGTTCAAGAATGTGCAGCTAAACAGAATTTAACTAATTCATTAAAATGTTCTTCCTCATTCATGGCAGAGTAATGCCAGCTTTAGTGTCGAACTACTTCTTCTTTTTAAAAGGCGTTTTCCTGATGTACAGCTGTGACTCTATGACTGACTGGCAGGCAGAGAGTTACGGCTGTTCTCCTCTTAATTCCGAGTGTTCCCCAGAACAGGTAGTAAAGAAAAGTCACTGAGTGGGATTACCTGACTTTGGTGGAAGCACTTCACAACCTCAACGACAGTTTTACATTTTAAGTCTAGAGATAAAGGCATCTCATTGAATAGTAGTTAAGCAAACACACAAGTCAGGTAGGGTGTAGTTTTTGAGCACGTTCAAAATATGAGGAACTGATTAAGATTATGGCAGCCAACTGTGCCATCTAGTGGTTCTATAGAGTTGTAAAGTAAACATCTGCCAGTTCTCCACACAACTTTTTCATTTGGAATAAGATCACTCATCAGAATAAATCTTTCTTTTTTAAGAACTGGTTTCAAGCTAATATTCTACTAGTTTGTCAGCTGTTGAATACAGATAATAACTTTTTAAGTATTAATGAGCTTCGTCTCAAGTTTAACTGCCAAATCTCAGATAAAGAATACTTAATGGTTTTAGGATCAATATCTGACAAGAGTTTGTCTTTATTTAAAAACTACAGCACAAATCATTATATAGACATAAACACAATAAACAAACATTTGTTTCTGGGTGACATTGATATTATTAATGATAAATGTAGCAATAAAATGGTCCGATCCTTATTTAATTATTATTATACTCCTCCTTCTAAATCTTTATTGATCTCAATGTTTCCTAAATTAATATGGGAAGAGTGTACTTAAACTATATTGTATTACGAATAAAACTAAAGAAGTCTTTTTTAAGATTATACATAAGATTTATTCTGCTAAGGTTAATTTGGAAAGATTCAGACTGGATATAGATTATATTTGTTCTTTCTGTAATAGAGACAGAGAAACTATTGAGCATCTTTTTTTGAATGTCCCATTGTATCTATGTTTTGGTATGAGATGCTTCAGTTTTTGAATGAAAAACTTAAAATGAATTTGTCCTTGGAAATGCAAATTGTGTTATTACGTTTCTACAGAGATGGTACCCCTACAAATAGAAAATATGAGATTTATTTATTTTTGATATTTGGTAAATATTGAAATCGTTATTATAGTAGCATATTATATCTTTAAGCTTCCAACAATGCATAGCTTTAGTTGTTTTAAACAAATGATCTTTTAAATCAGACCAGAATTTACTTTGCATTGAAAGAATAAATGAATAACGGTCTCTTCAGCATCATTACAAAAGTACAAGAGCTCCCAATATTAACAAATTTGGAAACAACTGAGTTAATTTTGAAATGAACACCCTTAGCTTTATAAGGTATACAAAGCTATTGCGACAACAACCAGGCTCTCCAATTTATATCCTCTACATGAGTTGTCCAAAAAAATTTCCCACGAGCAACAGTTTTGTTTTGATTCTGAAGTATATAACGAATGTGTCTATTATCACACTTTTTACTATATATGCTTATTCCATTTAAAAGCAGTGATGACTGTGACTTAACATTACCCTCAGGTTTCATGAAACTCAAATAATTATTCACAAGCTGGACCAGGCCAAGGAATAGGAAATAGGAAAAGGAATAGGAAAATCATATTTAGTCATAAATTTTAGCATGGTGAGTGTGATAAAGCGTCTTCCCGGACTACCACAAAACAAGTAGGAAAGGACACTTTTTATGGGTAATGTCGGGCGAATGGTCAAAAGCACTTTTTGGCCACAACAATAGTAAAAAATAGTAAACAAAAAATTTCACCTAAGTCTCATTATCTGAAATATTATCACAGGCCTAGCAAAGCGTTCAGCCCTTTCCAGGGAAGAACCCCCTTTTAAACAGGTACCTCCTCCCCTAGGTCATACCATACCCCTTACCGGTAAAGACAAAATATATCAAAAATAAATATCGATTTCACAAAGCAACTAATATGGCGAAATGTTATGAGTTACAAACAATAATGAAAACCATTCAGTTAACGAGTTGCCATGGTGATGGTGGACGCTGGCGCATTTGGCTGCCGCTACCGTTACCGTATTTTACCGTATTTTATTGTATTTTTATCGTTTTTCGTTTTCATCTTTTTACACACCTTGTGGATCTATTTCTTTTATGTTACTTTTGATACTTTTATTTGTGCTTTTGATACTTTTTGTTCTTTCTACTGTACATCGCGTCTGCGGCCGGTGGTGAACGGTGGATGAGTTTTCCTGGGATCGGCACGATGTTGAACTATTCCGTTGACCAGCTGAGGAAGTTCAACAACTGCACTACTCCATCGTGTATTTCAGTCATCAAACAGCTTGGACTCCTTCGCCGGCCTCGTTATATTCACAGGGGCTCCCGGAGAAAGCTTGTTTATCTTCGAAACGGTAACGCTATTCCATCCTTCTGGTCAGCCGTGCGCACTGTCGCTCCGCAAACACGTCATCAGAGCGCTGCTGCCTTGCACACCAGTAGCGGTGTAGTCTCCATGACAACACTGTCCACGGAGTGGGATGGGAAACGCGGAGTGGACTTAGCAAATCTCCGTTCTCTTCCTCGTTCCTCACAGCCAACTACACAACAATACCACTTGAAAATGGCATTGCTTAATGTTCGTTCACTCAACACAAAAAGTACTGTACTCAGTGAATTTATATCTGACAGTGAACTAGACTTTTTCTGTCTCACTGAAACTTGGCATAAACCCTTGGATTATTTTACGTTAAATCAGACCACGCCAATGGGATACTCGTATATTGATGAACCTCGTATGGAAGGGCGAGGTGGTGGTGTTGCTGCAGTCTATAGGGATGATATTAAAATAACCACTTTGTCTTTTCCTGCTGCTCTTTCTTTTGAACACCTGGCTTTCAAGTTGTCAGGGCCTACTCCTCTGGTCACTGCTGTAGTTTATCGTCCGCCAAAGCCAAACGCTTCCTTTCTCTCTGACTTTTCAGATTTTTTAACCCAGCTTAGTGCCCTCTCATCCTCTGTACTGCTTATGGGTGATTTTAACATCCATATTGATGACAACAACTGTAAATTTGCCAGGGAATTTTTGGAATTGTTACAGTGTTTTAATTTCACACAACATATACATTTTCCAACTCATAAAAAAGGTCATACTCTTGACCTTGTCTGCTCTACTGGTGTCCTAGTTCATCAGCCGTCCAGCCATGACCTTACTGTCTCTGATCATTTGACAATCATCATGGACATTGAGGTCACTAGGCCCATCACTAGAGCTAAACGTAAAATATCCTTCAGGAATCTTCAATATATCTCTCCCTCTGCTTTCTCAGATTCTCTTGTTAAAAAGATGTCTTGTCTGTCCTGTACTGTCTAGTAATTCATCTGACCTTGTCGATTACTATAATGACATACTCGCCTCATGTCTTGATGAGCTGGCTCCTTTGAGAACCAAATTTGTTTCATTTAGTCATTCTGCACCATGGTACACAATTGAGCTTCACCAAATGAAATCCCGTAAACGCCAGCTTGAAAGACTTTATAAGAAAACCGGTCTAACAGTACATTATCAGATTTATTCTGATTATCTTCAACATTACAAAGACGCTCTTACGGCAGCCCGATCCACTTACTATTCCGAACTCATACATGCTGGATCAACAAATCCTAAGACTCTCTTTTCCACAATAAATAAACTTCTCAAACCAGTTGACAATACTACCAAGTCCTTTACAGTTGACAAGTGTAACTCTTACCTCTCATTTTTTCAAACAAAAGTTGAGAATATCCACAATTTTCTGACAGTTTCCCCTGTCATCTCTGTTTCTCCGCCTATCTCACCTCAATTTATTACCCAGCCTCTGTCTCAGTTCTCACCTGTGTCTCATTTGGACCTATCTGAGATCTTAACAGGGATGCGAAGCTCCACTTGTGTTTTGGATCCTGCTCCATCAAAACTTGTTAAGGGTTGTTTTCCAGTTATCTCATCACTTATCACAGAGATAATCAATTCCTCTCTTAGTTCTGGCTCAGTCCCTCAATCACTCAAATTGGCTGCTGTTACTCCCATACTTAAAAAACCTGGACTTGACTCTAACATTATGAGTAACTTTCGGCCCATTTCCAATCTTCCATTTCTGTCGAAAATACTGGAACGTGTTGTTGCCTCACAGCTCAAAGATCACCTAAATTCCAATAATCTATTTGAATCATTTCAGTCTGGTTTCCGCCCCCAGCACAGCACTGAGTCAGCCCTCCTCAAAGTCACAAATGACCTTCTTCTTTCCTCAGACTCTGGACAAATTAATATTCTCGTCCTCCTTGATCTTACTGCAGCTTTTGACACCATTAATCACTCCATTCTTCTGTCCCGCCTTGAATCCTCTGTCAACATCACTGGTACTGCCCTTTTGTGGTTAAGGTCATATCTCGTAAACAGACAACAGTTTGTTAATATCAACAATTGTAGTTCTGCCATTGCTCCACTGTCCCAAGGCGTTCCCCAAGGCTCAGTGTTAGGTCCCCTTTTGTTTATTCTTTATATGCTCCCCCTTGGTGACATCATACGTCGGCATGGTTTACATTTCCACTGCTATGCTGATGATATTCAGCTTTACATCTCCTCCAAATCCATTAATACTGAACTTCACTCCACTCTGACAAATTGCATCACTGAAATGAAATTGTGGATGAAAGCTAATTTCCTCAAATTAAACTGTGAAAAATCAGATATGATCATCGTAGGTCCTACAACCCTGGCAAAAACCACAAAAAATTTTCAAATTACCATTGATAATGACACTTTGTCTCCGTCTTCTAACATCCGAAATCTTGGTGTAATTTTTGATAGCAACCTCTCTTTTGACCGCCATGTAAATCACATCACCAAAACTGCTTTCTTTCATCTAAAAAACATAGCACGTCTACGTCCATCACTCTCCTTTTCTGCCGCCGAAACCTTGATTCATGCTTTTATTACATCCAGAATTGATTATTGCAATAGCATCCTTTATGGTACATCTAACAAAATCCTAAAAAAACTTCAGTATATCCAGAATTCAGCTGCTCGCCTCCTTACTCATACTCGCTCCCGTGATCATATTACACCTGTTCTACAAAAACTTCATTGGCTTCCCGTTGCTCAACGCATTCAATTCAAAATTCTTCTATTCACTCACAAAGCTCTCCATAATCAGGCCCCATCCTACCTCACCGACCTGCTCCATCAGCACATTCCCTCCCGTAGCCTTCGCTCTTCTGAGGCTAACCTACTGTCCATACCCTCTAGGACCAAGCACCGGACCTGGGGTGACAGGGCCTTTTCCATAGCTGCTCCATCTTTATGGAATGCTCTCCCCAAACACCTACGAGATTGTCCTGACCTGTCCAAATTCAAGTCACTTCTCAAAACTCATCTATTCAATATGGCATTTAACTTGTAACAACACGAAATAAATGCTTTTATTTTTGCTATTCTTTTTAATAGTTTTTATACTTAGATCACGACAGAAATGTGAAGTCCTAGATCCTAAAACTTGTAAAGTTTTCAGTTTCCTGATTGCATGTAAATCTGTCCTGTTTCTGTCTAATTTTAAGAAATTGTTCTATATTTGTTGTTCTCTCTCATAATTTAGCTAATTTTTAATGAACTGTCTTATGCTGCTCTCTTTGTTTTTATCTTAATTATTCTTGATGTTGATGTACTATTTTGATTTTGTACTATGATTTGATTTGTATGGTGTATGTACGTATTTGTTTTGATTATTTGTCTTATGTAAAGCGTCTTTGAGTATCTTGAAAAGCGCTATATAAATAAAATGTATTATTATTATTAACAACATTTCCAATATTTACAGCGTACGCTTATCTAACATTTATGTTCTTTTACAGGTTCTTCACCCCTCCCCTTGTACAGAGGATGGACTCACCCAGGTAAGTAAAGTGAAGGAGTTTTCCCATGTTGGCAGTGTGTCCAGGTATCTTACATCATTACAGTGGGAACAATAGTAGAGCTGTGATGACGTATGATGGCTGTTACGCCCTTTCTCAGAAACCGAAAGTTAGTTTTTGTACTAAAATGGCGAGCAGAGCTGTTGTCTTCTTAGCGTCCTTCATTGTTTTCAATGGAGGTAAGTTAAATATCCGACATGTAACATATTTACAGTTAATAATATTAATGTTATGATATTATAGTTACGGTGAGACACGTTTCTGATTTGTTGGTCGAGTAAACAAGTTTAGCAGAACTCGCTTGTGGGTGTGGACTGTGCTAATCCGCTCTGAGCGTTTGTATTCAATTTTGAATATAAAATAACATTAAAACGCCATATATGGATATTCACTTCATTGTGGACTTTTATATTAAACATATTTCAGAAGAACAACTTTGCAAACTTACACGGTCTAATTCTGCGCTTTTATACTGAGTGTGCGCAGTCACGTATTATTACTAACAGGGATGTAACGGTGCTCAGGGAAACGCGATTTGAATCGTTAATCATTTAAGATGAATCGATACTCACTTTAAACAGCAGAGGGCGCTGGCGCTGTATATTTTATTACAGAATAAGGGAAATGTGTAGCATTTATTTTGCATAGTTTGCAACTATCTAATAAATAAAAGGACATTTATTATTTAGATGAATTAAATATAAGCACAAATACAGTATTTTATTTTAAATAGAAGTAATAAAAGGAAACGTCATAATTTGTCTTCAATTTTATTTAAAAATCGTGAATTGTATCGCATCGTGGGTAGAGTGTATCGTTACACCCCTAATTACTAATAAACCGATTATAACAAACTGGAACTTTTTATCTTTACCACATTAAAAGAGTATATCAGGCGACTATCTACCTGAGCTGTATGGCTTGTGTGTGTGTGTGTGTGTGTGTGTGTGTGTGTGTGTGTGTGCGTGTGTGTGTGTGTGTGTGTGTGTGTGTGTGTGTGTGTGTGTGTGTATTAGCCAACATAAAGTAATCGAGAATAACATTTTTAATCTAAACTATGTTTTTTTGGGCTATGTTGGTGCCACTTTAAACTTGCGTCACTGTGGTAATTTGCGCTTCTTTAACGCAGCAATATTGCGTTTATCTTGCGGAGTTTTATATTGTGCGCATAACGCTGAGACGAGCGAGCGCAGCTACGATGCGGAGTGAGATGCGGGTTCTAAAACCGATGAAAAAAACACACAAGAAAAGCGAAAGAAAACTTCATATTTTCACAATGATTGGGAGGAATGTGGAGAGACACTTCAGTACGTGTTACAAAAACTTCCATGTACATCACAGAACATCGCAGCTTCTTTCAATCGTTTTTTTTTTGTTCATGATTGTTCAAAAAATGTTGCAAAGAAAGTGGTCAGTACAAACGGGTCATGATTTGAAGATGTGACTTTTCATGATTTCTTTAAAAAAATGGTACAGAAGTGATCATTTGTAAAAGAAAAAAAAATTCTTATTTTAATCAAAATGCTACAAATGTGCTAATTCAGAATCAGACTTTATTGGCCAAGTACAAATAGCATCCATGCATAACGCTTTGTACTCATGAGTCATTATAAACGTGATTTCAAAGCCTTGTCCAGCTGTTTACTGACGTTTGTCATGTTTAATAAGGGGGGAGGGGGACAAACTGCAGCAGTTTTACTGTTTTACAAGTTAGACAAGTTCACTAGTTTTGTTTCATTTAAAATCTTACTGATTTTGATGTGAAAGCCTGAAGAAAAAAAAAGCATGAGCACAAACATTTTGCAGGAGAATGTCAAGTAGCTCTCACAGTAAAGTGTTGAAAATAGATACAAACATACAATATTTTATAATTACAGCATCCTGGCCAAAACGCTGTGTAGGAAAGATCACCTTTAGTCAAGGAGTTATTTTCATGCAAGCATTTATACTTCAACCGTTGAGGTTTACAAATGAGGAATAATTTTGCTAGGTAATTAACATTACAAACTAATATATGTAGAAGGCTAAATATAATGCTCTATGATATAGAACAGCATACAAAAAATGATGAATAAATAGGAAAATGTTATAGAGTATATTGAATGCTTTATTTTTATTTCATTTATTCAGAGCAGAGTTTTGATCAGTTTTAAGTTAATATTTTTTATGATTATTTTATATATTGTTTGGTTATTAAAAAGCACGCACAATATGGCCTTGTTTTTGCCTGTTTTTCATTTATTTATGCAATTTGATAATTTGAGTTATATGATTAGATGTGTATTGATTGTGTTAACAAAAATAAATATATAAGTTAAATATCCTACTGTGTGTTTTTTTTTATTTATTTTTTTTATTATTAATAATTTTGGAGATGGGTGCCCTTTTTTTTGGCTTGAGCACCTGCCCCCAAAAATGTCTGTGCACGTGCCTGACTCTCTCTCTAACACACACTTTACACATTCATACCTGTAAACAATTAGCATGTGTAATTCACATTATGGGATAAAAGTGCAGAGTTCTGTGCCATATAAAAACTATAGATATATACTATATATAAAAAAGAAATAAAATGAATGTGAAAGACCAGTGTAAGCAGGGTTGCGAGTCATTATATAAGTTAAATAGGTCATTTGTAGATGAGCAAGCATCCAAAGATTAACAGTTCTGTAGTGTTCAATTGTTCATGAGAACAATGTAGTGTGGAAAAAAGCTTCTCTGTAGCCTGATCTTCCTTTTCAAAACTTCATTTCTGTGATTTGTACAGAGCTTTGAAGACTCTCACTGATAGTGGTTTAGATAGTCAAACTAGTGCTATTTATATGGACAACTGAGCGTCACTAGTTGTAGGCAAGCATAATTACTTATGAGGAACTAGACCTTACAAAAAACAAAAAAAAAGACAGACCTTTCTACACCAGGCATGAGTTGAATGTATAGTTTTCACTAACAGATTGTCATGTTATTAGAAAACCCATTTAAATGTATAAATAAATCAAAATTTTTTGTATTTTTTTAAAGCATGTCTTTTTCTCTACAGATACATTCAAATACCAGAACTGCTAGGATGTACATGTCCCATACAATTGCATGTAAAACTTTGACTCTTACTGTATGATTCGGGCGGCATGGTGGCTAAGTGAGTAGCACTGTTGCCTCACAGCAAGAAGGTCCTGTGTTCGATCCCCAGGTGGGGCGGTCCGGGTCCTTTCTGTGTGGAGTTTGTATGTTCTTCCTGTGTCCACATGGGTTTCCTCCGGGTGCTCCGGTTTCCTCCCACAGTCAAAAGACATGCAAGTGAGGTAAATTGGAGATACTAAATTGTCCAAGTCTGTGTTTAATATAACCTTGTGAACTGATGAACCTTGTGTAATGTAACGTTCCTGTCATGAATGTAACCAAAGTGTAAAACATGACGTTAAAATAGTAATAAACAAACAAACAAACTGTATGATTCAAAAACAGTAATAATAACCTTAGGGGTTTATTGTTACATTACCTTTAACAACTTTTTGTAATCATTTAGCAACTAACGACATTAACAGTTTAGTTGCAAATTATTCCCCTCCCCCAATTCTTTACTGATATTACACTTCGGCTGTACAGTCCAGGGTCTCAGTTGTTGTATATTGTGCTTGATAACGCTTCACATGTTTTAAAAGCAAGACTGGTCTGGACTGTAGGCAGGACAATCTAGCATCTACTCCTCATACTACAAAGCCATTCTGTTCTTCAACCCATTCTTGTTTTGTAAACAGCTGAGCCTAATTATGGCAGCATGTCCTGTGTAAGATGTAAAAAAAAACAGCATTCCTGGTCGTAATTTATCTTAACCTTTTGCATGTATTTAAATATCTTTATGTTTGTGCTTTTTGCTTTTTACCTATAGTCCCAATTTTTTTGGACTTGATTTAATACATTGTTTATTTAATTAACACATTTGCTACATAATAAAAATAAAATGCTTCTCATTTTGTGTTTCTCTAGGGTGTGGTGTGTTTTGTAACACTCCTGTGGACTGTGAAACTGGGAAATCGTGCACTTTCAATCCAGGAGTAACAAAACCTGAAACTATTGAATGGAAATACAGTAAAACTGTAGATAATGTGATAAAAGTGCTTGACTGGGATCCTCAGATTACAAAACCAAATAATACTTTTTGGTTTCCACGACTTGTAAATCGAGCAACACTTGACCCTAAAACTGCAGCGCTTACAATTCTACAGGTGAAGAAAGAAGACAGTGGTTTCTATACATGTGAAATCCAGATGAAGGGAGCGCTAACGTATTACCATTATAAAGTCGAAGTGTTTGGTAAGTGTGTTTTAGGATGCAGAAAATTGGAACATGAGCAGAAAATGTGTAGCTTTGGTAAAAGCTGTATACAATAATTCAATATAGGAGAGATTATTTAGCACCAGAAGAGACCCTGTAAGATATTTTCACACTGTTTTTGAAATTCTTCCAGGTATTTAATTACATTCATAAATGACAGTTCAGTCATTTCTTAGTGGGGAGAAAACTTAAAATCACAGGTCAAGTCTAAAAAT
Source organism: Trichomycterus rosablanca (assembly GCF_030014385.1). Taxonomy (NCBI): domain Eukaryota; kingdom Metazoa; phylum Chordata; class Actinopteri; order Siluriformes; family Trichomycteridae; genus Trichomycterus; species Trichomycterus rosablanca. Next base: position 12,232,568 of record NC_085999.1, on the reverse strand, counting down.
AGTATCAGTATTTTTTTTTTTTTTTTTGGATCAGTTAAAAAAAAACTTTTAAGAGTGTGATGCATCAACTTCTCATGTGTTTCTACTACCATAAAGCAGTGCATTGTGAAGGTTAATAATAAGTGCCCAATAACACAATAATAAGTGCTCCTTGTAAACAATAGGAAATTGTTTTGCAGTTGTCACTTTTAGGTTTGTTCTTTATTATTTTTATTCTTATTATTGTACATCCTGGTTTCATAAAAACATAATATAGAAGACTATGATAGTCAGTATTTTACTGGACACAAGATTGTGTGTAAACATGTTATCAATGTAAACATGTAATCTCTGATTAAACTGTTCCTGCTGTGTATAATGTTTTTTTTACAGTTAAACAACTTCTCTGCTTTATCTAGGCCTGTATGAAACACAGCAACAGTTTTCATCCATGTTATTGGCTAGAAAACTGATTGAAAGCACATCAGCACACGTGCCATGCTGAAATCTGGCAAAAAAAAATTCCCAGAGCACCGACATCTCATGTTAAATTTTAGGCAATTTTCGGTACTGGAATTGTTGGAGACTTATACATAATCAATTAAGAATTATCTGATTACAAATACTTTATTTGAAAGTGCAGAAAGATTTTAGAATATATATAAAAAAAACCTGTGTTTTAAGAAAACTATGTTCCAAAACTAGTTGATCTAGAATGAAAAATACCTAAACCAGAGGGCAGTGATTTGTACATTTGTAGTCAATTGAAAGTACAAAAATGACATTATTTTATCTTCAACTTAATGTTGTGCAACCTAACTACAAATAATATTGAAACATCATTCCTTTACCTTATTTAACACTTAAATGGGGGCTAAGAAAACATTTTGCTATTTTTCTAGTATGAATATCAACATATTGGGCCTGAGTTGCTGTATTCTGTGCTTCATAACGTGCACTAATCAGGATGTAGCTTCCACTGTACATAGTCTTAACTTGCATTTGTAAATGCAGTGTTGAGCTGTTTATTGGTTTTTGTTGTTATTTAATACTCCCAAACCCACCTTGTGACATCAATCATATTAGCATGGGAGTTTTATATATCATCTAAGAATTTAAAGGTCATAGCCATTCAGTAGTGATTTTCAGCCTTTGGGCCCAGACATTTCTTCAGATTCTCTGTATCATTTGATGATATTATGCACTGTATATTGTTAAATACCCAAATATATATTTTTCCAAATTTATTCCTATTTAAACGAGTTATTTCTAATTTAATTTACAAAATTTGCTAATGCATTTTCTTTAACAAAACATGAATTTCTGAAACTTTGTGTAAGATTATCTCTTAATGAATACAAAATTACTCTTTGCTTTTTTTGACTGGTGTCATGAGTACATAGAAAGTTTTAGCTGTAAATCTGGTGTTTAAAGCTGTTATTACTGTGTAATAAAATAATGTATAATAATATACTTTCAGATCCTGTTCCAAAGCCAAAAGTTAAGTGTGTGCTAAATGGCCCAGTTGTAACAGCACTTTTGTGTTCAGTGGACCCTCAAGTACAGGCAACAATTGAATGGCAAATACCAAATGAAGGGAAAAGAGGGAGTGAGAGAATTGATATCCCTGAAGGACACTCAGAGGACTGAGCAATGAGTCAACAGATTTCACTCTGAAGACGTGTAAAGGTAATGCTTTTCTTAATAACGACAGGCTGTTTCTCTTTTAGTGTCAAATAAACAGGATAAAGCTCTTCTTTTATGGAAACTTAGTGATACAAGTATGTTTAATGCTGTTATATAAGTTATTAATGAAACTACATTTAACACAGTATAACCATTGTCTGCTTAAAGAATCTCAGTCTGAACATAGACTTGGTCCAGTTGTTGGTCCAGTTGTTGGTCCAATTGTTGAAATACTTTTCTTGATCCTCCTTCTTTTGATTGCTGGCTTCCTTGTTGCCTGTTTGTTCTAGAGAGGTATAGTGGTTTTCAGTTTTAAATATCTAAATTGTGTTTACCACATTTAATCCTGCAGTGTAGTTTTTGACTGTGAGCTTAACAAACAAGGTCACAACTCCTCCATGATATTAACATCAACCCTACTCTTATTTTTATTTAATATATAGATATAACAATTTCTCTTTTAAAGTTTGCAATTGAACATTTTTGCATCACTCAGATCACTCAGACAAACGTTTTTAAAATGCTCCAAAAAGTTTATTTAGAAAACATTTTGGCAAAACAATCTAACTGAAAGTACTTTGTTGGTGTAGCCACATTTAACTTGAAGTGTTAAAGAAATTATTTTAATAGATTAAGGAACTTTTTTTTTATCATGGCTGTGTTCACACTGCATATGAAACCACTGTGCCGTCCCAACTATTTAAATGACAATAAATTAGTTACATTTGTTAATTGTTTACATAATCTTAATGTATGATTCATTTAATCTGTAATGGTACAATGGTACAATAAGAGTAATAGTAGTAATAATATATATATATATATATATATATATATATATATATATTAGGGCTGTCGAAGTTAACGCGATAATAACGCATTAACGCGATCTCAATTTAACGTGATTAAAAAAAATAGTGCCGTTAACGCAAATTCTAGTTCATGTTGAGACTTGACTGGTAGAACCAACGTTTTAATGTCGGACTTGCCACCGTTGTTCATTTGCGGTTTGTTAAAATAATATAACTGAGCGTCGTAGGGATGCACTTGCATAATAAATAAATAAATACACGGTATATTCACAAGTTGTCAGGAGCAAAACACTTTATTAACTTAATCTGTTACGGCACTGAATACCGGAGTCAAGCACGCTAGTCCATGAACTATGGAAGCCCCAAAAGGGTCAAAACACACTCACTTCGTGTAGAAACGTCCACTTTTCACATTTCACTTAAAAAACCTTGTTTTCTATAACATTTACACAGATTTTATTTAATGCGATTAATCGCGATTAACTATATGAAATTCTGAGATTAATCGCGATTAAAATTTTTAATCGTTTGACAGCCCTAATATATATATATATATATATATATATATATATATATATATATATATATATATATATATATATATATATATATATATATATATTGTCTTTGCAGTAGTGTTTTTATGCTTAGATTTTCCATTTATTTATTGTTTATTATTGTTAGTAATGACCAGTTGTTTAATTACAGCAGTTTCATGTATTGGAATGCCTTTTGCAGTATCATATCTACCCACATCCTTAAGTTAATATCACACACTGTACGCTCCGTAACTTTTCCTTTCTTTTTGTGCAATTAGAATGAGTGCAATCTGTCCTACAAAAAGGCCGCTGCAGAGATGTTCCGAGTAAGTTATACACTTTGCTTGTTACACATATTAAATCAAATACACATCAGCAGTTACCTTGTAAGAGACATCCACACACTGGCCACTTTATTATTAGCATAAGTGAATAAGTGACCAAATTGTGTCAGGTGGTCTGGTTTAACTTTTTCTGAACAGCTGTAGTGTGAACTTGCTAAAAAGGATTATTGCTAAATTAACTTTCCTCTTTATTTTCCTGTTATTCCCTAAGACCCCACATCAAGAGTCTGCTTATCCTCAAAAAGTTTGACAACTCCAAAGGGAGCCCTAAAAGCTTTTCCCCCCAGCTGGCTAACATGCTGAGCCACAATTACAACATTTCTTCCCAACATTTACAACTTTTACCCTTGGAAGACTTTCCATTATGTCTCTAAACAGGTCACAATGCAGACCCATTTTGCTTACTCCTCCTGTGTTATCTTAACACCATTATAAACACATATGTAAGTTATATAAGTTTTTCTGTCTTTAACTAAAAATATGGTGTTAAGTATCAAGCCACACCGTTGGGGTATATCAGGATAAAGGAACATCTATATTGCATGCTTAAATTACACATATATAATGATTTCTGTATGTTAGACTTGTTTAATCCATGCATGATTTTAGATTTTGTTCTGTTATTGTGATATTAAAAGTTGTTTTTGAATAACTTTGTGAGCCAACTTGGTGTTTTCGTCAAAACTAAGGTTTGAAGACCACCTACAGGCCTCAATCGGTTAAACTGCATGGTGGGCGGAAACCTGTGCATCACGTGATCTTAAGGGAAGTTCAAACTCATTGGCTGTTAATTCCTGTGTCCTAGCCCCCTTCAGTTCATTTGAAAAGGTAGCGCAGCATTGGTAAAAAAGAAGTTAGAAGAGGAAAAGTTAGACAAAAAAAGCAGTGGTTAACAAAGAAAGCAGTTTGTAGTTAACTAAGAGGAGCTTTTACCATGTGAGAACGAAGGGAGCATGTGTTAGCATGTAGTCAACTCAGAAGGCAGCTCACTTAGAAGGATCCAGGAGTCAAACCCACCCAGTTCATTGTTCGTGCTTCGCAAGTTTGGTTTGAATGTAAATTGTTCTTATTCAGCCACATGTAGAGAGTTCAACTATTCATTGAATTGCAAGAAACGCGTGGACCCGTGATCCACATCTGGACATATAATCCATATAAGAAAAAGTAAGCCCTTCAGTCTGATCTGAACACCTTTGAACCAACTTTTGCTGTGCCGCGGTGCCTGGGAAAAGTTCTGCTGGCAGACAAAGTCATTTCTCCATAGGTCAGGGCCTGAAAAGAAACCAACATTGGGGGTGATTCAGCACCAGAGCCGTCTCTGCAGTCCTCCTTCAGCAGGAACACGTTTTCAGGTGCTCACGGTGAATGGTTGATTTCGCTACAATTTTTATTAGTTTTCGCTATTAATCGACTGCATACGCATTAATCAGGCTCTAAAATCTTTGGTTTCCACCTACCATTCAATTATACTTCTATCATTATCACTTAGTTATGCCATTTACTTATTAACTGTCATTGTATTTGTTATGTTTTATTAGTTTAATAAACATTATAATGATTTGAAACTTAGCGCTGTGGCTTTAATTACTTCGGTGAGAAAAGAATCAGTTTATGTACTCACTCCAACAGAAAGGGACTGATATGTTTTGAATTAGGTTCTCCGGCATGGTATCCTTAAAAGAGCCAGTGGTGCTCTGTATCTTGGCTATTAATTATATAATTAAATAATTAATTAATATTCTCTGTTTTTGCTTCTAAATTGCTTGGTCTCCTCTGTGCCAAAACGTCTTTTAAGTGTGGTGAATGGGAATGGCAACATTACAAAATGGTAAATGCTTTACTGTGCTAACTTTTTTTGGAATGTGTTGCAGGCCTGAAATGCAGGAATGGATGTTTATTAATAAATAAAATGAAGTTGACCAGACAAAACATGAAATATCTCGGGTTCATCCTGTCTGCAATTAAATTAAAGTCAAAGTAAATGTAAGAAACTCTGTATTTTTTATTATTTGCATTTTCCATGCTGTCCCAACTTTTTCTGATTTGGGGTTGTTTATGCAGAATTATTTAGCACAAGTGTAATGTCACTCTCAAAAATAGAAGTACTAAAATGTATCTAGGGTTGCACTCTGAAGGGAAAGTTTTTTTTTTTACCTTTAATACATAGTGGGGGCCAAAAGTTAAAATTTTTTTGCCTTTTTGTCAATGTCACACATATATTTAGCCTAACATCTAGTGAAAGAATCAGTACAAAAAATTCTAACCTGAATTATAAATCCTTATTCTAATTTCTTAGTATTTGAAACATTCCACCATTTGTTGTATTAATTTATGTCGTATCAGAATTTTCTGTGTAATATTATGGTGTTGTGTATAGAATTAAGTGAAATAATACAACAAGACGTCTCGGTAAACAGAGAAAGAAGATTCCCGGCACAAATAGACATCATTTTGGGTTTAAATGAAAAACATCTTGTTCTCCTGATAAATATCCATGTGCATGAATGACCCGGAGGAAACCCACACAGACACATGCAAACTCCACACAGAAAGGACCCAGACTGCCCCACCTGGGGATCAAACCAGGATCTTCTTGCTGAAAGGCATCAGTGCTACTCACTTAGCCACTGTGCCACCCAATGCTAGTTCCAGGGTTATTTCAGATGTATTCATACAGTATCTTGTAGCTTTCTGGTGAGAATGACCTCTGTACAGCTGTTTAGGGACAGATGTAGAAAAGTCTGTGCAAATGCTTAAGAGATTGTCTGTGTATAATTATAAGCACTCTCAGTATTTGCCTGGATCTGAGCCTCTTTGCTTTGTTGACAGTACCAGTATTCTTAGTACATTTTTTTGGATGGCAAAAGAAGAGGCATAGCGGTTGTTAAAGATTCCACGATGATAAATCTCAGCAAGTTCCTGGTCTGTATCACAATCCAACCTTTTCTGTTTCAGGTTGAGTTTGAAATCCATGGATGTATGTTTAGGATTTACCACTCTTAGCCTGTTCCACCCACCCTAAATCCCAACAAGACGATGCACAAAGCCATGTAACTCCAGTGTATACACTCCAGTAAGATATGGGATTACAGTATTGTGCAACTTTCCCTGATATGACATCTTCAGAGGATCTTTCTGGTGATACAACACGGCAAGTCTTGACCAGCCCAGTAATTGGAACCGTCCTCTCAAACCAACTGTTTATGTAAAGTAGGAGCCAAAGTACTGTTCTGGTACAGTGGTAGCCACAGCAGACCATGCTCCTCAAGCACAAGATCCCTTCCTCAGTAGACAGGAGTTACACCTCATGGCAGCAAGGGGGTGCCAGGTCCCCACAGGAGCAGTGTGAGGTAGAGAAAGTGGCAGTAACACAGGCAACAACACAAGTAGAACTACAATAGTTCATCATTTTGAATGTAGAATTTAAACAGTATCAGTGGAAAACAATTACAAGTGCTAACTAAACATTCTTACCATGAAAGAAATGCACTCAGCATATTAATGTTCTGTAGTTATAATAAGATGATACAATTTTACTTTTTTCCTGGGACCTTAATTATTTTGTAAACAAACATTACACACAGATCCAGATGTGCAGTTTAAAATAGTCAGTATCCCAGATTATGGTTTACGTGCATAGTAGTTTATTATTTAAATAAAATAATGCACCAATGCATCAAGTTTTCCTGCTTCGGTTAGAACAGCAGAGCTCACGGTAACACTGCGCATGAGCTTTAAGGGCGTGTAAGGGTGCATTTTAAATCACCACTGATCCTGGGCATCAGTCTCACTTTCATTTAACTGTCGGCTGGTGGAATACACCTAAATTTTTTAACCAACTGTGTTTACCACACAATGATTTATTTGTATGTAATCGGTTAACTGTTCAATTATTAACATTCGTAGCTTGATGAAATTGTTGCTAGTACCACATTAATGTGTATACATTCATAAGAAGTTGCCATAAGGCCTAAATCGAGCATAAACAACTTCTTAGTGTCAGAGTGGTGTGCAGAGACACCGTTTGAAGTACACTGTAAATCACAGCAAAGCTGGTTTGTGTATTAGGATTTTAAGATCATGTTCTACACTTTTACTGATTACATTCCTGTCAGGACGGGTATTTACAGGTTACACATGATTCATCAGTGTCAAACGCAATCAGGGCCAATTTTGTATTTCCAGTTCACCTAACTTACAAGTCTTTGGATTGTGGAAAGAAACTGGAGCTCCCCAAGGAAACCCACGAAAGCAAGGTGCACTCCAACTGGGATTCAAACCCAGAACCTTTTTGCTGTGAGGCAACAGTGCTACCCACCTTGCCACCATGCCGCTCCATCCAAACTGGCAAACTGTTAGGTAACACTTTAGATTAGTAAGTAAATATACACTGATTAGCCATAATATTAAAACCACCTCCTTGTTTCTACACACATTGTCCATTTTATTAGCTTCGCTTTGTAGTTCTACAATTACTAAATGTAGTCCATCCATTTGTCTGCATGCTTTGTTAGCCCCCCTTCAATGCTGTTCTTCAATGGTCATGACTGTCCCAAAACCACTACCGAGCAGGTATTATTTGGGTGGTGGATCATTCTCAGCACTGCAGTGACACTGACATGGTGGTGGTGTGTTAGTGTGTGTTGTGCTGGTATGAGTGGATAAGACACAGCAGCGCTGCTGGAGTTTTTAAAACACCTCACTGTCAGTGCTTGACTGAGAATAGTCCACCAACCAAAAATATCCAGCCAATAGCGCCCCGTGGGCAGCGTCTTGTGACCACTGATGAAGGTCTAGAAGATGACCAACTCAAACAGCAGCAAAAGACGAGCGATCGTCTCTGACTTTACATCTACGAGGTGGATCAACTAGGTAGGAGCGTCTAATAGAGTGGACAGTGAGTGGACACGGTATTTAAAAACTCCAGCAACGCTGCTGTGTCTGATCCACTCATACCAGCACAACACACACTAACACACCACCAACATGTCAGTGTCACTGCAGTGCTGAGAATGATCCACCACCTAAATAATACCTGACCATTAAAGAACAGGGTGAAAGCAGGCTTAAAAAAGTACGTAGAGAAATAGATGGACTACAGTCAATAATTGTAGAACTACAAAGTGCTTCTATATGGTACATGGAGCTGATAAGCGAGTGTAGAAACAAGGAGGTGGTTTAAATGTTTAAATGCTAATCGGTGTATATACCGCAATTGTACAGACAAGAACTTTAACACTATATAGAATTAGAGCAGAAATCCAATAGAAAAATAATTAGTGATTTATTTGTTTAAATTCTGCATTAATAATTTAGGCTTTTCATACACACTTAGATCAAGCCAACCGTGATAATAACCTTTAAAAAAGAGCTAAAAACTAAACTATAAAAATGGAAACAAAACAATATTTCACTCAACTGAGTAGAATATATTTGCATTTACAAAACATTTAAAAAAGCAGTAGTTAAAAAAGGACAGGGGTGGGGCAGGGGAAAAATAAGAAGTCACACCATGCAGCAGTAAAATGCATGTGTTGTTTAAAAGAATAATAAAATAAAAAAAAACAGATCACAGGTCCATTTCTGGGTCCACTCTTACTTACCAAAGCAATGCTTATAATATAAAACATCTCAATACAGCTCACTCTCAGGTGCACAACACAGACTGCAGGCTAATCACTGCTACATTTAAAGAATGATTTTAGTAAAATAATAATAATTATAATAACACTAAAGCAAGAAATACCTACTTTAATAATAAAAAAAAACATTGAGTGCAGTTTAAGAACAATAATAGTGTACCTTTTCCACTGTGTGGTGAAATGTTAATGCATTTAAAAGTGTGTAACTGTGCAAGCGTGTGTGCCCATGTGGAGTACTTGTGAACTTATCATGGGATATGATTTATCAGGGGGTTTAGAGACCAGCTGGAATGCTGGGAGTGTGAGTAGGCCCTTTTCCAAGTACCCACTCTAGTAACTGATATGGTGAGGCTCTACAACAAAGGCATGTATCCAACATCAACACTGTATGTGAACAAAGTGAGTTAGTTCTAGATAGAATTAGGCGATCTATGGCAAAAGAATCAGGAGTGGAATTGGTGGAATGGCAGAAGTAAAGCTGGCACTTGCAGTTTCTGTTTTTTTTTTCCAAGGCTTTTATGCTCCCGTCGCTTTTTCATTGCCGTTCTTCCTACAGAAATAATAACCTGCTCCCTAAAATGCAAACAAACATTTGGGTAAAGTATGTAATGTGCACTGGACCACCAGCAAGTTATTTCTGAGGTAGGGCAAGTGTGCCAAACATTAAGGTGAGTAGTCCTCCTTGTCCTCCTGAGTGCACACGATCAAGTAGTCAAGTCTGTTTCTCACTTAAAACAGTGCATTCACACTCGTGGCTCAATACGACTGGTATGACATTAGCAGTCATGCTAGTTTAAAAGGGCGATACTTTCAAATCTGGTCACAGATGTTAGAGGACTGGTTTCCAGTCCCTCAGGTGCTTCAGTCCATCTCCAGGTCTATGAGCTTATTGCGTGGGGTGTGCATGGGGCTTCTGGATATGCAGAAGTGGGACGTGAGATATCCAATAAGAACTGACAGGATGCCAACAATCAGGGCTGCACCCAGGCCATACAGCAACGGGGTCTTTATAGAGTTCCACACTGAAGAGGCACAAAAAAACAGAACAATAAATATGTTACACAAGTCACAAGAAAAAAAACGTTTCTTTTCTTTTGACACTGGAATTCATTAATACAATAAGTAAGCAGATCTCTACATACCAAAACTATGGATTGAAAACACGTCAGCAGGCTTTAACCAATTTATGGACTTATGCCTGTTATGTTTAGCAAATCTTAACAAAAGTGTGCACTGATTCATTCTTACTAATGTACATATTGAATCCTATTGTTTGTTTGGGTTTTAACACCATGGTTACACTGAGGTTATATTCATAGCAGGATATGTTATTCTTTTGGTCCTGATATATTTGGTTAGAGTTATCCTTAAGATTTTAGATATGTGGTTTCAGTCCTGTGTTTGTAAGGAACCTGAGCACCTTTTGGGAATTTCTTATTTATTTATTTATTAGGATTTTAACATCATGTTTTACACACGTTGGTTACACTCATGACAGAAACTCGTTCATAACAGTGGTTACTTGAAGACAAGATTCATCGGTGCACAACTTTAAGGTCAAACACAGTCATGGACAACTTTGTATCTCCAATTCACCTCACTTGCATGTTTTTGGACTGTGGGAGGAAACCGGAGCTCCCGAAGAAGAAAACCCATGCAGACACGGGGAGAACATGCAAACTCCACACAGAAAGGACCTGGACCGTCCTGCCTGAGGATCAAACCCAGGACCTTCTTGCTGTGAGGCGTCAGTGCTACCCACTAAGTCACCGTGCCGCCCTCTTTGGGCATTTCATCAAACATTTTTATTTTATGGTCTGTGAATGCAAAACGTCTTCTAGTTTATGGCTGACCATAATAATGAAGCTTCATTGTGTGAGAAGCAGTGGGGGAACCTTAACCATCAACATTGAAAAAGTATTCATCCTGCCCACTGCTCACAAGAATTTTGCACTTTTAAAATGTGGCCAGTCATTATTTCCATTAATAGATTTATGGTATAATTACTAAAGCTTGAAATGCACTGCATTAATCAATGCCTTTGATAGCAGGAAAACAAGCAGCAAGGCATTTCAGACACTTACTGAACTCTTATTCTACACAATCACCTTTTAGTTCCACATTTTACTTCTGATCATGAATCTGTCATGCTTGTGAGTTCCTGTGTTTGGAAATATTCTGACATATTTCAGCTTTAATTATTCTATTAAATAATATACAGAGCATTTTACTAGATAAACCTACCTGGAATTTACATTCATGGATTATTTTATAAGCTACACCAAATCATACAAATAAACTACTGTAGCCCATATGTTGCACTGTATAGTCACCCCATATTTTCCCATTAGTCAATCAAAAGGGACCCCCCATAGTCCAGCTGTTATTTTGGTGGTGAATCATTCACAGCACCGCATTGACACTGACGTAGTAATAGTATGGTAGTGTGTGTTGTACTGGTATCAGGTTTGATTCTGGGACAAGAAAAGTGGTCTAACTTAGCAGTCCCCAACCTTTTTTGCACCATGGACCGGTTTCATATAAGATATCCATTCTCGGACCGGCGGGGGCGGGAGGATTTAAAATAGAATAACTATAAAATGAAAAATTAGCATGAATCCCGAGCTTTTTTCGCTGCAACAAGGCACTGCTTTCACCTAGTGGTGATTGGGGACAATAACACCCGAAGAATGTTAGAAATTTTATTGTTCTTTAGCGATCTCTAATAATTTATTCTTTCTGTGCGGCCCAGTAATAAATGACCGGTCCGTGGCCTGGTGTTTGGGGACCACTGGTCTAGCTAATAATGCCAACAGCATTCTGTAATCAGTATCCACTGCACATTTAAAAACACATCTAGTCTTTGCAAGATGCAAGATTAAACAGTATTTAAAAATCCCAACAACATTGCTGTATCTGATACATTCATACCAGAACAACACACACCACTATGTCATTACTTTGTTATGTCCTACCCACATTCTAAAGAACTTGTCAAAGGAGTAACACTTCTGGCTTCTTTAATCTAGCTATTGTGTTCTTAGCATTGAAAAGTTACAGTCTACCTCAATGCTCTGAAACTAAATTCTATGAAGTTTAACACAAACAACCTACGATAAGCTGCTATTATAAAGATCAAAGCAATCATTTGAAGCGGAATTATGAGAGTTGTCTACTTACAGTAAGGTCTGTATTTAGTCACATTCTCTTTGTTCATAAAACGCCACAATAAAAAGTTGACGTCATAACTAGTTTAGATATCCTCCAGTAATATTACTTTACGAGTTAATATTCATACAGAAATATTACTTAAAACAAACCATTCTTACATTCTAGCTTGATGGACAGAAAGACCGGGTTAGAAGTGTGTTCCTGCCCCTCATTCCAAAGTTTAGTGGCAGTCGAGAGGTACCAGAGCTTGGCTTTGCAGTAGTACTCGCCCATGTCTCTGTCCTGAATATGGTGAACAGTGAGCACAAATGTGCCTTTGTCTAGACGTTCTAGACTAAAGTGTGCGCTCTCATTTCCGCCACTTTTCTTTACCACTCCCCAATGGTCCACACTGATCAGGGGCACACTGTTCTCCATCACCGTCGATGGGCTCTGGAACCAGCTAACATCATACGCCACATCACCTAAAGCAGACGGGAAAAAAATCTTAGAACAAAAAAGTAGAACTCAATCTCTCGATTAATCACAAAGTAAGTGAGCTACTGTACAGGAAGGAGGCGAGAACAAATATAAAACCTCTTTTCAGGTTGGGTTTAAGTGATTCAATACATTTCTGCTTCACAAGGAAGTGACAAACTCTAGAAGAGTCCCGTGACTGAAACCCTGACAGAGTTGGGCAGGATAGTGGCAGGTCCTTGCTTGCTCTCACAATGATATGTGTGGAATCCTCACAAAGGCCAAGGCGTAACACTAAACTGCCAACAAACATAAGCAAGGCTCTGAGCTACCACACCTCTGTGTATATTCACCACTACTAGATCACTCAGCTGTTTAAATAGAAGCATTAGCAAAGACTTTTCCATTAACATATATACCATATAACATACTGTATATCCATGAACATTCCTATTGCACATCCAAGGTTAACACTGTCCAGTAAGAAAGGAAGATGTAAAGGCTTCTATATTATTGTAATGGTTAATCATAAATGCCTGATGGATTGCACTTTAGGCTACAAAGATTTGAATAAGAAATTAGATATTTAAATTAATAAGGTTTTTGAAAACTTGTTAGCAGTTAGTTAAAATATTTTGACACAGCTGGTTACTATTACATAAGCTAACAAATACACACCAATCAGGCATAACATTATGACCACCTCCTTGTTTCTACACTCAATGTCCATTTTATCATACGTTTTTTAGCCTGCTTTTACCCTGTTCTTCAATTATCATGACCCCACAAGAGCACTACAGAGTGGGTATTATTTGGGTGGTGAATGATTCTCAGCAATCTTTTTATGTCTTCAACTGATGATCACAGCGAAGCCATTTTATATGCAATTGAATGCAAATAAACTGTCAATACTGTGATTTTTTCAAGCTTGCCACTCAGTGAGCTCATTCTGATGACAGTTTTGCAGCACAGGGTTGGGTGCATATCGACTCTTATCAAAACATTTATCATGTAACAGTAGTCTCAGGCCTCAGGATTCCAGATACCACACACCAGGTCATTTAAGTAAAATGGATCGCTCCTTATAACCACTAAATGGATGTTTGATTTCTAGAAACATTGTAATGAATCTATTTTTATAACAGTTACAACAGGGACTTCATTCTTCACACTTTAGGGGCAAAGTCCAAACAAAAGAGAATGATCTAGCATTCATCTAGTCTTAACTACAAATGAGATTATTTCCTGTAAGGGTTCCACAGCCAAATATGCCACGCTGACCATGACCAGATGACTAGTGGACAGGACATGTTTCACATTATTGTGTCATTTGCTTTTTACAGAGTGGCGAGTCGCTTGTGTTCATTACAGTATACAGCACTACTAATAGAACATGAGTGAGAGCAGAGTGGGGAGCAGCAGCGAAGCACTTGCAGAAGAGAATAGCGGGCGCTTTCTACGAACCGTAGATAATTTTAGCGCCTCAGGCAGTACAATGGCCCCCTTTATTAAACTATGAATAGCAACTAGACCCATATTAACTATGTAACAAGTGTGTCAGTTATACATAGAGTGTACATGAAAAGAAGAATGTGACATTTGCACTGCACATTAGTGATAGAATTGCAAGTCTTAGAAAGATCATATTTTTTTTTTCTAAATTAAATTAGTAAATGTGATGAGTTAGAGACTCAGATTTGTTAAATTCACCACATTGAGGCACAGAGAGCATTCACTTTTTTTAAATGACAAAAGTTAAGAAGGGTGGTGTAGACTTGTGCTACTGGGCCTGTTTCTCCCCAAAGCCACAAATTAAGACCAAAGTGGTGAAGGAATATTCTCTCATTTCCATCAACTTATTGTCCAACACCAACTAGCGATAACATTAAAACCACCTCCTTGTTTCTACACTCATTGTCCATTTTATCGGCTTCACTTACCATATAGAAGCACTTTGTAGTTCTACAATTACTGACTGTAGTCCATCTGTTTCTCTGCATGCTTTGTTAGCCCCCTTTCATGATGTTCTTCAATGGTCAGGACTCTCCCAGGACCAATACAGAGCGGGTATTATTTAAGTGGTAGGTCATTCTCAGCACTGCAGTGACTCTGACATGGTGGTGGTGTGTTAGTGTGTGTTGTGCTGGTATGGGATCAGATACAGCAGCGCTGCTGGAGTTTTTAAACACCTCAGTGTCCTTGCTGGACTGAGAATAGTCCACCAACCAAAAACATCCAGCCAACAGCACCCAGTGGGCAGCGTCCTGTGTCCACTGATGAAGGTCTAAAAGATGACCAACTCAAACAGCAGCAATAGATGAGCGATCGTCTCTGACTTTACATCTAGAAGGTGGACCAACTAGGTAGGAGTGTCTAACAGTAAGTGGACATGGTATTTTAAAACTCCAGCAGTGCTGCTGTGTTTGAGTCACTAATACCAGCACAACACACACTAACACACCACCACCATGTCGGTGTCACTGCAGTGCTGAGAATGATCCACCACCCAAATAATACCTGCTCTGTGGTGGTCCTGTGGGTGTCCTGATCATTGAAGAACAGGGTGAAAGCAGGCTAAAAAGTATGTAGAAAAACAGATGGACTACAGTCAGTAATTGTAGAACTACAAAGTGCTTCTATATGGTAAGTAGAGCTGATAAAATGGACAGTGAGTGTAGAAACAAGTAGGTTGTTTTAAATGTTACGGCTGATCGGTGTACAAAAGCTGTGATAAAAACAATGTCTTTATTACTCTGCTCCTCCATCTATATCTTCTTCATTTTAGTGCTAAACAGAAAGCATCTAAACAGCTCTGTATTTATTATGCACAAATGGCCAAGGTTCTTATTTTGGCATGGCTTATCCTCTCCTTGTTAATACAGACAAATGGGAATTTATAGTGTATCCTACAAAAACAAACACAAAAATACTTGCCTATATTTGAAGGAACAGACATGACGCACTCTATTTTGGCTGTGTCCCCATGCAAAACGTTTAGGCTGTCTGCCTTAAGAGATATGTTAAATACAGGTGCTGTGAAAACAAAGAGAGCGGGGTGAGAAGATTTTACAAGTGGATTTTTGAAGCAGAACATTTTTCAGACTCTTTAAGGTGCCCGAAGTATAGAACTGCAAGACATGAATACATAGAACTGAGTGTTACACAAATAGTTAAATAGTTTTAATAATAGGTTTAAATAAATTTTTCGAACCCAGGACTTTCTTGCTGTGAGGCGACAGTGCTACCCACTAAGCCACCGTGCTGCCCGCCTTCGTGTAAGTTTCAAACGATTTGATCACCCCCAGCCACCCAGTCTTTACAGTTTTAGCATTGTCACTAAACTGAAAAAAGTAAAAAATCTTGGCTCTGCGCCATCTAGCGGGCACAATTGGCAGTGCCTGCAGCAGACACAAATTGGACACCTTGTCTGCTGGGTGGAAAAATGACCGGACAAGAGTGGGGACGTCAAACGCTGCACAAGGACCCTAGTTAGTGGATAGAGGCGCCTATGCAGAAGCACAGGCATAAAGAAGGGGTCCGCTAGGACTGCGTACGCGTCTCCTCGAATGCAATCATTTACATTTACATTTTCGGCATTTAGCAGACGCCTTTATCCAAAGCGACTTGTCTAAGCTGTGACAGTATACTGTCTAAGCAATTGAGGGTTAAGGACCTTGCTCAAGGGTCCAACAGTGGCAACCTGGCACAGGTTGGGCTTGAACCAGCGACCTTTCGATTACTAGTCCAGTACCTTAACCACTAGGCTACAACCACAATCAGGGATCCACAGCAGTGGAAGACAAATTGACTATGCAAATCGAGAGAAAATGCATAAATAAATAGAAAAAATAAATATACACTACATGGCCAGAAGTATGTGGACACCCCTCCTAAATGTATTTTATGCTTCCAAATGTGTGTCAAGAGTTTAAGAATGGCTTAACTGCTCTACTGTTCCTGTCCCCCTGTACACAAAGCAAAGTTAATAAAGACATAGTTTAACTGTTTGGTGTGAAGGAACTTAGTGGCTTTCATAAAGTCCTGCCCTTGATGTTACTGAACCCCCTGGAAAGAAATCAGAACATCAATTACAGGCCAAACCTTTTAGTCCAGAATCAATGTCTGACCTCAACGATGCACTTATTTTCATGGACATTAATTCCTACAGACACAATGTAAAATGCTGATGAAAGCCTTCCCAGAACAGAGTAGGCCAAAACATCAACAAGAAGGGGCCAGAACAATATTTATGCTCATGGTTTTGGAATGCAATGTATGGCATTCCAAAACCGGCTGTCTTAACCCGCAACGCACACAATGGGTAAATGTTACAGCCAGCTTCCAGCGTAGTGACGAAGCGTCGCTCCCTACTCCCTACACAGTTTGAAGTTCACTTTATTTGAAAATTTTCGTTACCTTTGGATTGGAATCTCACTTAAAATGGTGGAATACCCTACGTAGTGCACTTCACAGGAACAACTGGGGTGAATGGAACGCTCCTACAGAATTGGCGCTAATGGTTGAAAGACCGCTTTCTGAACCAATTAGAAAAAGTACACATTTACAAAATAATGGATTACATTCCTAATGGGACACACGGTTATAAATTTAATAGCATCTGGAAGAACATAAGCTAAGGTAAGCAGTGGTTATGATTTGTTTTGCTGTGTTTTGGATTTTGGCCGCTGTGCCGTGATTTATCGCGCGCTTTTGTTTTGCAATGAAAACAAAACGTATCAGTTTAAGCTTTTAACTGGTACCTGCTTGTTACGGAAATTACATTCATTTGCACAATGACTAGGAAAATAAAGGCACTAAGTAAAACGACAAAATACAGTTGCTAATCTATTGTTGTTTATCTGAACTTACATATTATTTGTTTATTTCTACGCTACATATCCAATATATGTTTTGAGTATATTAAAGTGACTTGTGACTTGACTCTAGCCTAAAGACTTGTGACTCCAGCCTAAAGACTTGTGACTTGACTCGGACTCTAGTCTAAAGACTTGTGACCTAACTCGGACTCTAGTCTAAAGACTCATGACCCGACTTGGACTCGTATTTTGTGACTTGTGAACATCTCTGATGTATGGTTATGTTAATGGTTATGTATCCACATAGTTTTGGCTATAGTGTATGTAGTGTTACCAGCTACAGCTACCAGAACAGCTCAATAACACTTAGAGAAACATCATGACTTGCTTAAATGTGAGTAATACCTGTGTCAGCAAAGGCAATCTCTATTTTATTGGATTCTGCGCTGACAGCTTTGTTCCATTCGTTTCTGGGATCACGAGTCCACGCAGTCACGTCGCAGTAGTATGAACCCCGGTCAGAGTCCTGAGCATTACACAGGCGAAAGCGGTACTCTAGCTGACCCGTCTTCTCTAGAGCCACACTATCAGCACGACTGTGCACCATTCCTTCCTCCAGTTGCAGCACGGAATCAGCATTCAGGGATATGATTTTACGTGCCTTCCCACCTTGTGAATTCACACAACGGATGAGCACAGAGTAGCCGGGGTTTTGCAGGTTCTGACCGGTCACCTGGCAGCTCATCTCAAACGTGGAGCCGCCCGTAGAAGCCTCTCTTACTCGATGAGCGACCACGCTGACCACTGGAGCTGCAGAAAAAGAACAGGCAACAAACCAAATGTCAGGACAGCACGAGTGTTTTATATTAAGATAAACCGTCATTAACAGTCTAAATCTACTATAAAAACCTTAATTTTAATAGAAGCTCAGTGGCAAATTGTCTCAAGTATTTAACATGATCCAGAACATTTGTCTGGCTGCATTCCAAACCACATTTAGCTACATCAAAATCTTGTGCACAACCATTGGTGTGGTCAGTATTCTGAAACATACTCAAGCTGTACACTGATCAGGCATAACATTATGTCCATTTATCAGCTCCACTTACCACATAGAAGCACTTTGTAGTTCTACAATTACTGACTGTAGTCCATCTGTGTCTCTACATACTTTTTTAGCCTGCTGTCACCCTGTTCTTCAATGGTCAGGACCCCCACAGGACCACTACAGAGCAGGTATTATTTGGGTTGTGGATGATCTCAGCACTGTAGTGACACTGACATGGTGGTGGTGTGTTAGTGTGTGTTGTGCTGGTATGAGTGTATCAGACACAGCAGCACTGATGGAGTTTTTAAACACCTCACTGTCACTGCTGGACTGAAAATAATCCACCAACCAAAAATATTCAGCCAACAGCGCCCCATGGGCAGTGGTCACAAGACGTGACCACTGATGAAGGTCTAGAAGATGACCAACTCAAACAGCAGCAATAGATGAGCGATCGTCTCTGACTTTACATCTACAAGGTGGACCAACTAGGTAGGAGTGTCTAATAGAGTGGACAGTGAGTGGACACGGTATTTAAAGACTCCAGCAGCGCTGCTGTGCCTGATCCACTCATAACAGCACAACACACACTGAATGATCCACCACCTAAATAATACCATCTCTGTGGTGGTCAAGTGGAGGTCCTGACCATTGAAGAACAGGGTGAAAACAGGTTAAAAAAGTACGTAGAGAGACAGATGGATTGATATTCACTTTAAACAGAAGAGGGCACTGGCGCTATTCACCTCGCCTGGTTGATGGTACTACAAGGTTGCCAGGTTCGGAATTTTCCAGCCAAATTTATTTATGTGAAGAGACTTTCCTTATTTGTATTATTTGTTTATTTAGTTAATGTGGGATTTATTTATTTTTTTTTTTTTTTTTTTACACAAAAAGAAAATAAGCAGCATTGTTTTGAGTAGTTTGTACCTACCTCAGAAATAAAAGAACATTCATTATTTAGATAAATTAAATTTAAGCACAAATACAGTATTTTATTTTTTTTAAAGAGAAATAATAAAAGGAAACTTTGTCTTTAATTTAATTTTGTTTAAAAAAGTCAGGAAAAAATCGTATCGTGAACCCAGTATTGTGAATCACATCGCATCGTGGTTAGAGTGTATCGTTACATCCCTAGTAACTGGCACAACATTTCAGATAAAACATGTGACTACTGACAACTTATTGACCAAAAATAATCATATCATTTATCAAGAGGTAATAAATATAGCTAAAACTATCATATTATTCAGTTCAGGCTACTTACTCCAGAAACCAACCAATAAAAAAAATTATATATAAAAGTTTATCTTCCCAAGTCCCCAAAAAAGAAAACAGAATCTGGCACTTACTCTTAGTCGTCCACTGTACTGCGACAGGAGTGGACGCGACCTCTTTAGCCTTGTTCCATTGGTCCTGGCGACCATGAGTCCAAGCGGCGATTATGCAAGTGTAAAAGCCCATGTCCTCATCCTGAGTGTGAAGCAGTCTTATTTTGAAGGTGTCAGGGCCACTGCGGCTCACGGCTATATCACCTTTCTCCAGCCTCTGCTGATACACACCTCCCGGTACCAGCACACCCCGCTCGTTTAAAGAGGCGATAATGGTTGCGCTCTGAGAGGCATCTCCTGGTGTGTTTTTGGTGTAGGACCAGGTCACGCCCAGGCGTCCATCTTGCAGGTTGAGGAGATCGGTCGCTTCACAGAGCAGTTCGGTGGGATCGGCCGTGAACTGGGGGGTCACGGGAGCGGTGAGACTCACCTTAAACTCTGGTTCTGTGATGGGTCAGGCAGAGAGAAGACATTTATTATGGAGAAGCATTAATCTGTATTAACTTAAGTTCATGTTCTGAGCTACCAGTCTTGCATTAGCCATTGTTTTGCAATTGCTGTATAAACGATGGTTAATGCCATTTGTTTATGCTTAATAGTCTAACAAGAGACTTCTAATCATTTATAAGCATGTGTGTTCATACATCATACATGCATGAATGTGTCAAGTATGTGAACCCACACACTATGACTTCATAGACTTGTTACACATCTGAGATACACAATACCCAGTTGTGTGGTAGAAGAATATAATTATGTTATTAATGCCACTTAGAAGTTACATACATGGCATGACAAGTTAGGAGTTCTTTGGTTATGTTAGAACTTCGCCAACTTAAAGTTTGTGAGGAAATTTACTACAGTTTCAGTTATTAGGATTAAAAATTTTACATTTTTGGTGTGGTCAATGGAAAAAAAAACCTTGAAGAAACAGATTTGATTGTTTTTTTCTCCCTTCCCCTCTAGATGAAACATTTCTGCCTATTAGGATTTGTTTTCTATTTTATTTATGCATTTTCTCATAATTTAATGTAGTCAATTTGTCTTCTGTTGCTGAGGGATCTCTGATTGCAGTCGAGGTGGGTATATTGCTGCTCACGCCTCCTCCGACCCGCAGGCAGCCCTTAACGGAACCCTTTTTCACCTATGCACTCTACACAGGCGTCTCTCTGTCTGCCAATTAAGGTCCTTACACAGCGTTTGAAGACCCCACCCACATAGTCCAGTCATCCTGCCCTAGAAGAACCATGTCTGCTGCAGGCACTGCCAATTATGCCCGCTAGATGGTGCCCAGCCGACCGATGGCAATGCCGAGTTTCGAACCGAGGAGTTCAAATCTCGGCGCTGGTGTGCTAGCATAATATCCCACCGCGCCACCTGGGCGTCCTATTAGGAATTTATTGATTGATTTATTAATATTGGGGGGGAAAAACACTTACTTCACACTTAATTATTTGAGGTAATTGCAATTAATTATCAGGTCCTACAATCCAATATTGTCATACATTAATTAACATCAGATTTTAATATCAGTGATTGGAAGTGACTTATTTATTTAGCTATAATGACAAGTAATTGATTGTTAAACTGTTTAAACAGTCACATTCTGCTTTTTTAAATATAGAACATTACACACTGTTTCACATCCTTGTATTTCAGTTACATGTCATGTTTACGAAGATAACCGTGTTGGTTCATGGCCAATATAGTAAAAATATTTTTTCTTATGTGCACTTCTTAAATTGGTATAGGTTATGCATGGGGTTCAGTGGTATAAAATCAACAAAAAGATAAACACAAATATTTATGAGAATCTTCTGCTAAAATGTTATAGACATATGACTGACCGATCAATAAGTGTTCTAACTTCTCTGCTCCCCAATTTATTTATTAATTAATTAATTATTAGGAGTTTAACATCATGTTTTACACATTGTGTTTACATTCATGACAGGACAGGTAGTTGCTCATTACACAAGGTTCATCAGTTAACCAGTTCAATGTCAAACACAGTCATGGATAATTTTGTATCTCCAATACACCTCATCTGCATGTCTTTGGACTGTGGGAGAAAACCAGAGCACCCGGAGGAAACGCACGCAGACACGGAAAGAACATGCAAACTCCACACAGATAGGACCCAGACCGCTCCACCTAGAGATCGAACCCAGGACCTTCTTGCTGTGAGGTGACCGTGCTACCCACTGCGCCACCATGCCGCCCCTCTAATGCTAGCAAATAACTACAGGTTAAGCCCACAGCATTTCAAAGTTAAAATTAAAAAAGGGGAACCAATACAATAAAGGCCTTGATTATACAAAGCACTTCCTTCCACACACACAGTAACAGGAACTTGTGTTTAAAGACAGTATGTGCATCCCTAACTACCAACAAACATGTTCACAATAGTTCCAAAACACATTAAAACTGGAAGTGCTTTATATCACTTCATGCTAAGCACAACGAAGAAATAAAGAGCAGCTTAGGTAAGTGTAACATAAAGACCTGGTCAAGGATGAGTTATTTTCAATTAGTAGATGTCAAAACATTTCTGTTTTACACAAACCCAATAATTGAAAAGGTTTAACCTTAGTAAAGTGTTTATTTTGACCTCAGTCACTGCTGTGTAAAGATAAACTCTGCATTCTGGCTTGCAGACTGATGGATGAGATTCCTGTTTCCAAACAGCAGGTCCAACAGCTGATCAGTTGCCTCCATGACACACAAACATGCTGGAACAATACATATAACTTGCCATGATGGTATTTATTATTTTGGGGATGGACAACTCCCTTTAGTCAGTGTCCTGTACAGGTACAGTTGGTCATTAAAGCTGGTAATGAACTAGGAAATTAAGCCACTGGCAGTGTATTAAACAGGATCCAGTACTCATGTTTGTTTGGATGAGGGTGGAATTAAAACCCTATGTCACTGGTGACCACCTGATTAGGCTTACAGTTAATCATAGGCACTCAGATGCTTTAAATCTCTAGTGTGTGATACAAATAACAGCCGCCCTGGACAAGAGTGGATATCTTTAGAAGAGGGCACAGCCATATTATACAGCTCATAGTTATTTTCTTTACTGATTAAAGATAACTCAAAATAAAGATATAAGAAAGGATAAATTATTTCACAAAAACCTCCAATACCCCAGAAGGTCATCTCCTAAGGTTTATTTATTCTGCTGTCTTTAAGCAGGAATTGCCCACTGCCCATGTAGAACTGGAGATCTACAGCGCAACTTGTCAAAGTGGAATTGTAAAATGCACAGCAAATTGCTGTGATAAGATCACCATTTCATTTGTTTTTAGAAGGCCATGTCACATGTATGATATTCACAGCGGGAATCTGTGTATTATGCTAGTTTTATCGGTCTTGTTTTATATATATGTTTTCATATACAGTATAAGGACCCTGATTGGCAGATAGAGGCGCCTGTGCAGAATGCATGGGTGGAAAAGCATTCCGTTAAGGGCTTCAGATCCCCCAGCAGCGGAAGACACATTGACTTGTTTATTACAACTGTCAAATATTTTTCTTGCTTTATTGTGTGAGAAGAGTTCATAAGCATGAAACCGCTGATACTTTATTCTCTGTCAGATTAAAACGCATTACGATTTGCCTATGCAAATTCAGGTAAAAAAATTATGAACAGTGTTTGAATTTAAGAATGAGCCAAAAAGCCTGTGGCCAATTTGATAAAGTGACAAACATCCTGAATAACTACTCACATTTTGCAATGTAAAAGTACACTTGGGTTTATTTTTGATATGAACGCCAATAGCATAGTGTAAGCCCAAAACTACAGACGGTGTGTGTGTGTGTGTAATAGGACAGTGTTAGGAGATCACAGCTACAGGGTGGAGTACACAAGGACGGACATGAATGAGGACAAATGCTCCATCCCGAGAGTTCTCTGGTGAAGTGTGTGTTAGGCTAAAATTAAGATGTACAAAATGATACAGCATCTGACAGTTACTGACCCAGTGTGTAAACAGTAAAACATGTGAAAATGTAAGGTACTTGCTGTCGCTATCATTACATGGTGATTTTGTTTGTACATACACAACATGTGGTCATATCTAATTTTAATTGAATATGTGTTTTATGCTAGTTTAAATTGTTTTGTATTTTATATATATATATATATATATATATATATATATATATATATATATATATATATATATATATATATATATACAGTGTATCACAAAAGTGAGTACACCCCTCACATTTCTGCAGATATTTAAGTATATCTTTTCATGGGACAACACTGACAAAATGACACTTTGACACAATGAAAAGTAGTCTGTGTGCAGCTTATATAACAGTGTAAATTTATTCTTCCCTCAAAATAACTCAATATACAGCCATTAATGTCTAAACCACCGGCAACAAAAGTGAGTACACCCCTTAGTGAAAGTTCCTGAAGTGTCAATATTTTGTGTGGCCACCATTATTTCCCAGAACTGCCTTAACTCTCCTGGGCATGGAGTTTACCAGAGCTTCACAGGTTGCCACTGGAATGCTTTTCCACTCCTCCATGACGACATCACGGAGCTGGCGGATATTCGAGACTTTGCACTCCTCCACCTTCCGCTTGAGGATGCCCCAAAGATGTTCTATTGGGTTTAGGTCTGGAGACATGCTTGGCCAGTCCATCACCTTTACCCTCAGCCTCTTCAATAAAGCAGTGGTCATCTTAGAGGTGTGTTTGGGGTCATTATCATGCTGGAACACTGCCCTGCGACCTAGTTTCCGGAGGGAGGGGATCATGCTCTGCTTCAGTATTTCACAGTACATATTGGAGTTCATGTGTCCCTCAATGAAATGTAACTCCCCAACACCTGCTGCACTCATGCAGCCCCAGACCATGGCATTCCCACCACCATGCTTGACTGTAGGCATGACACACTTATATTTGTACTCCTCACCTGATTGCCGCCACACATGCTTGAGACCATCTGAACCAAACAAATTCATCTTGGTCTCATCAGACCATAGGACATGGTTCCAGTAATCCATGTCCTTTGTTGACATGTCTTCAGCAAACTGTTTGCAGGCTTTCTTGTGTAGAGACTTTAGAAGAGGCTTCCTTCTGGGGTGACAGCCATGCAGACCAATTTGATGTAGTGTGCGGCGTATGGTCTGAGCACTGACAGGCTGACCCCCCACCTTTTCAATCTCTGCAGCAATGCTGACGGCACTCCTGCGCCTATCTTTCAAAGACAGCAGTTGGATGTGACGCTGAGCACGTGCACTCAGCTTCTTTGGACGACCAACGCGAGGTCTGTTCTGAGTGGACCCTGCTCTTTTAAAACGCTGGATGATCTTGGCCACTGTGCTGCAGCTCAGTTTCAGGGTGTTGGCAATCTTCTTGTAGCCTTGGCCATCTTCATGTAGCGCAACAATTCGTCTTTTAAGATCCTCAGAGAGTTCTTTGCCATGAGGTGCCATGTTGGAACTTTCAGTGACCAGTATGAGAGAGTGTGAGAGCTGCACTACTAAATTGAACACACCTGCTCCCTATGCACACCTGAGACCTAGTAACACTAACAAATCACATGACATTTTGGAGGGAAAATGACAAGCAGTGCTCAATTTGGACATTTAGGGGTGTAGTCTCTTAGGGGTGTACTCACTTTTGTTGCCGGTGGTTTAGACATTAATGGCTGTATATTGAGTTTTTTTGAGGGGAGAATAAATTAACACTGTTATATAAGCTGCACACAGACTACTTTTCATTGTGTCAAAGTGTCATTTTGTCAGTGTTGTCCCATGAAAAGATATACTTAAATATCTGCAGAAATGTGAGGGGTGTACTCACTTTTGTGATACACTGTATATATATATATATATATATATATATATATATATATATATATATATATATACACACTGTATATATATATACAGTGTATCACGAAAGTGAGTACACCCCTCACATTTCTGCAAATATTTCATTATATCTTTTCATGGGACAACACTATAGACATGAAACTTGGATATAACTAAGAGTAGTCAGTGTACAACTTGTATAGCAGTGTAGATTTACTGTCTTCTGAAAATAACTCAACACACAGCCATTAATGTCTAAATAGCTGGCAACATAAGTGAGTACACCCCACAGTGAACATGTCCAAATTGTGCCTAAAGTGTCAATATTTTGTGTGACCACCATTATTATCACTGCCTTAACTCTCCTGGGCATGGAATTCACCAGAGCTGCACAGGTTGCTACTGGAATCCTCTTCCACTCCTCCGTGATGACATCACGGAGCTGGTGGATGTTAGACACCTTAAACTCCTCCACCTTCCACTTGAGGATGCGCCACAGGTGCTCAATTGGGTTTAGTCCATCACCTTTACCTTCAGCTTCCTCAGCAAGGCAGTTGTCATCTTGGAGGTTGTGTTTGGGGTCGTTATCCTGTTGGAAAACTGCCATGAGGCCCAGTTTTCGAAGGGAGGGGATCATGCTCTGTTTCAGAATGTCACAGTACATGTTGGAATTCATGTTTCCCTCAATGAACTGCAGCTCCCCAGTGCCAGCAACACTCATGCAGCCCAAGACCATGATGCTACCACCACCATGCTTAACTGTAGGCAAGATACAGTTGTCTTGGTACTTCTCACCAGGGCGCCGCCACACATGCTGGACACCATCTGAGCCAAACAAGTTTATCTTGGTCTCGTCAGACCACAGGGCATTCCAGTAATCCATGTTGTTGGACTGCTTGTCTTCAGCAAACTGTTTGCGGGCTTTCTTGTGCGTCAGCTTCCTTCTGGGATGACGACCATGCAGACCGAGTTGATGCAGTGTGCGGCGTATGGTCTGAGCACTGACAGGCTGACCTCCCACGTCTTCAACCTCTGCAGCAATGCTGGCAGCACTCATGTATCTATTTTTTAAAGCCAACCTCTGGATATGACGCCGAACACGTGGACTCAACTTCTTTGGTCGACCCTGGCGAAGCCTGTTCCGAGTGGAACCTGTCCTGGAAAACCGCTGTATGACCTTGGCCACCATGCTGTAGCTCAGTTTCAGGGTGTTAGCAATCTTCTTATAGCCCAGGCCATCTTTGTGGAGAGCAACAATTCTATTTCTCACATCCTCAGAGAGTTCTTTGCCATGAGGTGCCATGTTGAATATCCAGTGGCCAGTATGAGAGAATTGTACCCAAAACACCAAATTTAACAGCCCCGCTCCCCATTTACACCTGGGACCTTGACACATGACACCAGGGAGGGACAACGACACATTTGGGCACAATTTGGACATGTTCACTGTGGGGTGTACTCACTTATGTTGCCAGCTATTTAGACATTATTGGCTGTGTGTTGAGTTATTTTCAGAAAACAGTAAATCTACACTGCTATACAAGATGTACACTGACTACTCTAAGTTAAATCCAAGTTTCATGTCTATAGTGTTGTTCCATGAAAAGATATAATGAAATATTTGCAGAAATGTGAGGGGTGTACTCACTTTCGTGATACACTGTATATATATATATATATATATATATACATATATATATATACACACTGATCAGCCATAACATTAAAACCACCTCCTTGTTTCTACACTCACTGTCCATTTTATCAGCTCCACTTACCATATAGAAGCACTTTGTAGTTCTACAATTACTGACTGTAGTCCATCTGTTTCTCTGCATGCTTTGTTAGCCCCCTTTCCCTGTGTCACTCATACCAGCACAACACACACTAACACACCACCACCATGTCATTGTCACTGCAGTGCTGAGAATCATCCACCACCTAAATAATACCTGCTCTGTGGTGGTCCTGTGGGGGTCCTGACCATTGAAGAACAGGGTGAAAGCAGGTTAAAAAAAGCATGCAGAGCAACAGATGGACTACAGAGTTTTATATTATTAAGTAAATTGAGGATTATTTCTGAATTATCTCGGGTGAAGATTTCTTTTAATGTATTGGTGGGCAAATGTAGTTTTTGTCTTTCACTGTTGTATTTTGGGTATTCAATCAGGATGTATTTCATGTCGATTGGTAGGTGACGGTCTACGCAAAAAGGTTACATGCAAAGTTCTCGTTACATGGTAAAAGTAAAAAAAAAAAAAGGAATAAGCAAAGTAGATACAAACTTCTTATTTAACCGCCCACATAGATTGCTTTTGTTGTTCTAGAAGGCCAAGGGGGTAATGATTAACACAGGCTTAGAATTATGAATCAGGCTTGTCTGAGCAGGCCTTACTGGTTCAGTGGTTCTTACTGTTTACTCGGAATTTGATACAAAGCGGGAAAAACCTAAAGAGAAAAGTACCTAGAGAGAGCGGTATAAATATTACATAGCAAAAGCACCACGGAAAGTTTTCTTACCCAGCTGTTTAATCAGAACTTCCACCGGGTCAGAGGCTTTGTTTGCAGCGTCATACCATCCCCCACTCCCTTTTGGCAGCCAGGCCTTGATCAGGCACGAGTACAGGCCGGAGTCTGAGGGCTGAACCTTCTGCAAAAGAAGCCTGAATGTACCCGGCTGAACCCTGCTCATGCCTGCTTGCTCAGAACCCTCCAGAAGCTGGCCATCGCGCCCCACTCGGAGAAGAACTCGTGGGTTACCGGAGCCACTCGGTGCCCCGACCAGCCATGTGACCTCCAAGCCCAGAGAAGACAGGTCATTAGCGGCTACTGAGCAGGTCAGGTTTAGCGTTTCGTCCACGCTGAGTGTAGTTTTCTTCTCCACAGACACCACCAGAGACTGGGCTAAAACATGGCAGAGAGAAGAGAATTATTACTATAAAAAGCTCAAGGCTGCATAAATAAATAAGCTTAAGGCTTCTCTTATTAATAGGACCCTACTAAAACCTTGTTTTTTAAAAATCACAAATTTTATGGACATTTCACGGCAGACATTAAATAACATACATCAATTGATGTATGTCAAATAAATGGAAGCTATAATTCACAGCACAGCCTACCTTAATAGTTGAAAGACGAAAATTCTCATCTGTTTTTGCACCCTTCTTCCCAACATCTACAGAATTGGTTGGGAGTTTTTCTAAACTCATTTACCCAAGTAATGTTTTAAGCTGCTTTACACTTTGACATCATGGATATTTTGACTAACCGATTGCTAGTGTCACCGAACGTCTTTAGTGAAATAAATGGTACAAAGACAAACTATCGGGAGCAAAATACTTCACTGGCTTGTTCTTTTGGGGTGCAGCACAGACTACAGAAAGATGATCACATGTGTAGAGAAGCATACTTTTCTATTGATTGTGGAAACCTCAAAAGGGACAAAATGCACCCAATATGTAAACATATACATAAAACGTCGTCAGCACACTACACCACAGAAAAGTCTGTTACACTAACTTAATTGCCATATGATTGCTAGGACCGCCTCATATTGTGCCCCTTATTTCATACACTCTGTAGGACTGCCACTAACGACTATTTTTCTATCGATTTATCTATAGACTATTTTTATCCATTAATCGATTCATCTAACGATTAATTTTTCTTCCAAAAATTTAATTTAGAATCTCATTTATGCTTCTTTTATTTTAATAACAAACTGTACGGCATAATAATACGGCACAAAACTAAATGTAAACAGGGTAAAGTCATGTGCTTTACACTTATAGCAGAAATAAAATAGTTAAAGGTGGGCACGCCTCATTAAGTCCAACATACAGTAACGACAGAATAACCCCAGATTCGAACCTACACATTCACTTAAAACTTACTTCACATTCTAAGCGATGTAAACACAGTGGAAAGCGTTACGTGCATTTACATAAGAAGCTTTTTGCTGCGGCAACCACAAAAAACGCGAGCCCAACGGAGCAAGTGCGCGTGCGTGTGAATGCACCCTAACTGAACTCACTAAGAAATACTGTATTCCAAGATCGCCGCGATTAAGAAGCTTAATAAAACAATATAGAAGTAAAAATGCGCCCTAACTGAACTCACTAAGAAATACTGTATTCTAGGATCTCCGCAATTAAGAAGTTAAAACAATATAGACATGCAACATTGCGCTAGCACTGCTGTGGTACCATCAAAGTTTTGCACAGTGTACAAACCACCTTTTTGTTTTGTGCCAGTTTTAAGTATTCCCAAACTTTTGATGATTCGGGTCTTGGAAAACGTTTAGCTTTTCTTTGAAAGCCCTCTACGATCGGCCTCTGACTGCTGCAGATGGCATTTTTTAAAGACTGCGCTTAATGCCGCCAACCAGTGACTGGACCAAATACGACTTAGATCATGCATGCTGAGGGAAATCATATGAATGGTTATATGAATGGAAACGATGTAGAAATTAAAAAGGATTATTTATAAGTATAGTTTTATAGACTTAAAATATTGACGTCGACGTAATCAACTAGGTCGACCAATCGCGGCAGCCCTATAGGCAGCATATTTAGGAAGGATATTCTGTCTGTCTGCCATTGATGAGCCGGAACAGGTTGGAAATGACTGCAGGGGTGTTTTGAATAACATGCATTGAAAAGGTCATATAGCATTCCTACATAGTTTGGTGTGCTTTGTAATTACATGTGGGATTTAAGGAGAGGCCCTGGCTGCTGCCTATGAGTCCTTACTTAAGTGATGTCGTTTATTTTTTGAGTATGTACATAATACACCTAGATACTTTCTTGTTAGATCCCTAGTAATTTTCTAGTAATTTCTTGTTATAATAACCAACAAAATGTAGAACGACTAGATAAAAACTAGTAGCAATAGACACAGCACAGTTCAATATACAGAGGTTACTAGCAGCTGTGATGTATTATTTCTCATTAAGATTTTGCAAAGTCTTCATGTCATGACAGTGACTCAGCTCCAACACACACCCTTAATATGACTTTTTCCCTTTGGCATGTCTCGAGAAAAAAAAAAAAGGTTGTTACTCACCTATGGGTGTGACTGCAAGATTCCCCATTTCTACACTTCGATCTAGAATCTTCTGCCAGCCTTTTCCTCCTCCAGGCTGCCTTGCCCACTCTCTTGCTGTGCACACATATGTACCCTGATCCTGTGGTCTCACCCCCTTCAGAGTCAATCCATAAGAGTCACCACTGAGTTTTAATAGAAGTTCACCGTCTGCGTAACGCTGAGCAGAACCCTGCCCGACCTTCAGCTCACTGTCAGGTCCGAACGTCAAGATCTCTTCCAAAGAGCTGCCTGCTTTTTTAACGGACCAGGTGACGGAGAGGACGGTGTGTGCTGTGTAGGCCCGGGTAACGTTGCAGTTCAGTTCCACAGACTTTCCCTCAGAGACTGCTGGCTTCGGAATGGCTGCATTCACTTTCAGAGTGTCTCCAATCACTGCACACAAGACATTAAAAACTTGGTTACATGTGCAAGAAACGGGTTAAAAGTCTATTAGAACATGAAATACCTGCCATTTATTTAGAACTATAAATTAAAAGTAGGTATCGGTTTGCTAAAGAGGAAGACAAAATGTTACAGGTTTTTCTTTTAATAGTCTCTGGTAATTCCCTGACTAACTTAGAAGATGAGTAACAGGATTCAATGAAACAATGAATCACCAAGTCTTTCCCATCCCAGGCCACAATGAACATGCCATGGTTTCTACATCAGCAGTGCTCTCGGCTGACCAAGCATCACAGACATGACTGTCTATGTCTGGGGGAATTTCTGAAGCTCTTTGAGGACTGGTGCACCAACCAGGGTGTTCCTGCCTCGTGCCCAGAGTTTTCCCGGTAAAACCAGGCCTGCCACAATGCTGACCCATTTAAAATAGTTCATGGCAATGAACTATATGAATTATGGGTGATTTAGTGCACAATAATAGTGTATTTATATATAATAATTTAAACACGTTTAATGATTTAATCACTCAAGTCACGTAAATGCATGTATACATGGGAAGTGGTAGCTCAGTGGTTAAGGTACTAGACAAGTAATCAAATGCCGGTTCAAGCCCCACTACTGCCAGATTGCCACAGTTGGGCAACTGAGCAAGGTCCTTAACTCTCAAGTGCTCAAATTTAAAGTCACTTTGGATAATGCTCGTTTGTTTGTTGGGATTTAAACGTCATGTTTTACACTTTCTTGGAGAGTCTTGGACTATTTTGTATCTCCAATTCACCTCACTTTAATGTCTTTGGACTATGGGAGGAAACCAGACCACCCGGAGGAAACCCACGCAGGCACAGGGAAGAAGATGCAAACTCCACACAGAAAGGACCTGGACCGCCCCACCTAGGGATCAAATCCGGGAGCCGACAGTGCTACCCACTTAGCCACCGTGCCGCCCCGCTTTGGATAAAATGGTCTGCTAAATGGCACAAATGTAAATGTAATGTAAATAATTATCAAGGGGTCTGAATACTTTCTTAATCCACTGTATGCATACATTAATGAAATAGCCAATTTGTTGCCTTGTGATAGCCTTATTTCACCTGTCAGCCAGTAAAAAAAGACCACCAGGGTACTACGACTATGCAGATATTGAGTTGTGGACCAGTCTTAGTACCTTAGGACCTTTCCTACCAGTGTATCAGGGGCAGCAACATTGCCCAGGCTTCTAAACCACTGTATTTACTGGCAACCCACTTATCAGTACACTTTGGAGAACATGGAATACTCCTCCTCTAGACCTTAATCAATGGACAGTAAGACCCAGTAAGATCTGAGACATGCTGCTGAGCATGATACTCATAGAATTGGCCTGAATGGTACCAGCAGACCCATTATAGACTTTTAAACAGAAATAAACATCTCAGTCATGACATGTGTTCTGTTAACCCATGTCAAAGTTACCATTTCATGATACAGAAAAGAGCCAGACAGACCTCAACTATAAGGAAACAGGTTGAAATACTGACTGGATCTTGTCTTTAGCCTACATACATGACCAAATGTTTGTTGACACCCCTTCAACATAATTGAGTTAAGTGTATTAGAGACTTGGAAGGAGCTGAAACGTTGGTCCCTACTCAATCATCAGCGACCTCTTTTTCCATTCAGGAGACCCATTTTACTCATTTAAACAGGAATAAAATAAACCCACCTTTAAGTTCCACATCTGCATAGGTGTTCCCAGTGATAATAGTATCGGTGCTGGGAGTGGTGCAGCGATAGATGGTGCTATCCGTGGCTCTAACCTTCTTAATAACAAGCTGTGCCTCAGCATCTCCCAATCTACCGACACTTATGTCACCGCTGTTGACCCGGTCCAACACTGACTTGTCTGGAAACGAAGGATCAAATGTGGAAATGAGCCTGACTTCGTCTTTGCCGTTTACTAGCAGACTCCATTCGAAATCCTGCTCCAGGGGTCCCTGATATTCCGAGACGTTGCAGCGGATAGACACGGACTGCCCCTCAACACTTAACAGAGGACCGACGGGCACTTTCACCACCCTGCTTTGACATAGTACAGCTGGAAAGGCAGAAGAAAAAAAAATACATTGTTAACCAAATCACCTGTTACTTGGCTTCATTGTAACACATTTTAATCAGTAAAATGTTTTTAAACTATTGTGCATTTATTAAATCAACAATTTACAACATTTTAATTATTATTAATAACCAGTAAGTGGGCAGTAATGCAGAACAATTACATCAACAAAAGAATGACACAACCAGGGCAAATTTTAGCATACAATGACATACATTTCAATCCAAGTAGGTCTATAAACAGTAGTCAATTTTAAATTGTTATTATTAGTAATAAAAGATTTATAGGTTAAAGACATTGCTGAGAATATTATAATTATCATTTGGCCAGCAGAGTCCTGCCTTTACGTATATTTACCATTAGACCAGTGGCAGCACACTGATAGATTAGTCTCTGTTTGATTTTGAGTTACTTATTACACAAGGTTCATCAGTTTACAAGGTTATATCAAACACAGTCTTGGACAATTTAGTGTCTCCAGTTCACCTGACTGCATGTCTTTTGACTGTGGGAGGAAACCGGAGCACCCGGAGGAAACCCAAGCAGACACGGGGAGAACATGAAAACTTCACACAGAAAGGACCCAGACCGCCACACCTGGGGATCGAACCCAGGACCTTTTTGCTGTGAGGCAACAGTGCTAACCACTTAACCACCGTGCCTCCCAGGAACATAATAAACAACGTGTCTACAAAACGGGATGCAACCGACAGTAAGGCTGCAGCATTTGGCATAACAGGTGTTGTGCACTGACACACAAGTGCAATTTCAGTGCATATAACAATGGCTAATTCCTAGTTCACACTACATAATTTTAGCCCTGATTTTCCACTTGTCAACAGGTTTTGTAGCTCTCAAACAGATGCGCCAGCTCGGGAGGCAAATCAAGGCTCGCCGATCGCTTTAGCATGCTAAACATCTGTACCTGTCAGCAACTCCAAATCCCGTTGTGTGAATAGTGTTGTGACCAGGTTATGACAGGCAATGAGTGCGGTGTCGAGCTACAGCCAATGAAAAGCAAAATACGGAGTGAGGGGAAACCTGGGGGAGGAGTGGTATAAACGTCAACAAGCACGGCTCGAGCAAAATATATGAGGGTTCTTCAAAAAGTTTCCGCACTCTATCTATTAAGAATTTCAAAAACAATGACATCATTTTTCTACGTTACCTTCTGATGCATTTTTCCCAGCATCGTACCAACTTTATAATGCCATCAGCAAAAAATGTTTTGGGTTGAGCATGTAGCCACTGATGCACCGCTGCTTTCACATCATCATCGCATGAAAATCTTCTTCCCCTTAAAGCTTATTTGTGCGTCCAGAAACAGGGCTCTAGAGTGCGACCAATTTGGTCGCACATGCGACCTAATTTCTCAATGGTGCGACTAAAAAAAATCTCAGGTCGCACCGGTGCGACCAGGCGTCCGAGGGAAAAAAAAAACAACAGACACACATTAGGCCAATAACATGGTCTAAACCAATCAGAGATAGTGAAGGGCGGGACAATATTGTAGCGGTGATATGTGAGCGACATTCATCTCAGCCAATCAGAATGCAGCACCAGGTTCATACACGTGCGTTCGGACGTTCTGCCGTAAGTTTAGTTTTGTATATGAGACTCGCCGGATGTTCCAGAATGGAAGTTCGGGTTCTGGAGCTCGGCGGTGTAAAGTGTTGTAACGCTCACTTAAGTCCTGACTAAACAGTTAAAGTGACTCGACCCTGCCGTGTGCCTTTATTCCCACACCTCCACCACCGCACAGCAAAAGACCCGCAGCATCCCCACCGGACAGCGGCTAGGTGAGCCGACCCTCTACAGTAGCAAGGGGCTAATGCTAGCGGTAAAGTGCCGCGATAGTGAAAGTAAAAACACGACAATATTTTCGTTAAGTAAAATATAAAAATAACTAAAAGACCAAAATATATTACAATACATGTAGTCAAAATACGCAGTGAGTGCACCGCAAGCGATTTTGGGAATCTGTGTAAAAGATCCAGTAAAGCCGATAATATAATGCACTGCATTTAAGATTACACTCTAACACACACACAAACATATACATATAATTTTAAATATACACACACATATAAATAGATATACACACATACATACACATTTACTCTATTATTTTTATAATTTTTATAAGTGTGCTATAATTAGTCTGTAATACTATAATTAACTGTAAAGAAGACAGTGGCCGGCAATAGTATATTTGTGACTGGTTCTAATACATTTCGAATTGAAAGGCTGAAAAAGCCCAATGCATCTATAAAACACATTACATGCCACGATAAATGCACTGCCCAAGTGTCCCCCTCTCCCCACTGCCCTTCATTGTCAGGCAGCAGCAAACAGATCATCAGACGAGGCCATGTTGACCATATTGTTAGTCATTTCCAAGTCAATATTGCCTGTATGGACAGTGATTTAAAAAAAAAAAACAAAAAAAAAAAAAAAAAAAGTGAACCTGTAAAACTGCGGTGTTAAATGCGATGCGGTCGAAAATTTGGGTGCACCTAACTTTTGTGCTGGTGCACCTAAGAAAAAAAGTTAGGTGCACCAGTGCAACCAGTGCAAAACGTTAGTCTAGAGCCCTGAGAAAGGTGGAAATCAGATGGCGCTACATCTGGACTATAAGCTTTCTCAGTCTCTCAGACATGACTAATCACTACTCCTCCCATCCTCACAAAAATATAAAAGTGCAAAAAACTATTTAAAGATCACTCGTAGTTTCTATCAGAATTCGTTGGCATACTTTGACAACTTTGAGTCGTGTAGTGTGAATTTAGGCTGACGTGTAATATCCGTGGTCTCGGCTCCATTCTCAGTTACTAATTTACCAGGCAGCATTAAGCAATGTCAGTTAATCTGCTGATAATTAGCATCCCTATTTTCAGCATTATTTGTGGGAGTTTTGACACCCTGACAATAAGTTTTTCTTCCATCTCTAGTGGGAACTATAATCTATAGACCAAAAACAGATAACACCACTTCATAGTGGCAGAGATAAAGCGCATACCAATTTGCTTAGTGCTCAATTTCTATGGCTAGTACTTCCCCATTTGTGCATATCAGCCCCTTGTGTCAAAGGTTTGATGGTTCTAGACCAGCAAGAATATGGGGCCAAAACAGCACCAACTTTTCAGGCCAAGAACCTGTGATTTTGCATTCTTTGTTTGTTTATTAGGATTTTAACGTCATGTTTTACACTTTGGTTACATTTATGACAGGAACGGTAGCTACTCGTTACACAAGATTTACAAGTTCATATCTCATCATCACTTCTCAAGGTTATATCGAACACAGTCATGGACAATTTAGTATCTCCAATTCACCTCACTTGCATGTCTTTGGACTGTGTGAGGAAACTGGGACACCCGGAGTAAACCCACGTAGACACGGAGAACATGCAAACTCCACACAGAAAGGACCCAGACCGCCCCACCTGGGGATCAAACCCAGGACCTTCTTGCGACAGTGCTACCCACTTAGCCACCGTGCCGCCCGATTTGGCACTGTAAAAGAATTATGGCACCAACATGCAGGTGAAAAAGTGCTAACAAAAATGCTGGAACGTAATGCTCAAGTACTGTAACACCCTTGTGTGCCAAGAATCTTGTGAAGCACAGATAGATATAAATTACATTATTACCAAGTGCATTTAATGTAATTTTGGTTTTAAATTTGTGGTTATATCGCCATTTTTTTGTTGTTTTTGAAAATTACTTAATTTATCTGGATTTTAGAGCTATTTAAACAAGCTTTATTGTTAGGCTATGATTCGGTATATTATTGCTTTATAATGACAAAGATGAGACGGCTTTAAGACCAATGAAATGCGTGTTTAGGCTATTGTTAAATACAGAACAGAGCAGGGATGCGCGTCTTTTCTCTATTAAAAAAAGGTTTAAATAAGCTTCTAGCCTAGGTTAGATATACACTGTAAAACAAAAAAAAAGTGTTTAGGCTAAATATTTTAAATGCACATCTAATCAAAATATGGTAAAAAAAATAGAATAAAGAATAAAGTCTGTAAGAGTTTAAACCTGCGTTATCATGCGCGCTAGAAGAACCAACATGTTCACCTGATGTGTTTTAGAGAGGATCTGAGTGGGGTAGCGATGTTCCCCTCGGTACTAAAACTCTCTCTGATGGTGCTCGTTGCATTAATACACTGTAGATGTACTGAACCTGCATGCGACTTTAGAGATCAGAGA
The DNA here is from genome assembly GCF_030014385.1 of Trichomycterus rosablanca. Classification (NCBI taxonomy): domain Eukaryota; kingdom Metazoa; phylum Chordata; class Actinopteri; order Siluriformes; family Trichomycteridae; genus Trichomycterus; species Trichomycterus rosablanca. Next base: position 12,195,103 of record NC_085999.1, on the reverse strand, counting down.
AAGTCTAGCCTGGTTATCGTGCCACTATTAACCATCTATTTAGTAGGTATAATTAACATAACAATATATACTACATTTCAAGTTATTATTCGTTTCAATACATTTTTATTCAATGAAAAAATGCATTTAAATCATTCCAGCAAGCCAGCAAGAGAGAATCTGCAGGCTGCAATACCATATTAACCGTCATTAAGTGTTTTAGTACGCCGAGGCTGTTTGAATATAGTCTAAATTACAAGTATTTATTGAGTGTGAACTCAATTTAATCATTAATAAACTTGCCTATAATTCCTGTTGCGATTGTTTACATTTTAAAACACAAAGCCTGACACTCAGCAGCAACGCATGAGAACAGGTTGCGGGAAAATGTCGCTCCTATCTCATTTTCATTATAAATTTATTTAACATTTATTACGCACGAATGTAAGCGTATAAAACAAGATGGACCTGCAACAATAAAAAAAAGGAGAAGAAAGAAAGAAAAAACTTGAATATCGCGGTGTTGCGGTTGTCCAGCATGCCCTGCGGTTGGCTGGTCTATACCGCGATATTTCAAAATTGCGGTTAGCGCGACAGCCCTAGTCACAGACCTATTTTAGGGTGGTGCCTACCCTTCCACTCTATGACCTCATGTAGTTTGCATTGCTGACCTAAATTGTGAGATTCCTGATCAGTCAGTGAGGCATGTTTTACATTATTTCCCAATGACTGGAAAAATCAAATAATAATAATAATAATAATAATAATAATACTGTGCAGTTTGGGAGACCAAGTTTAGGAAACAGAATAGTTAACACTAAATTGTAACCATAGTTACGTTTCTGAGTGACAAAAATGACACGACATGGTGGCTCAGTGGGTAGCACTGTTGCCTCAGAGCAAGATGGTCCTGGGTTCGATGGAGCAGTTTATGGAGCAGTCTGAGTCCCTGCTGTGTGGAGTTTGCTTGAACTGATGAATCTTGTGTAACGAGTAACTACCTGTTCTTTCATGCATGAAACCAGTGTGTGTAAAACATGATGTTAAAATCCTACTAAATAAATATGTAAATAAATAATTAGATTTGTCCTCCATGAGGTAAAAGCTAACGGATAGTAAGGAACTTGCATCATAACTAAGCTTCCGTCAGGCTAGCAATCTAGGTGTGTGTGTGTGTGATGTAGCAGTCTAACATGCTAACCCACCAGCCCCAGAGTTAAAATCTCAGCAGTGCGATTGGCCTGGCTGGATGCTTAACATACACAATCACTGGTGTCTGAAACAGGGGAGGTTGAGGCCCTGCACAAATCATGCAGGGTGTGACTTTCTATATGCGGTACAAAACTCAATGGGAATTCACTGTGGTTGGTGTGAAAGTAGGTGACATTCACACGTGGGTTTGGTGCTAGTCTGTGGTCCTCCATAGCTAGCATGGGGCTGTTGCAAGGAGAACAGAAAACTAAAAATGAATAAAGGAAAATAAGAGAAAATGTAACCTAGATGTACTGCAAATATGCAATACTTAACAAACTGTGATTTTTGCTTTTAAAATAATCAAACTCATGAGTAGTAAGTAGCATTAAAAACACTACTACACCTATTCCCTCCTATTCAGCAAATAAACACTGAAAATGTTACTACCAAATACAGAAATCAAGTCCATTTATGGAAATGTTCACTGTAAACAGTCCTACTTGGCAACCTTCTCACTTAAGTGCCAAGGTGAAGAAACTTAAGCCACAAGAACAAATGTTTAGATCTGATACATTGTATAGTTCAGTGTTTGACACGGAGCACACACACACCAAGTAAGGCAGTAAGGCAGACAGCATGGCAGCCACATAAGGAAATTAATAACAAATTAACTTTAAGAGCATTCCAGAAAGATGAGGGAAAAGTCAAATGGGACAGTAGCAAACAGATATAGTGAGCATGTTAAGGCTTGCCTCTACATGAAGCCATGGGCATGTGGTTACAGATAGTTTCAACCCAGAAGAGGCTGTTATCTAACACAAAACAAATGAAAAATTACCCAATAGGGCTTTAACCTTCAAAACCGAAAGCCAGGTATATGCTTAGATTTGTGAACCAGCAGGTGCCTGAATTCATATAAAAAAAAAAAAATAAAAATAAAAAAACATACCCATCTCCTTGTTTCTCTGTGTCTTTGTTTGGGTGACAAAGTTAACAAATTAAAACAATTAGAAAGCAAATTTGCAAATAAATTACATGAATTTTGCAAATTTTGGCCAAATACTCCACTATGATTTTAACTACAGGTGTGACAGAAAATATAAATCTTTGGAAGATTAAATAACTTAAAGCGCAATCTAGCTCTGTGGACAAGTTGAAAGTCACAAATAGACGATGTAGTACTTTGTTAATACTGCCATTTAACAATGAATCAACTCATACATAATATTGATGATCACTTATTTGTAGTCTGTATGAGCTAAAGTTGGGTTACAACATGATTAAACCTAGGTAGCTCAACAACTACCCTCAGTTTGCTTCATATAATATAGTGTGTCTGTGTGTGGAAGAGTACATTTTGTTTGTTTGTTTATTAGGATTTAACGTCATGTTTTACACACTTTGGTTACATTCATGACAGGAACGGTAGTTAAGTTTAATGTCAAACACAGTTCTGGACAATTTTGTATCTTCAATTCACCTCACTTGCATGTCTTTGGACTGTGGGAGAAAACCGGAGCTCCCCGAGAAAACCCACACAGACACGGGGAGAACATGCAAACTCTGCTTTGTACATTCATCCCAAGTACCCAATTTATTAGTTGAACTGGGGCCCTGAGAACCCCCACTGACCAGATGTTATTTGGGTTGTTATTTGTGTTTTGCTTGCTGCATGAATTCTATCTCACAGAAAAAATAAATTGAGAATGACTGGTAATCTGAATCTCAAGCATATTTGGGTTATGTAGCCAAGACAAGACAGTGATCAATGGACAGAAGTTCTTCACATCAATCTGAAAGACAGTACTTCAGTTACAAAAACATGTAAGCTCACAGTTGTTGCTGCTAATGGTGGCAAAACCAGTTATTAAGCTCAGGGGAAATAACTTTTTCCACACTGGGTTGGATCACTTAAAATTGCATTTTGTGTTTACTCAATTTGTTTGTTACTCAAATCCTGTTACCAAAACCAAAATGGTCAAACTAATTAATAAATAACTTAATTTAGAACTAAACCACCCAACTGTTGTTTTTATGTATTATAAAAAGCTAAATACTTATTTTGCAAATAAATATATTTAAAACATACACCTTGTTGAAAATATTTAGTGTATTCTACATATATTCTAAGAAATGGGGTAGAGGTTGTGTTGCACCATAAAATGAATGCCAAGTGACAAAGAGAAAGCCAGGTTGTGTCAGTGGTCCGCAAAAAATAGTTCATGTAGTCCTTGGGTGATCAGGGGACGGGTAAAATTGGACCTTAGTTCAGTGCATTTTCAAAGTGTCCTGTTTAGTACATTTGTTTATATTTCAATGTAAAATAAGTTCGGAAAAGCTGTTATTAAGCTATTAAAGTATTATTAATAACAAATTATACCAGCCTAATTTCACTTCCAAATGAATACTGGTTACCTTGCTTTTAAAAAACACATGTGGCTAGTTTGCAGAAGTAGGAAACAATGCCAGATCTTTTTTTGATTTAAGGGGGTTTACGCTGCCAGACTGGTTCTTGGGAGTTGAGATTTCCATCTACAAGATACAGACAATGATGTCTTAATCCAGTTTCTTTCTAGCTTTTTTAATAAATAAATTGGAAGTGAAAAACATTGGCTTTTTTGTTTGTAAACAGTATTTCATGTTGTTTCTGGTCAGCTTCATTTCATTTGTAAATATACATCCATTCCAGCATTTTGGACCTGCAACGCATTACAAAAAAAGTTGGGATGGCAGTTTAGGGCAACAAGTGCAGAAGCCAGGGTCTGTCATGGTACGGGCTTGTGTCAGTGCCCTTTGGCAATAGTACATACACTTCTGTGATGGCAACATTAATGCAGAAAAGTACATTGAGATTTTAGAGCATAATATACTGCCTACAAGGGGCATCCACATATTTTTAAACAAGACAATGCAAAACCACATGTTGTACACATTACAAAGGTATGGCTGTGGAAGAAGAGGGTATGGGTACGGGTACTGGACCAACCTGCCTGAAGTCCTGACCTGTCCCCAATAGAGAATTTTGAAACCAAAAATGCAACAGCTCCATAATGTTGCACACCTTAAGACATGTTTGCAGGAAGAATGGGACAAAATAACACCTGAAACACTTCATCACTTGGTATCCTTGGTGCCAAAGCATCTTTTAAGTGTTGTGTAAAGAAAGGGGAAAATTTTAAATGCTTTATTGTTTCAACTTTTTGGGAATGTGTTGCTGGTCTAAAATGCAAAAATGGATGTATATTCAATAAATTAAAAGCTGGCCAGACAAAACATGAAATATCTTGGGTTCAAATTGCCGACAATGAAATACAAGTCAAAGCAAAATTACAAAAAACACTGTTGTTTTTTTTTATTTGAATTTTCCAAACTGTACCAACTTTTTCTGATTTGGTGTTGTAGAATGTTTTAAAGCTCGGGCATTATCAGTGACTAATAGCTTTTAAGTAACGTGCAATTATGTAAATACTTGAATCACACCCAATAAATTACCTTAATTTTACTAGTTGTACAAGTTCCTAATCAGACAATGAAAGTAGATTTAGATACAAAATGTTTTAATATTTAAAAAAGACTTTGAGAAAACAGCAATCATTGCAATACTGCGAATGATAATTGTTGTTATTAAAATCTAAATGCATGACAAACAGATCGGTTTGTGCTAAAACTATTAGCAGATAACAAAGATAAAGTATCTAGTTTTAAGATCATTTTATTTCACATTAAAATACAAATCTGCATATAGATATATTTTATTAAATATAGGTTAAGGTGTCCATGTAAATAGATATTTATTTTTGTAGCTCTTTGAGTAACTACCCTATGATACAATGCACCACTTGCCCAGGCTACATATTTGAATCTTTTAAAAACAGTCAGTATTTAACAATATGGTACCTTGAAACTCGGCGTCAATTGGTTCTCAGACTGGCGTTGAGTTTCAAGGTATTTTTCCCCAATAAGGATGTACAGGAAAACCTGTTAATGTGTTCCATGGTCCTGTGGACTTGCATATATTTTAGGCGTATGTAAAATAATGGGGTTGTTTTTGACACTTACACACTGAAAATAACACAAATATCATAGAAAAACACTGAAATAAAAAGCTGATTTCTACAATTTCTTAGAACCCCGAGCCATAACATAAGTTTAAAAGTGAAACAGTGAGGAAAAACCAGCTAAACACAAATACATGTGGACGCTTTCAGAGTGAATCTGACGGTTATTACACACAAATGCAGATTAGTCTCAAATGCACACTTTGATGACGTTTTACTGCACAGCTCGAGTCAAGCGCTGAATAAAGCGAATGTTCATTGTTAATTTGAAATTAAATAAATAATTGTTTTAAAAGCTTCCCGCATTTTATACAGTTAATGCACATATGCACCTTACCTACTTGTAAATAACCTCTATTGCACAAATTTGTATCGCTGCTGTATTGTTTATTTTATTCTATGTTTATATATAATATACCTTTCTATTTTTTACTTAGTCTGTCAGTGTACCGTACTGTACATCCTCATTGCAGACTTTGCCTGATGTTGTACTGTTCATGCTGCTGCTATACTGTTTATTGTTTATTATACATTTAGTTATAGTGTCCCTTTTTATTATTTACCTTGTTGTATGTATGTTGACACCTGCACCAAAAGAAATTCCTTGTACATCTGGTACTTGGTGAATAATAAAGATTCTGATTCTGATTCTGACAAAAAAAAAAAAAAAACTGAACACGTTGAGTTTAAGGGTTTTTCTTGACATAGGGCGTTGAGTTTCAAAGTTTCTAAGTTTAGGGGTACATTGAGTTACAAGGTACCACTGTATTTCATTTACTCATCATGTGCATTTTTGGTCAGAAGAACACCTGTATTTTCTTAATTTATGTTTTGATGATTTTTTTTTATTTATAAAAAAAAAAAAAAAAAAAAAAAAAAAAAAAAAAAAATTCCTTTTTTTTTTTATTTTCCATTTTTTTACTTTTCTATTCTTAAAAAAAAGAATAGAAGCTTTGCAAAAGAAGTATTTAGCTTTTTAATTAACACTTTCAGTAAGTAAGTAAGTAAAATTCATTTATATAGCACTTTTCACAGATAGGAATCACAAAGTTTAATAATAAACTTTAATAAACCTTAGTTTATTAGAGGTAGATAGTTGTGGTTAGGGTGGTTTAGTTCTAAATTGAATTATTTATTAATTAGTTTGACTATTTTGGTTTTAGTAACAGGATTTGTTAATGTAACATTAGCTTGTGTGTATGTACAGTGGAGTGAAATTATTTGGTACTTTCTGATTCCTTCTGTTATTGCATTTTGGTCACACCTAGGACAAAAACAAATCGAGTAAAGTAAACACAAAATGCATTTTTAAGTGATGTGGTTCTGTGTGGGAAAAGTTTTTCCCTTAAGCTTAATAACTGGTTTTGCCACCATTAGCAGCAACAACTGTGAGCTTACATGTTAGTAACTGAAGTACTGGCTTTCAGATTGATATGAAGAATTCTGTGTTGATCAATTCTGTGTGTCTTGTCCTGGCTACATAACCCAAATGTGCTAGTTGTGATCAGCAGCGCCTTAATAAAATACAGGCCAAGAAACACGACTGCGGTCAGAACTTGAACAATAAATGTAACCCAAATAATAAACAAGACAACTTACCGAATCCAACCAGACAAATAAAGAGCTGAAAAGCTCGGTCCAGTGTTCTCATGTTGAGAGGAGCTGGTTTTCCCACGGGAGCAGATCTCGCCTTTGTGAGTCTATCAGCAGTAAAGAAGCGCGGCTCTGTCCTGATCCAACACTTTCACTTAATCCAGAGAACAACGCGCCCCTTTATGTTCCACAAACTTCTCCCGAGTATCCTTAGTTACCAGAGTATACTTAACACCAAGCTCCCAATATAACCCTCTCACACACTAACAGGAGTGTAAAAGTTCTGCTGGTGCTTCGCGAACAGCCCGCTAAACTGAGTAAATCAGCGGTGTGGTCACTGCGAGCGGAAGTTGATTGTGATTGGATCCGTTTAGTCCCGAGCGGAGAAGTTCTCAGCCGCAGGTGAACCGCACCGCACCCAACAGGACACAACAGCCACTGCGCACGCGCAGCACAGGCGCTAATTAGCCTTCCCGGAATAGCTCAAAACGTCTGGAGACACACTATAGGACAGACACTGATCAACCATAACATTAAAACCACCTCCTTGTTTCTACACTCACTGTCCATTTTATCAGCTCCACTTACCATATAGGAGCACTTAGTTAGTTCTACAATTATTGACTGTAGTCCATCTGTTTCTCTACATACTTTTTTTAAAGCCTGCTTTCACACTGTTCTTCAATGGTCAGGACCACCACAGGACCACTACAGAGCAGGTATTATTTAGGTGGTAGATCATTCTCAGCACTGCAGTGACACTGACATGGTGGTGGTGTGTTAGTGTATGTTGTGCTGGTATGAATGGTTTAGACACAGCAGCGCTGCTGGAGTTTTTAAACACCGCACTGTTACTGCTGGACTGAGAATAGTCCACCAACCAAAAACATCCAGCCAACAGCGTTCCGTGGGCAGCGTCCTATGACCAGTGATGAAGGTCTAGAAGATGACCAACTCAAACATCAGCAATAGATGAGTGATCGTCCCTGACTTTACATCTACAAGGTGGACCAACTAGGTAGGAGTGTCTAATAGAGTGGACAGTGAGTGGACACGGTATTTAAAAAAACTCCATCAGCATTGCTGTGTCTGATCCACTCATACCAGCACAACACACACTAACACACCACCACCATGTCATTGTCACTGCAGTGCTGAAAATGATTCACCACCTAAATAATACCTGCTCCGTGGTGGTCATGGGAGAGTCCTGACCATTGAAGAACAGGGTGAAAGCAGGCCAAAAAAAAGCATGCAGAGAAACAGATGGACTACAGTCAGTAATTGGTAACGTAATTTTATGGCACCATGGCAATGTGGATAAAGTAGGGTTTAAATATTTCACAAATGCATTAATGACTTTGCAATTATGCAATTATGTTATTAAACTTTAATAAACAAACAGCTATTTATTTATTAAATAAATACCTATTTAGCTATTTATTAGCTATTAAATAATTTTCTGTTTTACTGGGTCATTACCTGACAAACTCTCTCACACCTTTATTTGACAATGACACAGTCATTGATTGAGAAGTCCTGGCCGGATGCATTTTTTAGGTCCAAAGCAGAGGACGTGTCTGAGAAAAGAGGACGAATGGTCACCCTATAGTAGTTGTTGTGCACTGTTGTGCTGAAACACATGAATTCAATAATTAGAAAATGTGTCCTAATACTTTTGTTTATATAGTGTATGTACTGTAGGGTGTCCATACATCCAGTATTTGGACGGATGGACCGGTTTTCATCTGCCTGTCCGTAGTACTGTAGGGTGTCCATACATCCAGTATTTGGACGGATGCCTACCCTGCCTGGGGATCAAACCCAGGATCCACGACAGGAGACGACAGTGCTACCCACCGAGCCAGTGAACTTGAAATAAAATAAAATATTAACAATATTTATAAATAATAACATAGTGTAAGCCAGTCATTTGCCATTTTCTAACCGGACATTCACAGTATTTACAAAATAGCAATGAACATGCACTGTGATGACAGCACATTACAAAAATATGTTTTTGTCCTTACCCACTTGAAGGTAAAATGTAGCACAGCCAGACCACTGTTTGTTTTTAGGAAGAAGCTGTAGTACCTGGGATCTATGTTATAAATAATGCCTGTGGTATTGCTGTGCTGCTAAAATGTCAGAAAGGAAAGTTGTCCACTGTAATTCAATAAAAACTATGTTTACATATTTTTACTTGATTTACATAAAATATTTAGTCATATAAATACTTCTTTCATACTGCATACTTATATCAGTACAGTAAATATTTTACAGTATAGATTGGTGCAGTATGCAGTATAGTCCTAGATAACAGGTCAATCTAAACACAGCAGTTCTTCCCATTATCCCATTATGTACAGCCCTGCCCTGAATTAGTGAAAACAAACATGGCACACCTGCAGGACTTGCCCATACAAGCAGTTTACTGGCCTAATTACTGACCCAGCATACTGATGAGACCAGCTCAAATGATTTCATGATTTCATGATATCAAATTATTCTTAGAGTCAGTTTAAGCAAATTATCAAGTAGCCTAGACAGCAAAGACATGAATGCTCTTTTCTTGCTTGTATCAGCAAAAAACATTTCCACATTTGTCACATTTGCTCATTAACCTGGCAGCACAATGTCATAAAAAAGTAAATCTGTGAGTGTGTGTTGCCCTGAAATAAATTGCTGCCTGAGGTGCCAGTGTTTTTGGGTGGCACTATGCTCACTGTGATTTTTAAGTAAATGAAAGTCATAAGAAGCCCTAAATCTATTGTTTAGTTAATAGTATGGTCATGATTTTATTTATCAGGGCAAGCAACAGCTACTTAATTACTTAAAATGCCCAAAGATTATACTGCCTGTTTAAATTTGCTTTTTTAGTGCAGCTTATTGATTTGCAATAGTTTTGATCTAGGTTTTTTTATTGTTTTCCCCATCTATATTATTAAAACTTCTCATATTCATCAATGAGCCAAAATATTGGAATTACCTGCCCAATAAGCTGTCAAAACAGCTCTGAACCTCCAAAACACAGACTTCACAAGACATCTGGAAGAGTTCTGTATTGTCAGATACCAGGACATTACCAGCAGGTACTTTTAGTTCTTTATGTTGGCTAATTTTACAGTTCACCCTGGGCCACCTTTTTTTCTCAGCTTAACAATGCACATAATAAAAAACAAACAAACTAGTATTTGGCTGCTCAGGTGACGCAGAGGTGAAAACACATGCCTGAACCAGAGCTGGGATTTCGAATACATCGTAAGGCTGAGTGGCCACATAAACAACGATTGGTTCAGATATGTGCAGGACTAAGTCGAACTGGGTCTCTCTCCCATGACTGGTGCAATTACGACCTCTGCTGGCTGATTGATTGTGCCTGCACAGAGATGAGAAAAGAGTGCTCTCAGGGTGTGTCTCTCCGTACACAGTGCTGAGCTGCACTGCACTTGTCAAAGTGTAGGTGATAAGATGCATACGGCATGCTGCCCGCTAGGGATGGGCGATATAATATCGTTCACGATAATACCGGTATAGTTGTAAATTCGATATGTTTTTTGCCATATCGCGATATTGTTAGCAAACATGCGTCACTCACTCTCAAGCGTGTAACAGTGAAATAATGGACAGAGAGTAGTACCAGAGTTTGCACCGAGGACGAACTAGTCCCTAAAAGCCGAGTTACATCACTAGTGTGGAAGTTTTTCAGATACAGAAGGTCGGACAAAACGTGCAAAAAGGTGGACAAAAGGTGGCAACACATCAACTTTATTTCAGCACCTAAAGCAAAAGCACCGGCATGAGTACGAGGAGTGTCAGTCTCTGCGTGAGTCCGAGAATGATGTGAGAACAAAAACTGTGTCAGTGAACGAACACAGAAAACACAAATTACCACACGTCACCATCTGAGAACGTTTAAAACACAAAAGCGCTAAGCGGAACGCTTTCCTTCACATATGAGCATGGAAACTGAATCACTGAGTCAATGACTCAAAAACGACTCTTTTCAGGTGAATTGTTCATTGGAATCGAATCAGAAAACTGTGCTCTTATCTATGGTAAAGATTCATTCGTGTTGCTGACTCTGTGGGCAAAACAACTCCGATTCAAGAGATTCAGATGTATGAACCAATCAGAGCTTTGAATTTAGATTCTGGGCGGAATTTCAAGCTTTTTTCGATGCTCATTTATTTGATGTAAAACGGACAGGATAAATGTGATTGTGAGATTCTGCTGGTTTGTTTAATATAAATGTTGTCAATATGAATACAAATACAGCCTGTAATAATACAAAAAAAACTGTAATGAGTCAGAATTTATCAGAACTACAATATTTTGTGTTTTTAATATAACTTATAAACTATATAAGGTAAAATATGGGTAGTGACCTGCAATTTAAATTTACATTATATCGTATATCACCACTTCTCAAAAGCATATGGAGATATGAGTTTTTTTAGCCATATCGCCCAGCCCTACTGAAAGTGATGCTTAATTTAATGTACATTTAGTAACATTTGTACCTTAGATTTCCTGACTGTCTGCAAAACAAAAGTGTTTTTAAAATAGACTTTAAAAAAAAAAGTGTTCTTATATATTGCGAGTGAATATCGTTATTGCAAAAATATCCCAAAACATCGTGATATTATTTGAAGGCCATATTGCCCACCCCTACTGCCTGCGTGTTGCTTTTACTGGGTCGTTACCTGACATGGGTTCGATCTCCAGGTGGGGCGGTCCGGGTTCATTCTGTGTGGAGTTTGCATGTTCTCCCCATGTCCACGTGGGTTTCCTCCGGGTGCTCAGGTTTCCTCCCACAGTCCAAAGACATGCAAGTGAGGTGAATTAGAGATACTAAATTGCTTATGACTGTGTTTGATATAACATTGTGTGAACTGATGAACCTTGTGTATTAACTACCGTTCCTGTCATAAATGTAACCAAAATGTAAAACATGACGTTAAAATCCTAATAAACAAACTTTACCAATCCTGCTAAAAAGTCACTGTTTAGTCTTTTAGTTTGACATGTTGAACGTAGCATACATTGTAATGTCTCGTGTTGTTTTTTTACAAAGCACAACTGCAAATTTATTTGACTAAAAAATGATAAAATAATAATAAAATATAAAAATAAAATGTTTATCATGGTGAGTGTGAACAATAACAGAGCTCTGATGACGTATGATGGCTGTTACGCCCTTCCTGCGAAACCGAAAGTTGGTTGTGTGTTAAGATGGCGAGCAGAGCTGTGGTACGCTTAGCGGCCTTTATTATTTTCAATGGAGGTAAGTTAAATATCTGACATGTAACATATTTACAGTTAATAATATTAATGTTATGTTGGGTTAGAGGAACGATATTATAGTTACAGTGAGACACGTTTCCGATTTGGTCGAGTAAACAAGTTTAGCAGAACTAGCTTTTGGGTGTGGACCATGCTAATCCGCTTTTAGCGTTTATATTCAATTTTGAATAAAAAAACGTTAAAACGTCATATGTAAAGATTCACTTCATTTTGGACTTTTATATTAAACATATTTTAGAAGAACAACGTTCGCTTATGTGGTTCACTTATATGGTTTATGTCGACGCTTTTATACTGAGTGTGCGCCACTGCTTGCTCAAACCCAACTTTCTTCTAACAATAATCCATTAAAGGAGATTATATAGCTAATATATATATCATCAAAATACGATTAATTTGGTGAACCAAAACTTAATTTTTAAGGTCCCAACTCTTCTGGACATAGGGTTTGTAGTTAACCAGCAATATACACCAATGATATAATAATGATATATTGTTTCTACCCTCACTGTCCATTTTATCAGCTCCACTTACCATATAATAGCACTTTATAGTTCTACAATTACTGACTGTAGTCCATCTAGTTATCAACCCACTTTTTTAGCCTGCCTTCACCCTGTTCTTCAATGGTCAGGACCCCCACAGGACCACTACAGAGTAGGTTTTATTTAGGTGGTGGATCATTTTCAGCACTGCCGTGACAATGACATGGTTGTAGTGTGTTAGTTACCGTGTCCACTCACTGTCCACTCTATTAGACACTCCTAGCTAGTTGGTCCACCTTGTAGATGTAAAGTCAGAGACGATCGCTCATCTATTGCTGCTGTCTGAGTTGGTCATCTTATAGACCTTCATTAGTGATCACAGGATGTTGCCTATGGGGCGCTGTTGGCTGGATATTTTTGGTTGGTGGACTATTCTCAGTCCAGCAGTGACAGTGAGGTGTTAAAAAACTCCAGCAGCGCTGCTGTGTCTGATCCACTCATACCAGCACAACACACACTAACACACCACCACCATGTCAGTGTCACTGCAGTGCTGAGAATGATCCACCACCTAAATAATACCTACTCTGTGGTGGTCCTGTGGGGGTCCTGACCATTGAAGAACAGGGTGAAAGCAGGCTAAACAGATGGATTACAGTCAGTAATTGTAGAACTACAAAGTGCTCCTATATGGTAAGTGAAGCTGATAAAATGGACAGTGAGTGTAGAAACAAGGAGGTGGTCATAATGTTATGCCTGATCGGTGTATATATATATCGAAATGTATGCATGAATAATCTCTTTATCGAAATGTACGCATGAATAATCTCTTTATCGAAATGTATGCATGAATAATCTCTTTATCGAAATGTATGCATGAATAATCTCTTTATCGAAATGTATGCATGAATAATCTCTTTATCGAAATGTATGCATGAATAATCTCTATTTATTGAAATGTATGCATGAATTGAAAGTTATTTAATTACATGAAAATTACAAAGAATTAACAAATCCTATATTCTTGTGTTCACTGTATTTTATAAAACTCCCAACTCTTCTGGACATAGAGTTTGTAGTTAACCAGCAATATATATTGTATAGTTGAAAATAAAATGTTGAACTTGAGGTATTAAGTCACTACCCATTTTTTTAAAAGTATATTTGATCTCCATGCTTACATCGCTTACATTTTAAATTTAAGCTTACTGTGTAGTTCATCAGAAAAATAAAAACACAGTACTTTATAAACCTTTGTCGGAACACAATGATTTGGACCACAGGTGTTTCCCCACATATGGAACGATTGGCCGTGTCTTTGGTAGGGAAGGTTAAATAGAGTTTCTCATTGCTACTGCAAAACTACAATTATTCATCTTATTCGCCTTACATTATGAAGCACAGTATATGACAATAAAGACCACAGACTTCTGAGCTGTCCACATATTTTATTAAGCAACAATGGGGAAAAATTCCACTTTACAAATGGTGCCCTCAGTTCACAAAGATTACAGAATGATGTCAAAAGGAAATGTACTGTAACAGTGGTAAAGATGCAAATATACATGTATGGATTTATATTATGTATTTGTACTGATTTAATACCTGTGAAAGAATTTACAGATCTGTTTACAAGTATTCATTTTCTAGTGTTTTAAGGTTTTGCAATTGGGGTTGCATATTTATTTGCAATTGAAATGAAAATATTGAAAAAATAAATCATCAAATGATTAAATTATGTTTATACATGACTTTTTGTTTTTTCATCATGTTCCCTGTAGAAGACAAAATATGGAACACTGACGTGTGTGTGCGCAAATTTTTTATGTTTAAGACTGTAAACATATTTTAAGTAAAATTTTTTATATAGTGTACTTCTAATAATCGGTGATCGGGGGGGGTTTAGCAGTAAATAAAATAAATCAACTTAAAAAGAGCCTCACAGTGAAGATAAACCGGAGCAGCGCGCGCGTGTGTGTGTGTGTGTGTGTGTGTGTGTGTGTGTGTGTGTGTGTGTGTGTGTGTGTGTGTGTGCGCCTTTAGAAGAGACGCTTTGTTCACTGTATCGCTATAAGTGATTCATTGATTCACGAGTCATTTTTCGCGAAGCGTAAGTTTCTCTTCTCAGTTATCTCTCCGTGTTTACTGTTATTAATTAAATGTCGTGGTTTTAAATAAACACCAGCTACTACAGAACATTCTGTGTGACTCTCTTACATTAAAAAGCTTCATTAAAAAGCTTAATTAAACTGTTATTACCACAGATCTGTAACCGAGTCAGACTCGTTCCGTCTAAGGAGCTAAAAGTTCAGCAGATGATCCTGAACTAACGAATTTGGTAATGAATAAACTTTTGCCTCTGATTGGCTCTGTAACGTTTTCTGTTCTCATCTACATCACAAGTAAGAACCGCTTACGATTTACCAAAGTGAACCAGGAGTTTATATAACGTGCTGATAGAATCCACTCAGATGTGACCGGGTTGAATTATCTTTTTAAAGTAAATATTACAATCAGCAAAATTACATCGTATGTATGATGCACAACGTTAATGATGTTATTTTAGGTCATGAAGAGCTTTCACTGTGGTTTCTGTACGATGGTTGATGAATGGTGATGTGATGGTTGGCGCGTCGTAGCTCAAAGTCTGGATCAATCCACTGAGCTGTTAACTTAACGTGATCTTTATATATCACACGATCGGATCGGCTACTTTTAGGAAATATCGCCGATCGCCGATAGCATATTTTGATTAAAAATCGGCCGATACCGATTCATAGCCGATCGATCGTCCCATCTCTAATTTTATCCAACAACTAAACACTTCATTAAAAGGCTTTTCTTTGTCCAGCAACACCGACTTAAAAGCATCAATAAATCTCTACATCAAAAGAAAATGGCAAAATAAATGGAATACCCAGCTCACCAATAAACTATATGAAATACACCCAAACATTAATGCCAAGCCAAGAATTCACCAGGGACGACGCATAGACCAGGTCATATACATGAGGTGCCGAATCGGCCACTCCAGAATAACCCACCAACACCTGATAAAAGGAGAAAACCCCACAACTTGTGAAACCTGCCAAACACCTATATCAATAAAACACATCTTGATAGAATGCCCAAAATACATACAGAAAGAGAACAAACACACGTGCCAGAAACTATCAAAGAGACTCTCACACAAGACAACACAAGAAGACTTTTAACCTACCTTGCAACCATAAAAATAAAAATGAACATATAATATGGACCAAAATATGAAGACACATACAGGGGTTGGACAAAATAACTGAAACACCTGGTTTTAGACCACAATCATTTATTAGTATGGTGTAGGGCCTCCTTTTGCGGCCAATACAGCGTCAATTCGTCTTGGAAATGACATATACAAGTCCTGCACAGTGGTCAGAGGGATTTTAAGCCATTCTTCTTGCAGGATAGTGGCCAGGTCACTACGTGATGTTGGTGGAGGAAAACGTTTCCTGACTCGCTTCTCCAAAACACCCCAAAGTGGCTCAATAATATTTAGATCTGGTAACTGTGCAGGCCATGGGAGATGTTCAACTTCACTTTCATGTTCATCAAACCAATCTTTCACCAGTCTTGCTGTGTGTATTGGTGCATTGTCATCCTGATACACGGCACCGCCATTGGATGCACATGGTCCTCCAGAATGGTTTGGTAGTCCTTGGCAGTGACGCGCCCATCTAGCACAAGTATTGGGCCAAGGGAATGCCATGATATGGCAGCCCAAACCATCACTGATCCACCCCATGCTTCACTCTGGGCATGCAACAGTCTGGGTGGTACGCTTCTTTGGGGCTTCTCCACACCGTAACTCTCCCGGATGTGGGGAAAACAGTAAAGGTGGACTCATCAGAGAACAATACATGTTTCACATTGTCCACAGCCCAAGATTTGCACTCCTTGCACCATTGAAACCGACGTTTGGCATTGGCACGAGTGACCAAAGGTTTGGCTATAGCAGCCCGGCCATGTATATTGACCCTGTGGAGCTCCCGACGGACAGTTCTGGTGGAAACAGGAGAGTTGAGGTGCACATTTAATTCTGCCGTGATTTGGGCAGCCGTGGTTTTATGTTTTTTGGATACAATCCGGGTTAGCACCCGAACATCCCTTTCAGACAGCTTCCTCTTGCGTCCACAGTTAATCCTGTTGGATGTGGTTTGTCCTTCTTGGTGGTATGCTGACATTACCCTGGATACCGTGGCTCTTGATACATCACAAAGACTTGCTGTCTTGGTCACAGATGCGCCAGCAAGACGTGCACCAACAATTTGTCCTCTTTTGAACTCTGGTATGTCACCCATAATGTTGTGTGCATTGCAATATTTTGAGCAAAACTGTGCTCTTACCCTGCTAATTGAACCTTCACACTCTGCTCTTACTGGTGCAATGTGCAATTAATGAAGATTGGCCACCAGACTGGTCCAATTTAGCCATGAAACCTCCCACACTAAAATGACAGGTGTTTCAGTTATTTTGTCCAACCCCTGTACATAATACCTATTACTGCCATTAAATGACACCAATGTGTTAAACATGGCGTTAAAACTTAAATAAATAAATAAAATTGTCCAGCAACAATTTTTATTAAAACCTTATGGTGCCGATTTCAATGCAGGTGCCTGTTTTGCATGGCAGCCTCTAATTCTATGTCTATGTAAAGCTTGCTTGAATAAGAATGATGACCCCGTTTTTCAGCACTACCTGAATCATGGCAGATTTCTTTATTTTTTCTTAGATCACAGCTACAATGTACAAAAATGTACTTAAAATCCGTTGACGATGTGGATTTCTGCCCTTGTGACCCACTTGCCCTTTCTTTCCCATTGGCAAAGAAACCACTGGTTCATGTACTTACAGACAATTACTTGTACAGATGATCCTGGACCTAAAACTTTGTTTCTGTGATTATAACCTATTTAAATTTATAAATAAACCACTTTTTTTTTTTTAAAGCATGTATTTTTCTCTACGGAAACATTCAAATACCAGAACTGCTAGGATGTACATGTCCCATACAATTGCATGTAAACCTTTGACTCTTACTGTATGATTCGGGCGGCATGGTGGCTAAGTGGGTAGCACTGTTGCCTCACAGCAAGAAGGTCCTGTGTTCGATCCCCAGGTGGGGCGGTCCGGGTCCTTTCTGTGTGGAGTTTGTATGTTCTTCCTGTGTCCAAGTGGGTTTCCTCCAGGTGCTCCGGTTTCCACCCACAGTCCAAAGACATGCAAGTGAGGTAAATTGGAGATACTAAATTGTCCAAGTCTGTGTTTGATATAACCTTGTGAACTGATGAACCTTGTGTAATGTAACGTTCCTGTCATGAATGTAACCAAAGTGTAAAACATGACGTTAAAATAGTAATAAACAAACAAACAAACTGTATGATTCAAAAACAGTAATAATAACCTTAGTGGTTTATTGTTACATTACCTTTAACAACTTTTTGTAATTATTTAGCAACTAAAGACATTAACAGTTTAGTTGCAAATGAGGATCCCCCTCCCCCAATTCTTTACTGATATTACACTTCGGCTGTACAGTCCAGGGTCTCAGTTGTTGTATATTGTGCTTGATAACGCTTCACATGTTTTAAAAGCAAGACTGGTCTGGACTTTAGGCAGGACAATCTAGCATCTACTCCTCATACTACAAAGCCATTCTGTTCTTCAACCCATTCTTGTTTTGTAAACAGCTGAGCCTAATTATGGCAGCATGTCCTGTGTAAGATGTTAAAAAAAACAGCATTCCTGGTCGTAATTTATTTTAACTTTTTGCATGTATTTCAATATCTTTATGTTTGTGTTTTTTGCTTTTTACCTATAGTCCCAATTTTTTTTGGACTTGATTTATTACATTGTTTATTTAATTAACACATTTGCTATATAATAACAATAAAATGCTTCTCATTTTGTGTTTCTCTAGGGTGTGGTGTGTTTTGTAACACTCCTGTGGACTGTGAAACTGGGAAATCGCGCACTTTCAATCCAGGAGTAGCAGAACCTGAAACTATTGTATGGAAATACAGTAAAACTGTAGATAATGTGGTAAAAGTGCTTGACTGGGATCCTGCGATTACAAAACCAAATAATACTTTTTGGTTTCCACGACTTGTAAATCGAGCAACACTTGACCCTAAAACTGCAGCGCTTACAATTCTACAGGTGAAGAAAGAAGACAGTGGTTTCTATACATGTGAAATCCAGATGAAGGGAGCGCTAACGTATTACCATTATAAAGTCGAAGTGTTTGGTAAGTGTGTTTTAGGATGCAGCAAATTGGAACATGAGCAGAAAATGTGTAGCTTTGGTAAAAGCTGTATACAATAATTCAATATGAGAGATTATTTAGCACCAGGAGAGACCCTGTAAGATATTTTCACACTGTTTCTGAAATTCTTCCAGGTATTTAATTACATTCATAAAAGACAGTTGTCATTTCTTAGTGGGGAGAAAACTTAAAATCACAGGTCAAGTCTAAAAATAGTATCAGTAGTTTTTTTTGTTTTGTTGGGATCAGTTAAAAAAAATTAAGAGCATGATGCATGGACTGCTGATTTGTTTGTCTTAAAGCAGTGCATTGTGAAGATTAATAATAAGTTCCCAATAACACAAAAAGTGGTGTTCCTTGTAGACAATAGGAAGTTGTTTTTGGCTCAAGTTTTGCAATTGTTACTTTTAGGTTTTTTCTTTATTATTATTATTATTATTATACAGTGTATCACAAAAGTGAGTACACCCCTCACATTTCTGCAAATATTTTATTATATCTTTTCATGGGACAACACTATAGACATGAAACTTGGATATAACTTAGAGTAGTCAGTGTACAACTTGTATAGCAGTGTAGATTTACTGTCTTCTGAAAATAACTCAACACACAGCCATTAATGTCTAAATAGCTGGCAACATAAGTGAGTACACCCCACAGTGAACATGTCCAAATTGTGCCCAAAGTGTCAATATTTTGTGTGACCACCATTATTATCCAGCACTGCCTTAACCCTCCTGGGCATGGAATTCACCAGAGCTGCACAGGTTGCTACTGGAATCCTCTTCCACTCCTCCATGATGACATCACGGAGCTGGTGGATGTTAGACACCTTGAACTCCTCCACCTTCCACTTGAGGATGCGCCACAGGTGCTCAATTGGGTTTAGTCCATCACCTTTACCTTCAGCTTCCTCAGCAAGGCAGTTGTCATCTTGGAGGTTGTGTTTGGGGTCGTTATCCTGTTGGAAAACTGCCATGAGGCCCAGTTTTCGAAGTGAGGGGATCATGCTCTGTTTCAGAATGTCACAGTACATGTTGGAATTCATGTTTCCCTCAATGAACTGCAGCTCCCCAGTGCCAGCAACACTCATGCAGCCCAAGACCATGATGCTACCACCACCATGCTTGACTGTAGGCAAGATACAGTTGTCTTGGTACTTCTCACCAGGGCGCCGCCACACATGCTGGACACCATCTGAGCCAAACAAGTTTATCTTGGTCTCGTCAGACCACAGGGCATTCCAGTAATCCATGTTCTTGGACTGCTTGTCTTCAGCAAACTGTTTGCGGGCTTTCTTGTGCGTCAGCTTCCTTCTGGGATGACGACCATGCAGACTGAGTTGATGCAGTGTGCGGCGTATGGTCTGAGCACTGACAGGCTGACCTCCCACGTCTTCAACCTCTGCAGCAATGCTGGCAGCACTCATGTGTCTATTTTTTAAAGCCAACCTCTGGATATGACGCCGAACACGTGGACTCAACTTCTTTGGTCGACCCTGGCGAAGCCTGTTCCGAGTGGAACCTGTCCTGGAAAACCGCTGTATGACCTTGGCCACCATGCTGTAGCTCAGTTTCAGGGTGTTAGCAATCTTCTTATAGCCCAGGCCATCTTTGTGGAGAGCAACAATTCTATTTCTTACATCCTCAGAGAGTTCTTTGCCATGAGGTGCCATGTTGAATATCCAGTGGCCAGTATGAGAGAATTGTACCCAAAACACCAAATTTAACAGCCCTGCTCCCCATTTACACCTGGGACCTTGACACATGACACCAGGGAGGGACAACGACACATTTGGGCACAATTTGGACATGTTCACTGTGGGGTGTACTCACTTATGTTGCCAGCTATTTAGACATTAATGGCTGTGTGTTGAGTTATTTTCAGAAGACAGTAAATCTACGCTGCTATACAAGCTGTACACTGACTACTCTAAGTTATATCCAAGTTTCATGTCTATAGTGTTGTCCCATGAAAAGATATAATGAAATATTTGCAGAAATGTGAGGGGTGTACTCACTTTTGTGATACACTGTACATCCTGGTTTATAAAAACATAGTATGTAATATAAGACTAAGATAATCAGCTTTTTACTAGCCACAAAAGATCGTGTAAAGATTGTAACACTTCCTGTAGTACATCCAGCATGCCAGGTGAAATTATTCTTCGTCCAGTGCAGTCTCATCATTGCATGGCACCAACATGAATTGTTTTCTCTTTCCCAAATTCACTACAGGACATCAATGTAAACATGTTATATCTGGTTAAACTGAGCAGTAAGAGTGAGCATGTTATAAGAAACAGTTCTTGCAGTTCTTTTTACATTTAAACAACTTCTCTACTTTATCTAGGCAATAATAGAGTCTTCATCCATGTTATTGGCTAAAAAAATCATTTCCAGCATGTGCTGATTGAAAGCACATCAGCGCAAGTGTCATGCTAAAATCTGGCAAAAAAAATTCCCCAAAGCACCAACATCTCATTTTAAATTTTAGGTAATTTGCTGTACTTTTATGTAGAAAACAACATACAAATTGTCAAGAGGCTGGAAGCTGGAAGGCTTGATACTATCAGCATGGCAACCTTAATGGTAAAAATAGATGGAATTTTTGGAGACTTTTATAAATAATTACATTAGAATTAATTGATTACAAATACTCTGTGATAAAATACCTAAACCAGAGGGCAGTAATTTGTAAATTTGTTTTTAACCTGTAGTAAATTGAAAGTACAAAAATGACATTATTATTTTATCTTCAACTTAATGTTGTGCAACCTAATTACAGTTAATATTGAAACCTCATTCCTTTACCCTTTTTATAACACAAAGAAAACTTTTTTGCCATTTTCCGAGTATTCTCAACATATTGGGCCTGAGTTGCTGTATTTTGTGCTTTGTAACATGCAGTAATCAGGATGTTGACACGTAGCTTCCACTGTACATAGTCTTGTAAACGCAGTGTTGAGCTGTTTATTGGTTTTTGTTGTTATTTAATACTCCCAAACCCACCCTGTGACATCAGTCATATTAGCATGGGAGTTTTATATATCATCTGAGAATTTAAAGGTCATAGCCATTCAGTAGTGATTTTTAGCCTTTGGGCCCAGACATTTCTTTAGATTCTCTGTATCATTTAATGATATTATGCACTGTATATTGTTGAATACCCAAATATACTCCTATTTAAATGAGTTATTCCTAATTTAATTTAGAAAATTAGCTAATGCATTTTATTTAACAAAACGTAAATTTCTGAAACTTTGTGTAAGATTATCTCTTAATGAATACAAAATTACTAGCTAGTTGCTTTTTTGATTGGTGTCATAAGCTTTTAGCTGTAAATCTTGGTGTTTAAAGCTGTCTTGTAATAATTACTGTGTAATAAAATCATGTATAAAAATATATTTTCAGATCCTGTTCCAAAACCGGAAATAAAGTGTGTGCTAAATGACACAGTTGTAAAAGCACTCGTGTGTTCAGTGGACCCTCAAGTACAGGCAAAATTTAAATGGCAAACAAACGAAGGGGATAAAGTGGGTGAGAGGATTGATATCCCTGAAGGGAAATCGGAGGACTCGGTGTATTACTGCATCGCAACAAATCCTGTGAGCAATAATTCTACAGAGTTCAGTCTCAAGACCTGTAAAGGTAATGCTTTTCTTAATAACGACAGGCTGCAAAAATGGCAAATCTCTTTTACTTTCAAATATACAGGATAAACCTCTTATTTTATGAAAACTTGCTGTTATATAAGTTATTAATGAAACTACATTTAACACAGTATAACCATTGTCTGCTTATTTTAAAGAACCTCAGTCTAAACCTGGACTCGGAACTGGTCCAATTGTTGGAATTGTTTTCCTCGTGATCATCCTTCTTTTGATTGCTGGCTTCCTTGTTGCCTGTTTGTTCTGCAGAGGTATAGTGGTTTTCAGTTTTAAATATCTAAATTGTGTTTACCACACTTAATCCTGAGGTGTTTTTGCCTTGTGCTTGCTGTGAGCTTAACAAACAAGGTCACAAACCCCCCCCCCCCCCCCCCCCCCCCATGATAATAACATCAACCCAACTCAAATTTCCTTAATTTATAGATATAACAATTAGGGCTGTCAAACGATTAAAATTTTTAATCGCGATTAATCTCAGAATTTCATATAGTTAATCGCGATTAATCGCATTAAAAAAAAATCTGTGTAAATGTTATAGAAAACAAGGATTTTTAAGTGAAATGTTACAATTAAAATGGTGAACACATTTTATGCTAAATGTACTTATGTTAAAAACTGCTGGGACAAGAGAAAACTGTAAGGGAGTTTTATTCACTCACATACTAGGCAGTAATACTATCCAATGGTTTGATGGACGTTTCTACACGAAGTGAGTGTGTTTTGACCCTTTGGGGCTTCCATAGTTCATGGACAACGTGCTTGACTCAGCTGTCCGGTATTCTTTACCGTAACAGAATAAGTTAATAAAGTGTTCTGCTCCCGACAACTTGTGAATATAGCGAGTATTTATTTATTTATTATGCAAGTGCAGATGCTACGACGCTCTTTTACATTTTGTTAACAAACCGCAAATGAAAAACGGTGACATGTCCGACATTAAAACGTTAGTTCTACCAGTCAAGTCTCAACATGAACTAGAATTTGCGTTAATGGCACTATTTATCTTAATCGCGTTAAATTGAGATTGCGTTAATGCGTTATTATCGCGTTAACTTCGACAGCCCTAATAACAATGTAATAATATTATGCCATTTTCACTAACTTCTAATCCACAATCAAATAACTTGCATGCTCCTCATTTCTTAAAAGAATTAGTTTTGATTTGATGCACTAGGGTGGACCTTAGTCTCTATTGAAATTTGCAATTGAACATTTTGGCACATTTAACCATCACTCACTTAACCATCATGCTCCAAAAAAGCTTGTTTAGAAAACATGTTGGCAAAACAATCTAAATGAATGTACTTTGTTGGTGTAGCCACATTTAACTTGAAGTGTTAGAGAAAATATTTAATAGATTAAGGAACTAGTATCAGACTATTACAGATGTATTCTATAAATTCCACTGCAAATGTAAAAAATGTTTACAATGTTGTTCCTGTGTTATAAGGAAACGCAGCATCTTGGTGTGGCTTGTTGTATTGGTGCATGACAAATATTCTATGGGTGGATTACATTTATTTACTTACTTGCTCCAGGTGCACAAGATGAGAATTTTCAAATGTCTCATGAAATGTCAATATTTTCATTTATACACATTTTACCTTGGCTGTGTTCACACCGCATATAAGAACACTAAATGTTCAAGAGTTTCTTCTTTAAACCTATTAACAACATGACTTGGAGAGACTTTTACTAATAATTTAAAAACAATACATGGAATGACATTACATTTTATTAAAGATTTTCAGCTTTAGTTGGCTGATATAGTACTCTGACATTAGCTTTCTTTATTCAACACAGAACAATTTAGAAGGGAAAAACACGTATTTTTAGTCTATTGTTAAATGGAAGTTCTTGCACTTTTGCTTCAGGAAATAGATATTTGACACCATAATGGTGGTTCAAAACAAAACTATGAGATATAAGAATCAGAAGTCATTTTAAGGCCAGTGGTAGCACATTGGTTAGGGTAGTGTTTTTAGATTATTTATATCTATTATTTAGATGGTGGATCATTCTCAGGGCTGCAGTGACAATGACATGGTGGTGGTGTGTTAGTGTGTGTTGTGCTGGTATGAGTGGATCAGACACAGCAGTGCTGCTGGAGTTTTTAAATACCGTGTCCACTCTATTAGACACTCCAACTAGTTGGTCCACCTTGTAGATGTAAAGTCAGAGACGATCGCTCATCTATTGCTGCTGTTTGAGTTGGTCATCTTCTAGACCTTCATCAGTGGTCAAAGGACGCTGCCCACGGGGCACTGTTGGCTGGATGTTTTTGGTTGGTGGACTATTCTCAGTCCGACAGTGAGGTGTTTAAAAACTCTATCAGCACTGCTGTGTCTTATTCACTCATACCAGCACAACACACACTAACACACCACCACTTTGTCAGTGTCACTGCAGTGCTGAGAATAATCCACCACCCAAATAATACCTCCTCTGTGGTGGTCCTGTGGGGGTCCTGACCATTAAAGAACAGGGTGAAAGCAGATTAAAAGGGTATGTAGAGAAATAGATGGACTACAGTCAGTACTAAATGGACAGTGAGTGTAGAAACAATGAGGTGGTTTTAATGTAATGGCTAATTGGTGTATTATATATATACACTGTGTTTCAAATTATTATGCAAATAATATTTTCTCAGATTTTCCAAAATTACCTATATGAATTGCAGTCATTGTAATTTTCCAGTCATCAACTATTAGAGTACAATTGAAAGGTTTTTGAACAAACTGCCAATGATAACAGTATATTTAAAAAAAAAATAAAACACTCAAAATGCACTCAAAATGCATGTTCCAAATTATTATGCACAGCAGAGTTTTCAACCTTTTCATTTTTATAAAGAACAAAAAAATGGTCATTTGTGAAATTATAAGCATTAGTAGGTTATTACAAACTGAAATCAAACAGTTTTCAAGTCAAAACTTTATTCTAGGTGATGTTACATTTGCACATAGGACCCCTTGTTCGAAAGGAGCTTCTGAACTCTCTCGTCCATTGAATTTGTCAGGTTTTGGATGGTATCTGCTTCAATTGTTTTGCATGAGGACAGAATACCCTCCCAGAGCTGTTGCTTAGATGTGAACTGCCTCCCGCCATCATAGACACTCCTTTTGATGATGCTCCAGAGGTTCTCAATGGGGTTGAGGTCAGGGGAGCATGAAGGCCACTCCATAAGTTTGTCCCCTTTTATGCCCATAGCAGCCAGAGATGCAGATGTGTTCTTTGCAGCATGAGACGGTGCATTATCATGCATGAAAATGATCTTGCTGCGGAATGCACGGTTCTTCTTCTTGAACCATGGCAGGAAGTGCTGTTTGAGAAACTCCACATACATTATGGAGGTCATCTTTACCCCTTCAGGGATCCTAAAGGGGCCGACAATCTCTCTCCCCATGATTCCAGCCCAAAACATTACTCCACCTCCTCCTTGTTGGCGCCGTAGCCTTGTTTGCATGGGGTGTCCATCAACCAGCCATCCTCCACTCCATCCATCTGGACCATCGAGCGTTGCACGGCACTCATCGGTGAACAAAACAGTTTTGAAGTCAGTCTTCATGTATTGTTTGGCCCACTGGAGCCGTTTCTGCTTGTGTGCAGTGGATAGAGGAGGTCGACAGGATGGCTTACGCACAGCTGCAAACCTCTGAAGGACCCTGCATCTTGTTGTTCGGGGGACGTTGGAGGCACCAGCAGTTTCAAAAACTTGTCTGCTGCTATGACAAGGCATTTTTGCAGCTGCTCTTTTAACCTGACGTAATGGCCTGTTGGAAAGAGTCCTCAATTTTCCCTTATCAGCACGCACACGTGTGTGCTCTGAATCAGCTACATACTTCTTGATTGTGCGATGATCACGATGAAGTGTCTTGGCAATGTTGATTGTAGACATGCCTTGACCTAAACACTCCACAATTTGTTGCTTCTCAGCAGCCGACACATCCTTTTTCTTTCCCATTTTGGCTGAAAATGTAGGCTGCTTAATAATGTGGGACAGCCTTCTTAAGTAGTCTTGCCTTTAATTGGACACACCTGCCAAACTAATTAGCACAGGTGTCTGCAATTGCTTTCAGTGATATAAAGAGCCCTGACACACATCACCATCAATGAGTTTAACTGACAAACAAAAAAATTCTTACCTTATCACTCCTAAACACTTTTTGCATAATAATTTGGAACACAGTGTATATATAATATATATAATAGTGTTTTTATGTGTAGATTTTTCTACTTTGGTTTAGTAATGACCAGTTTAATTACAGCAGTTTTATATATTGGAACGACTTTTGCAGCATCATATCTACTCACATCCTCAAGTTAATATCACACACTGTATTCTGCATAACTCTTCTTTTCTTTGTGTGCAATTAGAACAAGTGCAATCTTTCCTACAAAAAGGCCGCTCCAGAGATGTTCCGAGTAAGTTATACACTTTGCTCGTCACACTTATTTAAATCAAATACACATCAGCAGTTACCTTGTAAGAGACATCCACACACTGGCCACTTTTTTATTAGCATAAGCGAATAAGTGACCAAATTGTGCCAGATGGTCTGGTTTAACTTTTCTGGAAAATGCTGATCTGGCCTTTTCCTGAACAGCCCTGTAGCTTCCCTGTAGCATTTGGGTTTTCTTCTCAGCCTTAGTAAATAGACCACTGTTGCCTGTACTTAATGTGTGGCTTAATCAAATTAGGCCTGTTTTTATAGGCACAGAAAACTTAGCAGCTCTTTACTTTGTTAGTCACACAAAGTAGTGACATTATAGCTGAATAGACCATGAAATAAATCATGTAAATCACTGTGTATGTATACTGTATATGGTATTACATGTTGAGAAATTTCAAAAATATTTTATAAAAACTTATAAGGGCTTGTTATGAAAAGGAAAAAGTCAGTTCCAAAAATAATAAAATCCCAAAACTGGCTGAACGTACAGTACATGTCCTTTACAAGTGTAACAGTCTGACTTCTACAGCAGCTTTTGTTAATCTTACTAACTATGCACGCATTCCTTCAATGGCTTATGACTAATTTCTCATAATTTCTTAGTGTCTGAAACTGAAGCGAGTGGCATGTTGTCAGGTAATCTAAACATTTTGTTTTTAATAAACGATACATTTTGTAACCGATCTCCCTGCTTTAGTCATGCTGTTTAACTACTACATTTACTTACTTAACGT
This sequence comes from Trichomycterus rosablanca, assembly GCF_030014385.1. Classification (NCBI taxonomy): domain Eukaryota; kingdom Metazoa; phylum Chordata; class Actinopteri; order Siluriformes; family Trichomycteridae; genus Trichomycterus; species Trichomycterus rosablanca. The sequence goes on along the minus strand of NC_085999.1, from coordinate 12,167,322 downwards.
TTTACTACGCACAGGCAACGGGACTAATCAAGACCATAACAACAGTAATCAAGATAAAACTCAAAACCATTGAGTGATTACTGATCAAGCGCTGTCTGTGCAGGACACCGAAAATAGAAGAAATGAAAGTGGATTCAAATCGGATCAGCAATTAAAGGATTAACTACAAGTGGAAGATTCACCAAATTAAAGATGGAACACAAGAAAAATACACTTTACAGTTAGAATATGAACAAACAGCCATAAAAGAAGACAAAAACTAACATAGATAATGTATGCATGTGCAAAACACAGAGTGAAACCCAACACTTATCACAAAACCAAATTGATATTATATTGGTCCAACAGTGGAAACGTGGTTGCCAGTGGTGGGGCTTGAACCGGCAAACTTTTGATTACTAGTCCACTGCCTAAATTTCTGACAAGATACTAACTTCACTATATCTAAAATGAACGGAATGTCTTTAAGAATTGCACTGTACATAGGTTTTTAGCATAGGTTAGCTTTTAAATGGATTGTCTTTAAGTTTTACCACAGCTTTAACCTGGTCAAGAAACCTGGCAGTAGGTCTGTTTTTTTTGGGATTCACTAGGCGCAATACATTAAAACATCTGAACAAGACGCCAGTTTATTTTGCATGGCGTCGTCCATTCATTCCAAACATGGCTAGTCATGTCTGTATGTAGATGCCCAACTGGCTAATAGCACTACCTGGGAATCAACCATATACACCAGGCAGTAGTGGGCTAGTGTAATCTATCATGATGCCAGTCGAGCGCCTTTAAGTGAGTTATGTATATTATTGCTAAAATGAGCTTTAATGTATTTATTCAATAGTATATATGCATGTGTGTATGTTTTTAAACTGCTGAAATGCTCATTTTTGATTGTTACAACCCTAAATGTACAATTTTATTTCATTGCAGACCATATGAATTCAAGATATTTCATGATTTGTCTGCTCAGCATATTTTCAATTGTTGATATACATGCATTCCTGCAAAAAATTGGGATGGTAGAGCATTTCCCATTTTGTAGTGTTACACCTAAAAGACATTTGGCAGATGACCAGGCAAGTGTTTCAGGTGTTATTTTGTCCCATTCTTCCTGCAAACACGTCTTAGGTGAGCAACACTACAGAGTTGTTAAATTTTTCATTTCAAAATTCTCCACACGTTCTCTGTTGGGGACAGGTCAGGACTGCGGACAGCCAAGCCTTTGTAATGGGTACAGCATGAAAAATGCATGGACGTCCCTGAAATAGATGACTTCTTGGAGGCAGCATATCTCTAAAATTTTCTTTTTTGCATTAATGCTGCTTTGACACAACCCCATACCATGACTTACCCTGGCTTTTGTACTTGTTGCTGATGATTGAATTGTCCTTTTTGTCCTTGGTCCGGAGCACACAGCATCCATTCTTAGAAAAAAGATTTGAAATACTGATTCGTCTGACCACAGTACACCTCTTTACTGTGTGATAGTCCATCCCAGATGCCTCTGAGTCCTGAGAACTTGACGTCTCTGGACCTGGTTAATATAAGGCTTCTTTTTTTGCACAGCAAAGTTTTAAGTGCTGTTTGTGAATGTAACTCAGTATTGTTGTGCTTGACAACGGTTTGCTAAAGAAATGCCCTGCCCATGTGGTTATATCAGCTATTGATGCAGTGCCGTCTAAGAGAACAGAGAGCACAGGTGTTTGTTAAGGAAGTTATTTCCTTCCAAAATAAATGTAAGCAAGAAGTGAGCGATCCAAGTAGTTTGTGTGCTGATATACAGCAAAAAAGCAAGGAGTCTGGGTGAAGGGAGTGAATTTCACCACATGTCCAGCAGGGATTGTCTGTTCTGCAGTGAGAGTTAAAAGTAAATAAATATTTGGTTTGGCATGGACTATAAGGTCACAAATATTGTCCGCGAGCGAAAATCAGCAAAAAAACGGTAATGTGAACTAGGCATCAGACTTGCACTTTTTGCACTGAAATTCCTCCAGATTCCATTAATTGTTTTATGGTATTGTGTCATTATATAAAACAAAATTAAATCAAACAAAATTAAACAGACCCCGCAAAACTACTGTCTACTACTGGTTCATACTGTCTGCAATAAAGTCAAAGTAAATGTAAGAAACGTTTTTTATTTTTTTTGCATTGTCCATACTTTGTGATTTGGGGTTGCACATATTCTCATGAATGTATGTATTTGTGTGTGTGTGTGTGTGTGTTTTTTTTTAACTGCTTAAATGCTAATTTTTAAATTGTTACATTATCACATACAATATTGAATTCAAAAACTGTTTGGCACTTAAATGTTAGTGTAGTGAACAAGAGTACTAACCACAGACCTGTAATTTTCAATTAAAAAAAATGTACAGCAAGTTGTGATTCTTTTTTCTTTCTTTCTTAAAAACCCTTAACATTTTTCAAACATCTCACAGTAAATAACAGGTCACATTCCGAACATCTTTCACTAATAAATTATTAACTCACAGTTATAGCGCCACAAAAGAGCTTTCTTGAATTTGTATTAAATGAGTAATCACTAAACAAACCACCATTCAAAAACTAAAATGTCCATTTCCAGATGTTTAGTTCATTATGCTTTCGTATCATGTTTAAATAAACTACTAACCAACCATGTTTACTCTATTAAGTAGACCAAATGGTTTAAAAGTACAGGAGGATATGTATTATTTATTATAGCTTATTGGGATATGTAGTGTGTGTAGGCTTGCAATAACAACTGTGGTAAATGGGCTAAGACTTCTCTCTTGGGACTCGTCCAAATATCATGTGGCCAGCTAAGTCAGTCAATGTCATGCAGAGTCCTATGACTTCCTTTGCTTGTGGTCAGCACAGCAGAGCAAGAAGGTTTATTAATACAAGCAGCTTTGAGAACATGAGTTGAAATCATTACGTTTAAATATAAAACATCTTGTTCTCTTGATAAATTCCCATGTGCACCATTATTCAACCTCCAGTCTTAGTACTTTGTGGAACAGTGCTAACAAGTGCTAACAAGCTCAGCAGAAAATCACCCCCACATCCATGCTTAAGAGCAATGCTAGTATTCCTAAGCCTCACCTTTCTCCTCCCAGACACACCTCTGATCTATGTGGCCAAGAACTCTGCAGGCCTATCCAAATCAATTCTGTATTGCAGAAGGCCGTTATTGTGATTCTTGAACTAGCATGCCATGTGTTGTGGAGTCTGGCCAAGAGGTCCTTGGTTGTTAAGTGATTTTCTTATGGCTGCCACTGACATTTGTCCCAGCTTTCACTGGGTCATCCTGTTCTTCAATATCTTGATAAGATTTGTGTAGGTCTTTGGATAAAATCTTTTACAACTAGGCAGGTTGGAAAGACAATTCTCCTAACAATGTTCCTAGGAATGTTTAAGATTTTAAAAATATTTTTATTCCGATTACCCTTTTGGTGCAATGAAATGATCTTCTCTCTCAGCTTTTGTGACAGCTGCTTAGGTTTCACCATGGTCGAACATCTGAATGTTTGGGAGGTGTTACGTAACACATCACAGCTGAATCAGATTAAATGTGGTTATTGAGTTCCAGAAGTAGTAGGTTTTAAGATCAGCAATTTTATGTAAGGGTTGAATAATTGTCCCATGGCAGTATTAACAAAATATCCAAATACTTTAAAATACATCATTCATTTTCTTTTGTTGTTTGCTGCATCTCTTAACTGATACTAAACAAATACTTAATTTAAAGCAAATTCTAACGTTAGAGTAATGCTATGCATATTGGTGTGATTTTACATGACTGTTAATTACTATAAATGAATTACTGTGAATTATATTACTGTCTGTCTTTAAAAGCTTTGTTTGTTTTTGAGCTTGACTGTATGTACATTTGTATGAATGTAAACAATATAAATGACTACATTTGTACATAATCAATTGCTATTAATAAAGCTTTTTACTTTGGCTGTGACCGCTTAATACATTTTACAAAAAAAACTCACCACCTGTATTTGTAGTGACTTAGACCTCAAATAATGATTGTGGCAATGGATAGGTAGGTACCCCTGTCCAGGGTGTTTTTGTTTTGCCCTGTACTCACCTGCTTGTTGTATAATGTTTTAAATCAATATTCTATATTCTTCAGTATTCACTCTTATTTCTTGTCCTAACATGCTATAGACAATACATTGTTAATGCCTGTTGCTTATGTGCACCTCCAGGTACTGTGTCATTATGAAAGACAAGTAACTTCTCTTTGAAGACTTATTGGACTGAAAACAGCTTTTTAAGGCCGGGAAGAGGGGGATAACACTGATGGACTTTAACCTGTTAGTTAACAGTACTTTCAGTTGTTATGCTTGTGTTTTCATCATAAGCAAATACAGCACTGCCACAGTAGCTGCACTGATCCCTGAACGTGTTTTCATTCTGAACTTACTATGCAAACTGGTTATACAACATGGTTACATAGTGCTAAACCTTTAAAATGCACACCTGACTAATCTGATTTAATTTCATATAGACATTTAAACAAGGGGACATCAGTTCATCTCAGGACACACACTCACCCATTTATTTACTCACTTTAAAACAGATCCTTTTTAGAGCAGCAAGTTCATGTTTTTTGCCATGTTTTGTACAAATCTTACAACAGTATTCACTCTACCTGCTGTACCACTGTGCCACCTATATCAGTTGATGTAGTGGTAAAACATCCATTTCCCATCAAGCGAAGAATCATGTCTAATGAAAGTGGTGGCATTACCAACAGTTATTTTTTCATGTTCACCAACTGCTTTATCCTGGCCAGGTCTGTGGCAGGTCCAGTGCCAGCAACAAACATAATTACACATTAAAGAAAACGCCAATATATTGCAAGGCACCAAGCACACATTCATTAAACCACTCACACAGTTTTTATGAGCACGTTAGTGAAACATACAGTGCTGTGAAACACTTTTTTTTTTTTTACAGCTGCTCAAACTAAATGGTTTATTATAAGACGTGAAGAACATAACAAAACACTAAACAGTTTCAAAATGCTTATTTAATTTATAAAAGAAAAAAGTAGAAGCAACATCTAAATTACCCATGTGAAAAAAAGTAATTGCCCTCTAATTTAATAACTGGTCTTGCCACTTTCAACAGCAACTGCAACCAAACACTTTTGGTAACTAGAGACCGGTCTTTTACATTGCTGTGGATAAATTTTGGTTGACTTCTCCAGAACTGCTTTCATTCCAGTCACCACTGAGGGATTTTAAGAAATAAACTGCCAGTTAAAGGCTCTGTCTCATCATCACAATTATGTTTAAGTTCAAGAGTTTAAATGAGGACTGACTAGGCCACTCCAAAATATTAGTTTGGGTTTTTTGAGCCACAGGCACAGGAAGAGTGAACTGCTGCCTCGCCATCCAACATGTAAAAAGTGACACAAAAACAGAATTATTCATTTATTTTATTTATTTGTTTAATAAAAGGTCCCTGTTAGCCTTTAAGCCTCTTTAACTTCAAGTCAAATGTACAATAAACAATAACGGGCGGCACGGTGGCTAAGTGGTTAGCACTGTTGCCTCACAGCAAGGAGGTCCTGGGTTCGATCCCCAGGTGGGCGGTCCGGGGCGGTCCTTTCTGTGTGGAGTTTGTATGTTCTCCCAGTGTCTGCGTGGGTCTACTCCGGCTGCTCCGGTTTCCCCCCACAGACATGCAAGGTGAATTGGAGACACTAAATTATCCATGACTGTTTGACCTTGTGTAATGAGTAACTACTGTTCTGTCATGAATGGAACCAAAGTGTAAAACGTGACGTTAAAATCCTAATAAACAAACAAACAATAAAGCAACTTAACTGGCCATTTATGTCCAAATACAGTATAGTAGTGTAATAATGTGGACATGTTTTCCATGGATATGAATTCATACTTAGCTAATTAGTAATGTGGCTTTGTGAAGTTCAGCCACAGCAGGTAAGTGTTCATTCAAACGGTAAGTACAGTAGTGTGTTTCATCTTAACTTACCATGAAGCTTGTGTGGCTGGTAAAAGAAAACTACTGTAGGCCTGGTGACACTTCGCGCTGTGTGTGTGTGTGTGTGTGTGTGTGTGTGGGCAACAAACAAAAGTGCGTGTGAAATTGGTCGCGCGGTGACATCAAATAAATGTGCCGTTCACAAACCTGTCAACATCCAGCCAAGCAACAAGTGACGTTACAGAGGCACTCCGGGAGCCAATCAGATGTCAACCGCGACCGATAACCGCCTGAGAACCGCCCCTGATTCAGGCTCTGCTATAAAAGAACCAGTGTTGCCATTCCTTCCTTGGGATTTTGTCAGTCACGTCTGTTTAGTGTTGTAACGGCACCGACGCGCCACAGTGGATGGATCTGTTTAGTGATGGCAAAACGAAGCGTTCTGAAGCAATGAAGCTTTCCTGCAAACCGGTTCTGAAAAGGGTTCATTACTCGAAGCTCTGCAAAATGCTGCACAGTGGCGGCTTCCCGTGGTCAAACCAAGTAGTGCATCGTACCCTAGTTTGGAGTGAAGCTTTCTTCATTTACTAGTCAAAATTAAAAAGTCTTGGTATATACAGTATACATATACTGTATATATACAGGGGTTGGACAAAATAACTGAAACACCTGGTTTTAGACCACAATAATTTATTAGTATGGTGTAGGGCCTCCTTTTGCGGCCAATACAGCGTCAATTCGTCTTGGAAATGACATATACAAGTCCTGCACAGTGGTCAGAGGGATTTTAAGCCATTCTTCTTGCAGGATAGTGGCCAGGTCACTACGTGATGCTGGTGGAAGAAAACGTTTCCTGACTCGCTTCTCCAAAACACCCCAAAGTGGCTCAATAATATTTAGATCTGGTGACTGTGCAGGCCATGGGAGATGTTCAACTTCACTTTCATGTTCATCAAACCAATCTTTCACCAGTCTTGCTGTGTGTATTGGTGCATTGTCATCCTGATACACGGCACCGCCATTGGATGCACATGGTCCTCCAGAATGGTTCGGTAGTCCTTGGCAGTGACGCGCCCATCTAGCACAAGTATTGGGCCAAGGGAATGCCATGATATGGCAGCCCAAACCATCACTGATCCACCCCCATGCTTCACTCTGGGCATGCAACAGTCTGGGTGGTACGCTTCTTTGGGGCTTCTCCACACCGTAACTCTCCCGGATGTGGGGAAAACAGTAAAGGTGGACTCATCAGAGAACAATACATGTTTCACATTGTCCACAGCCCAAGATTTGCGCTCCTTGCACCATTGAAACCGACGTTTGGCATTGGCACGAGTGACCAAAGGTTTGGCTATAGCAGCCCGGCCGTGTATATTGACCCTGTGGAGCTCCCGACGGACAGTTCTGGTGGAAACAGGAGAGTTGAGGTGCACATTTAATTCTGCCGTGATTTGGGCAGCCGTGGTTTTATGTTTTTTGGATACAATCCGGGTTAGCACCCGAACATCCCTTTCAGACAGCTTCCTCTTGCGCCTACAGTTAATCCTGTTGGATGTGGTTTGTCCTTCTTGGTGGTATGCTGACATTACCCTGGATACCGTGGCTCTTGATACATCACAAAGACTTGCTGTCTTGGTCACAGATGCGCCAGCAAGACGTGCACCAACAATTTGTCCTCTTTTGAACTCTGGTATGTCACCCATAATGTTGTGTGCATTGCAATATTTTGAGCAAAACTGTGCTCTTACCCTGCTAATTGAACCTTCACACTCTGCTCTTACTGGTGCAATGTGCAATTAATAAAGATTGGCCACCAGACTGGTCCAATTTAGCCATGAAACCTCCCACACTAAAATGACAGGTGTTTCAGTTATTTTGTCCAACCCCTGTATATATACAGTATATATAAACATTAAATTGTCAAAGACTGTGGTTGATATAACCTTGTGAACTGATGAATCTTGGGTAATGAGTAACTACTTGTTCTGTCATTAATGTAACCAAAGTGTAAAACATGACGTTAAAATCCTAATAAACAAACAAATTCCCTGACTATTGGTCATGACAAATCAATAAATAACTAATTTACCCTCTAGGTGGCAGCATAGCACTAACTCATGGTGATATACCATTTGTAACCAGTAATACTGGAAGAATGTCTGATGTCTTAATATGGTCAAACTAGGTGCAAATGTGGCATGCTTCTGAAGTACCTGATGTCTTGTATTTTTATACAAAGCATTCTAAAATAGCACCAATGAACAATTATCATATGATTTTGGTCATTTGTCTGTGGTGTTACACAGTGAGGGTTAACAACTACTTAACTACTTACTTATTTTTGTTTGTTGTCCACAAAATTGCTACACTTAAAAATCAACAAAATGGGTGTTAAAACAATTACTGCTTATCCTTCACATCTTTTATTTTAATGACTGAAATAATTTATGATTTTCCTGTGTGCCACAATTATCAGCACTCATTATTCAAAACTTTGTAGAGCTTTCTTTGCTAAAAGAACAGCCCAGAGTCGTCTTGTACAATGTCTGATGAGGTTGGAGAACAGGAATCTGAGACCGTTTATACAAATTCTCTCCAGATCCTTTAGATTCCGAGGTCAGATTCAAAGGCTTGTGAAGATGTTCTGATCCCAATGCCTAAGTGTTTGTAATTTCCCAGCTTTCCTTGAAAATTCTTTGGCCACTACTTTTAATCAGAATTTTTAAAGTTAGATTTTTAAATTTTGATGTTATATAGTTATAGTGTATAGATATAATGCATAAAATATAGCTTATAGATTCATTTTAGATATAACATGACAGGAGGATTTTGGCAGGGGGTGTGATGATTGATTATAAGCACTGTGCTTATTAATTTAAACAAAAAAATTAGGCTTGCAAAAACTGTGTCTCAAACCATTTTATGTTAATTACATCATTTGGGCACTACCTGTTGCAGGTTTGCAAGTGGAATTCCTCACTATTCCTGCTTGAAACAAGACTTAAGCTGCTCAGTGTTGGCACTAATGCGCTCCTATACCATGACAGTTGTTGGCATTTGTACCTTTTGCTGATAAGAGTCTGGATGGGCCTGGATGGCATGGAATGTCTGTTTTTCCTGAAAACAAGCTGAAATGTGGACCAGTCTGATCACAGCACACTTTTCTACCGTGTTTTAAGCCATTCAGTGAACAAAACGGCATTACTGCTTAGAATGTTGTGTTGTGTAACAACGGTTTTCCAAAGTACTGAACTCATAGGGTTATATTTATCCCAGTAGCATGATCATTTTCCATGCAGCGCTCTCTTGAGGGCTCGAAGGTCACGCACATTCAACGTTTATAGTTTCCAGCTTTGCACTACACAAGACTTAAGATTTTTGGATTCCCTGAATATTTTCATTGTGTTATTTATGGTAGATGGTAAAACATAAATAATTTAGTCTCTGTATTGAGAAATGTTTTTTTTGAACTGAAGATTTACTCATGATGTTTGGCACATAGTGTTGATCCTTCTTTTATACCCAATCATGATACCCTCATCTGTTACCAATTGTGGACTCTTATTTGCCAGTCCCGGTGTTTTTGAATAACTTGTATGTCCAACCCTTGTCTTACCAATCTCTTTGCTTATCCTTATTATTAAGTTATTTGTTTTTAACCTTTTAGTTTTATATCAGCTGTATGTTTGCATGCAGCTGGGTCTACCTCCCTCCCTCTCACTCGTCACTCCCCTTAAGGGAACTCTGCAGGAGTTTCTGCCCCTCTTCTGTTCCCAGACCCCAGACTGGTGGGAACTTTTTAAGGGAAGTGCTGTGATTGGGTGCTATTTTTACATAAAACATGCACAATCTGTCAAAGCAGGTTCCTCAGGGATGTGCCACCAGCAACATCCTAAAGCCGCAGAATCTGGACTGCTCTCCAGATGTGATGGAAAACATCTGCTCCAAGCTGCCTTGCCGCTAGCCCTTCTTTCTTTTGGATAAACAGGGCTAGTATGAAACATATTGCTTCAGTTTACAGAAATACTATAAATATAGTAGTACAAGAGTTTGTATAGACAGAAGTTAGATTAAGAATTAAATTGGCTTCCAGATTATTTAGGTGATCTACGCTTTCTTATTAATGAACCAAATCTGTGTGCTCTCAACACTAAATTACATCCAGGCATTAAGCATGCATGCAATTCTCTTTTCATAAGACTACAAACAAGAAGTGAGGATTAACCATAATAAATTGCATTTTAGATTAATGCTGTATTCAAAAAGAAAAAAAAAACTTAATTATTTAAACATTTTTATTGCGTAATTACAAAATCTAAAACAATATTTTAATCAACTGTAGAAGCAAATATTAAATCTATTCCCAGGGGCTGTCTTCAAAACATCTGGCAAGACCTTTAGGAATTCAACAATACAAAACATTTACTAAAATAATAAAGCAAAAAATATATATGATATTAAATATATATTGAAAGCACCCAGTTTTGTATACCACTGACTAAAGGTTTACCCAAAACTATAGTACACTGTGTAATCTGTATGCTTTGGTGCTGAACACACAAATGCATGTGATGTGTGGAAATGGTGCTGTGTTGTCATTTAAATGTGTAGTGCTTTTAAATAACATTTTAATAACCACAGAAAAACCACACATGTACCTATAACCAGTGTGGACCAGTAGAAAAGCCCACACTCCAATGGTGAGAATATAAATTAAATACAAGCATTATTATTAAGATTTTACCCATAAAAACAGCTTTCCTGAACATCTTCCACCATGCTTTTTTGGAAGCAGACCCTGTTGTGAACAAATGGGGTGAATAACTGGAAATGATCAGACACTCACCCTGTTTACATACAGTCCTTTCTGTGCTGAAAATCTGGAGCTTGAGATCAGTTGTGCTAAGAATAGTCTGAATCGTTTCCCACTGTTCTTCACTTGTGAATTACTATACAATTTAACCACACTGTTTGAATCTATTTGTTATGTAATGCTTTAAAAGGGTGAAAATCCATGCTCAGAAGTTTTGGACCCCCTGTAGTTTAATGGGGCATGAAGTGGAATGGTTGAATAATAAAATGACCAGACTTTTCTGCAGAAACCTTACACACACTACAGCTGGGATGTGCTTTTACATTCCAAAGTGCATGTGAGGGCAGCAGTTTTACAACAGGACCAGGCAATAAAATATTTTACATAGGGTTAATGAGCTAAGGTAACCGTCTCCTTGTTGAACATATGCGAAGTTGGCTAAAGAAGCCTATGATGATAAGAAGCAAACAGTATGTGGAGATAGCAGACATGATTCACTTCAGTTTAGGCACATCGTTGGTATGTTTGCTTTCACAAACTTTGGCAATTACAAAGAAACTGTATTTACTTTATTTTTATTAACCCATTATCTGTCAGGGTCAGGGTCCACTTTCATTGGGAAACACTGGGTGCAAGGAAGGAATACCCTGAACAGGACTTAAATCCATCGACTTTAGCCACCCCCTTCCTTTCCCGGACACAGCCAATTATGTCTGTGTAGACGCCAGGCCAACCGATAGCATAGTTGAGATTCTAACCCGGATCTCAGCAGTGGTGGCTAGTATAATAGACCAGTGCACACATTTGGGAATTGAATCTGGTTGCTGAATAAAATTACATGCAAATTTTATACACACTTCAAATAGTAGATGTGACTTTTATAACATAATAGTATTCCTGAAAGGTCCTGCTGTGCATATTCAGTTCCACAATTTTTTTTTATTACAACATGAAGAATCAAAGCCTCTAAAAGATAAAGAAGGGATGTATGCATACTTTTTAAGCCTACACGGGGACTACAGGTGTATTGCATGTTTGTACAATAGCCATATCCACACTTTTAAAAGTAAATAAAGACCAAAATGACTTTCTGTTGTGACAAGGTACAATCTTGACAAGTAATCTTTCAAAAGCAAAACAAAACCTTTTGGCATTTACTTTTAGCTTGTAGAGATAAGTTATTCAGCTTAGAAAATAATAAAGATAACACATTATAAAATAAGGTCTCCGTAAATGAAAAGCTAGCATGGAATCACATTTTTGGCAAACATTAGAGAGCTTGTTTTGATTAAGTTAAAAGAAACTGTGCATTGTCAGAATCCCAATGTGTAAAGGGGGGGGGGGGCTAAGAAAAAGACATTCATACAAACTTTGTCTTTTTTACCCTTGTGAAAAGTGCAATTTTACTTTCTAGTTTCAGCTACAGTCTAGACTCTCTTGCCATATTTGTACTGAACATTTCACACACTCCAAGCCCAAAAGCCACACGACGAGAACATGGTGCATCAAGAGATCAACCACATCAAATACAAAAACCCTTAAAAAATTACATCTGTTACTATTAATGCCTTGACTGAACTGCAATTGTAATGCACTTAAATACTGGGAGGAATGCATGGATCCCTCCTATTCCCAACTAATGGTAAATATGACGTCATTCCTAGGTACCCAAATACTGTTAAATGTAGTATTTCGGAGTCTTACTAATGCACTGATTCTGTTTACAAAAAACAAGATATAACAATGACAAAAACACAATAATTGCACAATAACTGTCATTCAGGAACTGGAATTAAGTTTAGGTTTGATGGTAAAGAGTCATAAAAATGAGACCCCACTAGGGAGTGAAGATGGCTGATCACTATGGGGATGGAACAGACACCTCTAGAAGTCGGTTGTTTTTACGCTTGCAGGCGACATTATTGCCGTTTTTGGGTCCTCCTTGGATGAATTTGATGCACACTTTGTCCTGTTTGAACTGCACAAGGAATCTAAAAGAAATAAAGGTAGAATGACTACATTGTTGTACTGATTTGCTTTATTACGCTTTATCAAAAAGTGTCACAGTGTGAAACACCTACTCATCTGAAATGTCAATATGGATCGGTTCCGCAGCTCCAGTGCGATGAAGTTTGGTAATGATCTCTATTAATCGATCACTGCTCAGCAAGAAGTCACCCTTGGCTGCTGATGCAGAGCCCTGAAGACAGAGATAGCACAAAATTTACTTAAGTGGCTCTGCATGGTTAAGGTACACATATTTTTTTTTAGTTTGAATTGTGAAGAAATGTGTTTAAAGAGAACCCTTGTCATTTTAAAGGGGTTATAAACTTCAAAGAGAACAGTCATAAGCCTTGCCTCTTTGAGTTTGAGAGCAAAGAAGCCGTCATTCTGAGTGCTAACAGATACACTGGTCAGATCAGGCAGTGGTACGCTGGCCTTCAGTTGTCCTGTCTTCTGATCAGCCAGCACAAAGTTCTTCTTTGTGAGGAGGAAGATTCTGGAAGATCCCTAAAAACATAAGAAGTAGTGAATGATTATTCAGCCTGATGTTTGAAGCACTACACATCAGCCTTATATGTTCATATGCTATATGGCCTGTGCTATATGCTAAGTATGTGGATACATGACTGTTAGCTTGTTGGACATTTCAGTCCAAAGCCATGAGTATTAATACTTAGTTGGCACCCTCTTTGTGACTACAACTGCTTTCACTCACTGCCGAAAGACTTCCAAAGGATTTTGTTGGCAAGTGTTGTTGGGAAATTCTGCCTATTTATTAAAAAGAGCATTTTTGTGAGGTCATTTTAGACACCTGGTTGAATTTCATGTTGTTTTTTTTCTACATAAAAATGGAGCAACACATTCTCTACAGGCAAACTTTTATACAATATAGTGCACAACCGCTGTTTATTTGCTAAATTCGTGTATTGTAAAAAGTTTAGCCTGTTTAAAAGATGATAGTGTATGTTTTATTTTACTAATATAATTCAGCAAGTGAATAACAGTGGAAGTCAACAAGACAATATAAGCAGCCAGTTTAATGTAATGCTCACCTTGCTATTGGCTCTGTTGATTTTATTGACCACATCTGCCAGAAGTAGCTTCTCATCGATCATGCTGTTCAGCTTCTGGTACTTCGGGTTTTTGGTTATTTCCAGGTAATCTCCTTTAAAAGGCTGCCCCACACTTGGAAACAAAGACAAATGATCTTGAAGCTCAGGGTTAAATAATTATATAACATTTGTATACAGGAACAATGCTGGTTTATACCTGCTGGGGTATAGAGCCTTCTTGTCTTTGAAGAGCTCACTTGCTTCCAGTTTCTCTTCATAGGTGGATTTCTTCTCATCTGTAAACTGGCTCCTGTATTTCTTGCACTGTATTTAAGAATTCAGCAAGAGACATTTAGAAATAATAGCACCAGTCCCAATAAAAAAAATATATGCATAAATATAAACATAAATGCATGTCCACTTAGTCTACTATAGTAAGGTAATGTCTACTATGGAAGCACTTCTGTAAGTCGCTCTGGATAAGAGCGTCTGCTAAATGCCGAAAATGTAAAATGTAAATGTAAAATGTTATTGAATCCTAATGGAAATCTATAGAGGATTTTAAAAATAAGTCTATCAGCGGGTCCATTATAGGTCTGGGGGATTAAAGTCAGTTTGCCAAGAGCAAAGTGTCAAAATATAGCCAATATAAAAATTAGTAATTATTTTACACAGACATGTTGAAGTTGTAAGCCTAATTGCCAACTATGACTTTACAGCAAAAAATACTAACATTATTAATATGTTGCATCTGAATACTGCTGCTACTGAAAACCTGTCTGCCCATACTATAAACGTGTTTCATCTTCTGTTAGTCATGTTCTAGTCCTGTTATAGACTTATATAACACATGCTCTTGCTTGCTGTAGTTTCTACTCTAAGCACCTTTAAATTTCAAAGAGAAAAAAAAGATAGAGATCTGACCCTCCATAGATGGAAGGTCCTCCTGAGCTCCTCATGTGTGCCCTCCAAGAAAAGGTAAGACCTTGCTGGCCAGCTCTTATCAATTGGTGACATTGAAGGCAATGTGTTTTTCAAGCCAAGAAAATACTTCTGCATCTATATACAATACAGATTCATATGTTTAAACACAAAACATACGCAAAGCATTTATTCTATAAAAACATGTTAACTTCCCACAATCAATCATTACTTACAATTCTCTGGATAGTGAAGTCATAGATCTTCTTGCCAGCATTTGCTCTGAAGAACTTTCTGTATTCCCTACGCACCTAAAACAGTAGTAGGGCCGGTCTATTATTTGTAGTCATGACAACATGAACCTTGTATCATAAAGGCCACAGTGTTCCATAGAATTTAATATTATTTACATCCAGATCAGATCAGATCTAGACCAGTTCTTTTTCTGTGCTCTCCACCAATAAAGACGTTGGTCTTTAAATGACAAATTATTTTAATTAATTCCACAAAAGGCCACAATTTCCCTTCATTGGAAAGTCAGGATATGACCTAGGACCTAAAGCAGGGGAGCTGATTTAATATATAATATTACAATGACTAAATATGGTTACTTTTTTCTATGGTATTATGTAAACACTACACTGTTTCAATAAGACAATGGATATTGGTTTTTAGTTTGACTTTAACAGAGCAAAATCCTGTCTATCAAACATTTGTTACAAATCGAATGCCCCAGGTAAGAATGTACCCAACAAATACTTCATTTAAACATTTAAACAAAATGCCCAAAAAGTGTTCAGGTTCTTAACAAATACAGGACTGAAACCACATATCCAAAAGGACTCCCATCAAATTGCCTATCATGGGCATAATCAATTCCACAAAAGGCCACAATTGCCCTTCATGGGAAGGTCAGGACATACATGACCGAGAAGCTTAAAAAAAGGGAGCTGCTTTAATATGTAATATTAAAATGACTATGTTTTTTTTTCTATGGTATTATGTAAACACTACACTGTTTCAATAAGACAATGGATATTGGTTTTTAGTTTGAATTTAACAGAGCAAAATCCTGTCCATCAAACATCTGTTACAAATCGAATGCCCCAGATACGAACACACCCAACAAATACGTAATTTAAACATTTAAACAAAATGCCCAAAAAGTATTCAGGTTCTTAACAAATACAGCTCCAAAAAACTATAACCAAATTGCCCTTCAAGGCCACAATCGCCTTTCTTTTGGGAAAGTCAGGACATACATTGATAAGGCATAACATTATGACCACCTTCCTAATATTGTGTTGGTCCCTCTTTTGCTGCCAAAACAGCCCTGAAACGTCGAGGCATGGAGTCTGACACCTTTCTATCAGAACCAGCATTAACTTCTTCAGCAGTCTGAGCTACAGTAGCTCATCTGTTGGATCGGACCACACGTGCCAGCCTTCACTCCCCATGTCTATCAATGAGCCTTGGTCGTCCATGACCATGTCACCGGTTTATGATTGTTCCTTCCTTGGACCACTTCTGATAGATACTGAGCACTGCAGACCGGGAACACACCACAAGAGCTGCAGTTTTGGAGATGCTCTGACCCAGTCGTCTAGCCATCACAATTTGGCCCTTGTCAAACTCGCTCAAATCCTCATTTTTCCTGCTTCTAACACATCAACTTATAAAATGTTCACTTGATGCCTAATATATCTCACCCACTAACACGTGCAATGATGAAGAAATAATCAGTGTTATTCACTTTACCTGTCAGTGGTCATAATGTTTTGCCTAGTCAGTGTACATGACCTAGGAGCTTTATAAAAAGCAGCAGGGGAGCTGCTTTAATATGTAATATTAAAACGGGTAAATATGGTTTCTTTTTTCTATGGTATTATGTAAACACTACACTGTTTTAATAAGACAATGGATATTGGTTTTTAGTTTGAATTTAACAGAGCAAAACTTTTTTGATTTTTAATGCCATGGTTACACTGGAGGTTATATTCATGACAGGATACGTTATTCTTTTGGTCCTGATATATCTGGTTAAGGTTTTTTGAAGCTGTCCTTAACTTTTAGATATGTGGTTTCAGGCCTGTGTTTGTAACAAACCACTCTGGGCATTTTGTTTAAATGTTTAAATGAGGTATTTGTTGGGTGTGGTCGTATCTGGGACATTGGATTTGTAACAGATGTTTGATGGACAGGAATGTGTGGCATGTTTCACTTTAAGAAGGTGCTTCTAAGACTTGAAAGGCAGCTAAGACTACCAGGGATCGAGACTATTGGTCTAGCTCATGAAGCTGTAAAACATATTTGAAACACCATGACCACTTTCTAACAAATCTATACTACATTTATATTGATACCAGCATATGATAATGATTATGCTATGATTATTTAAGAATGCTTGCATGGTTAGTTGAAAATGTTTCTGTACAGGACCTGTAACTGTAAAGGACATTAAAGATAGACAGTAATTTAAAAAAAGAACATGAAAGTACATTTACAACACAAAGCAGGGGAAAAACGATGACATATTTAGCATCAACACATAAAAAAGTCAACTAATTCACCAACGATAAGATAGTAAAAAGTACAATATGTTAAAAAAATTATAATAAGACAGACAGTGGTCTCCTCATTCAGTAATGCATCCAACAGTGTTGCCACCTGAAAGACTGACAGTGATGCTAAAGCAGAACAATCCAGTCACACACACAACACACACACAATGCAAACAGCATTCATCAGAACTCTGGACCAACACATAAATGCTACAAAGCAACATAGTGTGTTAGTTACATGCAAAGACTGAGAAGGGAGATGGACAGACAGACAGGGAAAATCTCCAAGCAACCTCTGCAGTGTCAGGAAAGGCCATAGTTTTTGTACTTTCAGCTAAAATAGAAGGCAAAAAAAATTATTTAAACCCTATTTTTGGGTTATCCAGATTCGTTTTATCTAAAGCTCTGGATTACAGGAGCAGATTTCAATCTGTTCTGTGAAAGGCAGCTGATGGTGCACTTACATCCAAAACCTGCACTTTTTATCATTAATGAAGGTCAGATCTAAGCCTAAAGGATGTTATTGAACACTGATGCCAATAGTAATGTTATAATATGACCAATATTAAGGTTCCAAGATGGTATTAGCAGTAGGAATCAGGTTAATAAACTGATTATGGGGAGAACTGCATTAATGTTAGGAGTTAGGGGTTGCTTATCTTATACAGCTCAGCCATTTACAATACAATTAGATTTTTATTTAACCTTTGAAAAGCTTAAAAAACACAATTCACAATTGTGGGTAATTCAATGTAGACTGATGGGTAAAATTATAATAGGTATTTACACCGATCAGCCATAACATTAAAACCACCTTGTTTCTACACTTACTGTCCATTTTATCAGCTCTACTTACCATATAGGAGCACCTTGTAGTTCAACAATTACTGAATGTAGTCCATCTGTTTCTGTTATGAGTGGATCAGACACAGCAGTGCTGATGGAGTTTTTAAATACTGTGTCCACTCACTGTCCATTCTATTAGACACTCCTACCTAGTTGGTCCACATCCTTGTAGATGTAAAGTCAGAGACGATCGCTCATCTATTGCTGCTGTTTTAGTTGATCATCTTCTAGACCTTCATCAGTGGTCACAGGATGCTGCCCACAGGGCGCTGTTGGCTGGATTTTTGGTTGGTGGACTATTCTCAGTCCAGCAGACAGAGTGAGGTGTTTAAAAACTCCAGCAGTGCTGCTGTGTCTTATCCACTCATACCAGCACAACACACACTAACACACCACCACCATGTCAGTGTCACTGTTAGTGCAGTGCTGAGAATGAGCGACCACCCAAATAATACCTACTCTGTAGTGGTCCTGGGAGAGTCCTGACTATTGAAGAGAAACAGATGGACTACAGTCAGTAATTGTAGAACTACCAAGTGCTTCTATATGGTAAGTGGAGCTGATAAAATGGACAGTGAGTGTGTAAAAAGTCAGTGGGGTCTAAATATTTGTTGAAGTCAATGTTTAATTTTAAATTGTGACACCTCGAGGTTGATTGTTAGTGTGTGTATATGACCACCCCCCCTTTAACAGTGCAGTTCAGGATGGGACAGGGCCAGTGCACTAGTTGGCAAGTACCTTGAGTCCCAACCAGTAGGCCCAAATGACGGCGACAGCGTGCTTACGCCTGGCCTCCTCCTTCAGCCGTTTAAGCTCTCTGCGTGCCTGTGAGAGAAGGAGGGAGAGGGAAGAGGAATGCAGAAGAAAGCAAAGCTGTTGAAAACTGTAGAATAGAGTGAAGAGGAGGCAAATTACCAGCCCAGAGTGAGAGCAAACTGGTGGGCACACATCACACAAAGCTACACTGTGTTTCCGATTAGCAGTTCTGACAAAAAGGTGATGTTCCTTAACCTGCTGTTGACTTGAATGCATTTAGATAACTGGAGTTATCCACTGAATTACATAAGGAAATTAAATACATTAAATAAATGGATAGCAAAGTAATACACAGAGGTTTAAGATACAAATTACACAAATAAAGACATTTAACAACACAAAGCAAAGTTGGCTGAAATGTAAAAGCAAAATGATGTTGATGTATCATGCAGACGAAGGTTGTAATGGAATAAAATGACAATTAAGCTAAAATAATGTATCTCTTATACCTCATACACACAACTCAAGCAGGGACACAAGTCTGTACATGGGCCAATTTGGTCTAAATGTCCGTCTGCTGCACTGGAACCGGTCAATATGCCAAGAAGTTAAAGCTGGATGAGTTTTAATTCAACAGCAGCCAAAGCTGTAGGATACTGGGTCCTCCCACTGTGAGCCATCTTACGGTCATGTTACTTAAAGCTATGGCGGAACATTGTCTTAGCATGCATGGAATGAGATGGGATAGGATGGGATGGGATAGGGTTCAGGACATTGTGAGGTTTTTGTTCCTCTCAACTTGGGTGAAAGGATAAATAAAAGCCTCACACTTTATTAATACCTTGGTTCCTTGCCAGCCGGCCCAAATGATGGACACGGCGCGTTTACTCCGAGCCTCATGCTTTAAGTGCCGCAGTTCTCTCCGAGCCTTGTTTAGATGATGATTTAGGAATTTTGGTTGGAAAATAAGAAAACATTAAGAACAGACGTTAGAAACACAGTTAAGAAGCTGAGAGGAGAAAGATTTTTTAAAGCAGTCCATCAGACAGAAGTAAGCATTGAAACCTTCCTGAATTCATGATTAGTTTTATTTTCTTTCTTCTTTTGTCACTATTAAATAAAAAGATGAGAATATAATCTTACAAACTACTTTGTACCAATGACCAATAACAATTAGTTCTTTATTGGCTGTGTGCGATGACGCCTAACAAAAATCATGGTTATTAGAATTCTGATTCATGTATTCTGTCACATTTGCCTACATTTAATACTATTTATTAAATGCGTTAGAATAATATAACATATTAAATTTTTCACTTACTATGACCTGTGACTAAGTCTATCACAAATGCTCCTTAATTTTCTGACCGCAAATATTTAAGCTGATGATAGTATTTTATGCACAAATAAGGTTAATCATGACATGTCACTCGTTTCTACCCAGGACAACATTAGCTAATGCTTTTTAGCCTTCTTTTATATAAAGAGAGGACATGGGGCTGTTTTATATAAGCAGAACATGGGGCTGTTTCCAAATTGCATATTCATTCATAACTTATGAATTATGACAGTAATGATGTACATTCTTGAGTGTGAATAAAAACAATCTAAACTGTATTTTTATAATTAAATTATTTAAAACGTTTAAAATAAGTATCAGTTTAGAGATGATGTCATCGTGTGAACAATATAAAGAGGGGGTTTCTAAGCAGGAACCTGCAGAGACATTTAGTTAGATTTTTCTCAGATTATAAAATCTGAATGTCTGCTGGGAATACACGTCCATACACGTGCATGATACTGCAACTCAAGATAGTCAAGCATCAAATGTTTCCAGATGCTTATCTAGCAAAGAAAAACAAGTAACTAAGAATGTAGACACTTGTCCCTAAGCATTTTATTTTGACTATAGCAATGTGGACTCAGACTGTTCAGTCTTACGCACTGAACACTTGGCAGAGAACAGGTATTAGGAGGGGGTGAAAAAGATGCATTGAGTTACATACAAAGTATTGATTTAAATTTAAAAGGACATCTGTAAAACAGTATGTAGTAAGTAAATATTTGTCACAAAGATGACCAGTATTAAACATAAACATAAATACCTGAACATGTTTGATCACATTGTATTTTTGGCTAGTAAACAAACAGCAGCCAGTTATTTCTGGTCGATTTTTGGTCAGTTTTGCTTTCAGATATATGTCAAAAAGTAAAGTTTGGATTTTTCATTTTTTAAACAAGTATTCTGCAAACAGGAATCCACTACTGTTAGTGAAAAGGATAGATATGATGGTAATAGTATTTTCTTCTTTGTTTGTTTATAAAAATGGACATCATCCTCACTACCTGTCTTAAATTCTACCTGCCTACTTATACTGTATATTTATAAGAGTATAAAAACATTCATTTTGTACCTAATCATTATTAAATGTATTTGAATAATGAGTCTTTTTGGTAAGTACAATCTGATATCTGTTCAAGGTTTTGACTGAAAAACTTTAGCTCATGCAGGTCATAATGTAAGTCTAATAGAATTCTAAAAAAATCCCAGATATTATACATATTATACTGTGGTTCTATACAGGGTAAATTACTGCAGTTATACAGGGCTTTAAACACGAGAGTATGAGATTGTTGTTAGACATGCTACTTCAATTTCTATAAATAAAAAGAAAATACTATTTTAAGTTCAAGATGTAAAAATGTGTTGACTTGTTTGATTAGTCAAAACTTTTAATCATGCCTAGCTGATTTTAACTGCATCTGAGCTAAACTGAGGCAGCTAATCGGAAGAAACAGTTACTCGTTTAACTATACTGTCTTGCATCGTATTGTAAACACCGAATGTACATGTTATTTTTAATTGTTTTATACTATGAGCAAGACACCTCCAGTATATATATCAGAAAGGTTGCATTGTCCACCATTTCAGTTTACACTGTATAATCATGCCAAAGAAAGAAAGAAAGATCCACACACAGCTACAGGAAATGAATGGATGACCAGACAACACATGGGATGAGCAGTCAGGATGCTAACTAGCGAGGAGAAACACAGTGGCAGGCTGATTAAATACCTTCATTCCCTGCCACACTGCCCAAATGACAACCACAGCGTGTTTATTCCGAGCCGCCTCCTTTAGACGCCACAGTTTCCAGCGAGCCTGCGCAGGTTAGCCAACGAGTCCAGAAAGCAGCAGACACAGGGGGATAAAGATCAGAATGAAGCAGACAGCGAGAAGACAGAGATACAGACCGATAGACAAATGCAGCACTGAAACAGGCAAAAGGAAGTTTAAGAAGAGAGGAAAAAGCAGTAGTGCTGCTCTCCAAACTAACTCACTCTAGCCTTGGCAAACATCAGCGGAGAAAATTGAAATAAAATGGACCCGTTTGTGGCCTGGTTGTAATAAATGATTTTGCAATGAGGGTAAGTACCTGTGTTCCATGCCAATAGGCTGCAATGGTGGTCACCGCCTCTTTGCATCTCTTTTGGTATTTTAGTTCACGCAGCAACTTACGGGCCTAAAATTAATGAGAAAAATATAAGTCATGGCAAAATGTTCAAGCATAATGCCAAAAACAAACTGAGCCTAGTTCTGCTCTTACCTTCCATCCTCTAATGAACGACTGAACCACTATGGAGGAACTCTTAATCTTCTGGTATTTATTTTGTTGCTACAATGAAAACAAAACAAAAAAATTTAAGCCAAGTGCCACTGAAGTGACATTCATAAAAAAAAGAATGAATTTATTGATAACTAGGGCTGGCTCGATACCACTTTTTTATGTCTGATACCGATACCACAAATTGAGTATCTGCCGATACCGATACCAATCCGATATCGTCATTTCTCCTCTCAAACAACTAAGCAGTAATAATACATGTCTCAATGCACTATGGTTAAACTAGCTATCTAAATAACAATGCTCAGACTGTGAAACAAATATTCTAAAGGAATAAATACAGAACCTACAACATCACACTGATGCAAAACTGCTGTTTTTATTTTACACAGAACATTAAGCAGCATTTTTGGCTTGTTTAACAGCACCGTACAAACATTTAAAATATGTGACACATATCGCTTTACAGCGTGTCGTCCAAAGTGTCTACTACAATTGGAAGATGTGGATTTTCCGTTAAAGTTTTGTCATGTTTTCAGATGATTAAAACCCACTGGATTTTGAAGAGGACATCTGTGGCTAAACGGGAAACGTTTTATTTCATAACACTAATGGATTAAACGTTGAGAATGTGAGAGATCTCCAAGCCGGGACAAGATAGGTTTTCTTTATCTCAGGTGAGCGATTTATCATTTATAAAGCTGTTTTTATTGTGTTTAAACAGTGTTTTAGATGTGGTAGTAGTAGATGTTTTTTTTAAATGCTAAAAGTTTAAGTAGATCAGTGTGTTTTAATTTCTGAATGGCTGCTGCAGATGAGTTGTAGATCAGTGGCACATGTTAATGATGTCATTAAGATGCATCTTGTTACAGTAGTTGCCGAGTGAGCTGGCAATAACGTTGGAACGTACTGTATCTTCGTGTGTTATTTGCTTTACACACAAACAATGGCCTTATTTACATTAAGTGTTACTAACATTAAGTGTTATTTACATTAAGTGTTATTAAGTGTTACTTACATTGTTATTAAGTGTTACTTACATTAAGCAACAGTATCGGATAAATTTTTTTTCCTTCCGATATCCGATCCAGTGATTTGAGCCAATATCAAACAGATACCCATACAGAGTATCGGATCGGTGCCAGCCCTATTGATAACCTAGACAAAAGAAGCATAACTTACTGCATATCTGCGGTACCATGCAGCCACAACCACCTGGCTCTTCTTCAGCAGCAGGAACTGGGTCCGGCACTTCCAGCCGCGGTAGATCTTCTGGATGAGGGTGGCCAAGTCCTCCAGACACTGCCTTCTCCTTTCCTCCAGGAAAAAGAGCTGTGAGAAAATCAAAAGCTCAGTATGAACACAAAACCAGTCTAAAAACATTCAGATTGAAGAGAGATGACTGGAGTCTGAATACAAAAAACAACCCCCAGCATATATAAAATAAAAAGCATATGATTTTTACAAGGTTAATTCACATAAAATCAAAACATATAGTATTTAAATCTGTTAGAGGATACGATTAATGCAAAGTATTAATGTCACCTAAACAAAGTGTAATGCATATGTATAATTCTGGTTATACCCCTCTCCAGATGGACATACCTATTAGACTTGGCCTTTACCACATTATAATGAGTGGCAAGCTTTTAGCTTTTACCACTTTGGACTGAACGGAAAGTCTACATGAATTTGAACCCACTGCTTTTTACAAATACAATTGTAATTCTTAAAATCTAGCTGGAAATTTGAAAATGCATCACCACTACCATGGCAACATTACACAATAAGTAAGAAGGGGCATCTTTCCTGGTCCATATAAAACAAGGGATGGGCTCAAAGAAAACAAAGGATGTCTTTAAGATAAGGAAAAAGCGTCATGGGAACACTAGGAACACTATTAAGAACTAAATATGCCTCTTTTACCTAGTAACTAATGTAATATATTACTGGTGACACTCAACAAACCAACATCATAAATCTGGGACAAATGGGAACCAATTTCCCACATGCTTATACCAATATTCACAATAGCTGCCAAGTCCACTTTACCCCAGGCAGTCATGCCCAGCAAACAGCTAAATAAAACTGCTTTTTAATAACATGAGAAAGCTCAGGGCCAAGACCAGAGTATGAATCCATGCTATTAGAGGATTGTTTTTTTGGACAGCTGAAGATTACATAAGTAGTACGTGTATAGATAGGATAAACAATGTTAATTGCTGAAATCTGTAAGGTAAGTGGTAGAAGAGTGGCGTTTCCGGCATTAGTTGTTCCATACAGCCAAACAGAGGAATGTTTAAATGAAACCATGTGTTCAGTTTTTTTTTTTTTTATTCTTTCCTCTTTATTTTAGGGAGGATGGTTAAAATAATATCAGAGCATGTCAGAAAAGAGATAACTGCTTGGAAAGCTGTTAGAAACGCTACAAAGTGAGTTTACTTAGGTCCTAAATCAGCCTTATATACACCGATCAGCCATAACATTAAAACCACCTCCTTGTTTCTACATACACTGTCCATGTTATCAGCTCCACTTACCATATAAAAGCACTTTGTAGTTATACAGACTGTAGTCCACCTGTTTCTCTGCATGCTTTGTTAGGCCCCTTTCATGCTGTTATTCAATGGTCAGGACTCTCACAGGACCAACACAGAGTAGGTATTATTTGGGTGGTGGGTCATTCTCAGCACAGCAGTGACACTGACATGGTGGTGGTGTGTTAGTATGTGTTGTGCTGGTATGAGTGGATCCACCCATGTCCACCCATTGTCTACTCTATTAGACACTCCTACCTAGTTGGTCGACCTTGTACATAGATGTAAAGTCAGAGATGATCGCTCATCTATTGCTGCTGTGACAGTGAGGTGTTTAAAAACTCCATCAGTGCTGCTGTGTCTTGTTCACTCATACCAGCACAATACACACTAACACACCACCACCATGTCATTGTCACTGCAGTGCTGAGAATCATCCACCACCCAAATAATACCTACTCTGTAGTGGTCCTGTGGGGGTCCTGACCATTGAAGAACAGGGTGAAAGCAGGCTAAAAAAGTATGTAGAGAAACAGATGGACTACAGTCAGTAACTGTAGAACTACAAAGTGCTTCTATATGGTAAGTGGAGCTGATAAAATAGACAATGTGTGCTGAAACAAGGAGGTGGTTTTAATGTTATGGCTGATCGGTGTATGTCTGCACATTTTTAAAGGTATGGCTTTCCAGTTCTGTTACTGGTTGATGACACAGTTTATGTGTTACATTTCTTGATGTCTTCTTAACGATAACAGCTTCAGTATTAAGAATTTAGAGAGCCTGTTACTACTCACAGTTCTGGGATTCCGAATAAAGATTTTGGAGCGCCCATAGGCAAATTCCTCTTCTGGTACCTCCAATTCCTTCAGGAGGACCTCCACACCTCCCCTGCATTTACAGAAACAAGCATGCTGTTACCAAGCAAATAAGTCAAGATGTTAACCAGATCCAGACAACACAAAGCTTACAATGACTAAGCAAAAAAAGAATGCAGCATTGTGAAAGACTGCATTGAATCAGCACACGACACAAAACAAATGTGATGGTATACACTAAACTGCTTAACCAATTCCAAACTGCGATAGGATTTAAAAAGTTATCACAATTTTCAATGAACCCTGAGTCATCCAATGACGAAATAGTGAGGTCAATCAAGTCTGTCTCAACATGTCTGGATACAGCTGGCGTCTACGGCGCTCTTAGGATAAGGGCTGGAGAAAAGTTTCCCGAGATAAGCAGCAAAACAAGTCAGACATGTTGACATAACTGTCTACATGTAGCATACTGAGGAAGTTTTCCCTGAACGAAGACAAGACTTGGCATGTTTTGATTAATCCTGTGTTTTAACCTATGCAATAAAATGCTTTAAGCTGCTGTTAGCAATGTGGGCAACATGGCTAACATCTGCCAGACCTGGTCATAAAAAGTCTTTACTCTGGGTGAGGTCCACACCCATCCACTAAAGCCATCTAAGGCCATCTATAGCAATGAGGAATGCAAGACGTCACCATATTGAAAATCTTAGCATAGCTACAGGCACATTTCACTGTAGATCAGGAAATCGGGAAAATCTAGCATCTATACAAGTTTTTTTAGCTTACAGAGAACCACCAAAGACGCCAAAGAATTGGGCATTTATTTTAAATCTGCCCTCCTTTTCTGCTTGGGGAAGTTTTTCACTAGATTTCCAAACATGATTGTAAAAATTGACTTTAATTCAGCCACGAGAGAATTGTCGAGGCCAGGCATTGATGTTGGGCAGTATGGCCTGGCGTGCAGTCAAAATTGTAGTTCATTGCAAAGATAAAGGGAATAAATAAGAGCGAGGTCAGTCAAGTTCTTCCCCATCAAAATTGCAAAATTATTTCCTTATGGACTTTGCTTCATGCACCGGGGGATGGTTATTTTAAAAAAGTAATAAAAATAGACCAGACCATTACTTTTCATTCAGACTGCTAAATAATGTGCTCCAGTGTCAATTGCTAGTGTGCTTTATTCCATTTTAGCTGACTCTTGGCATTGCACATGGTGATCTTAGTGTGCAGTTGCTTATTGATGTAAACCCAATCATATTTCTGCTTCTAGATGCTGTTGACAAAGAGCTTGTGTGGCCCCACACATGACATTTACATTTTCTGCATTTAGCAGACGCTTTTATCCAAAGCGACTTACAGTAATGTGACAGTATATTGTCTAAGCAATTGACGGTTAGTGGCCTTGCTCAAGGGCCCAACAGTGGCAATCTGAAAGTGGTGGGGCTTGAACCAGTGACCTTTCGATTACTAGTCCACTACCTTAACCGCTAGGCTACAACTGCCTACAACTTCCGAACTGAGCTATTGTTGCTCCCCATCTACTTGGCAATAACAGCACTGATAGTTGACAAGGAGAGCTCTAGTAGGGCTGAAGAATGTTGATCATGTGATCATGTTAACAGTTATTGAGCTCTATAGTAGCTACTACACAGCAGTGATCATCTATGGACGTTACATTCCTGTATACATGATTTTGTGCACCTGTTAGCTACTGGTGAATCCACTACTTTAAACAGACGTGATTTGTAATTGGCTGACCTTGCAGGGCCTTTCCAGTGGGGCCAGGTTTGCTTGCAGAGCATCTTGTAGCGCTCGAGGCAGGGCTCGTAAGCCTGACGGAAGGCATATCCTGCCCGTCTAACGCGTACATTCTCCATCAGGCCCAGATAGCGCACCTGATGGCAGACCAGTGAATCGGTGAAGATCTGAGCTGCCTTCTTATCATTTGGTTTGATGCATCTGGAAACACACACATGACAAAAGATATTACAGTATGTTTCTTTATTTATGTATGGAATTCAAGATACCAAAAATAAGTCAATTTCAGTCAATATAGTCATTAGGTATACAATGGTATTAAATAAGGCAGGATTTGGGTTGGCAGGCTAACTTTAGGAGTTACTCTGGTTTATCATGATCAAAAAAGTGGTTCAGCATCTACCCTGCTCAGTAACCATGGTTACTTATCACTTATTCTGCTCTAGAGTGGGGGACGTTGTGGTTTAGTTTTGGTGAATAAGGCTTTATTTTATTTATTTTAACATCATTTTTTACACACTTGGGTTACATTAATGACAGAACAGCTAGTTACCGGTTACACAAGATTCATTTATGGACAATTTTGTATCTCCAATTCACCTCACTATCATGTCTTTGGACTGTGGGAGGAAACCAGAGCTCCCAGAGGAAACCCACGCAGACACTGGGAGAACATGCAAACTCCACACAGAAAGGACTCAGACCGCTCTACCTGGGAATCGAACCCAGGACCTTCTTGTCGTGAGGCGACAGTGAGCCACCCAGGTGAATGAGGCTTAAACCAATAAAAATGGATTAGATTTTTATTGATAATAAATTATATGGCACTTGGGTGGTGCAGCAGTCTATTACACTGGCCCACCATTGCTGAGATCTGGGTTTGAATCTCAATGGTGCTATTGGCCAGCCAGGCAAAGTGGGTTGGCTGAAGCCCTGCAATGGATTGGTGACCTGTCCAGTGTTTCCTGATAGAATATGACCTGTCATGGCCCTGACTAAGATAAAGAGGTTGGTGAAAATAAAAACACTGTTTTTCTAAAGTAATATTTTTATTTGCCAGGATAAAAGTGAACCCAGCTGTTTTTTAAAATGCTTATTATGTAAAGCATTGTTTGAGGTAAAGCCCTTTCTATTTGGGAGTGATAAAGACTCACCTGATGTAGTTAGGATTCTTGGTCAGTAGATCCTTCATAAGTGAGCCCACTGAAGCTTTGAACTGGAATCCAGCTGTAGGAGGCCTCTTTAAGTTAACCTTGGCAGGGTTGCCCTCTGGGAACAGTAATTTCATCAGGCTGTGGTTGGCCTTGTACATAGCCTGAGACAGGTCTCTGTAGAGCAGGTCATTGTTTTTGTCTACAAAGCCCTCTACCCGATACAGCACCTGCACAGGGAGTTACAAATGACAGTGTTTTTCCCCTTAAAATAGTTATTGGTTTAGTCTAACCAAGAAAATATTTCTAAAATTGTCAACAGTGTGCCAAAAATACATTTTATAGTAACATGTTTTATTGCATGGACGTGGCTCACCATATTTAGCTAGTTTAAGCACACAGATCCCGACTTGCGTTTTTCACTTTACTGGACTGCACCTATCTACACTTAAATTACACCAAATGGTGGAAACACTGAATTTGGTGGAACTTCCGTTTCAAAAACTTGAGCTTATTCAGTGCAGAATGCTCATAAATGGCGTTGCATTGCAGTTAGGGGTTATACACACATTCACATTATACATTCAGTAAAATATGAACATTTATTTATTTATTAGGAATGCCATGTTTTACACACTTTGGTTACATTCATGATAGGACAAGTAATTACTTGTTACACATGATTCATCAGTTCAAGTCTTTAATGTCATACATAGTCATGAACATTTTTGTACCTCAAGGGTATCTTTGGACTGTGGGAGAAAAACAGGTGCTCCAGGAGGAAACCCACGCAGACACAGGGAGAACATGCAAGATCCACACAGAAAGGACCCAGACCACTTCACCTAGGGATCAAACCCAGGACCTTCTTGCCGTGAGGCGGCAGTGCTACCCACCGAGCCACCCCAGTAAAATATCAATAATTCCTGAGGCAAATTTATTTATGGATGTATTCAGTTTAGCCACATGTTTGACACATACAGGGGTTGGACAATGAAACTGAAACACCTGTCATTTTAGTGTGGAAGGTTTCATGGCTAAATTGGACCAGTCTGGTGGCCAATCTTCATTAATTGCACATTGCACCAGTAAGAGCAGAGTGTGAAGGTTCAATTAGCAGGGTAAGAGCACAGTTTTGCTCAAAATATTGCAATGCACACAACATTATGGGTGACATACCAGAGTTCAAAAGAGGACAAATTGTTGGTGCACGTCTTGCTGGCGCATCTGTGACCAAGACAGCAAGTCTTTGTGATGTATCAAGAGCCACGGTATCCAGGGTAATGTCAGCATACCACCAAGAAGGACAAACCACATCCAACAGGATTAACTGTGGACGCAAGAGGAAGCTGTCTGAAAGGGATGTTCGGGTGCTAACCCGGATTGTATCCAAAAAACATAAAACCACGGCTGCCCAAATCACGGCAGAATTAAATGTGCACCTCAACTCTCCTGTTTCCACCAGAACTGTCCGTCGGGAGCTCCACAGGGTCAATATACACGGCCGGGCTGCTATAGCCAAACCTTTGGTCACTCGTGCCAATGCCAAACGTCGGTTTCAATGGTGCAAGGAGCGCAAATCTTGGGCTGTGGACAATGTGAAGCATGTAATGTTCTCTGATGAGTCCACCTTTACTGTTTTCCCCACATCCGGGAGAGTTACGGTGTGGAGAAGTCCCAAAGAAGCATACCACCCAGACTGTTGCATGCCCAGAGTGAAGCATGGGGGTGGATCAGTGATGGTTTGGGCTGCCATATCATGGCATTCCCTTGGCCCAATACTTGTGCTAGATGGGCGCGTCACTGCCAAGGACTACCGGACCATTCTGGAGGACCATGTGCATCCAATGGTTCAAACATTGTATCCTGAAGGCGGTGCCGTGTATCAGGATGACAATCCACCAATACACACAGCAAGACTGGTGAAAGATTGGTTTGATGAACATGAAAGTGAAGTTGAACATCTCCCATGGCCTGCACAGTCACCAGATCTAAATATTATTGAGCCACTTTGGGGTGTTTTGGAGAAGCGAGTCAGGAAACGTTTTCCTCCACCAGCATCACGTAGTGACCTGGCCACTATCGCAAGAAGAATGGCTTAAAATCCCTCTGACCACTGTGCAGGACTTGTATGTGTCATTTCCAAGACGAATTGACGCTGTATTGGCTGCAAAAGGAGGCCCTACACCATACTAATACATTATTGTGGTCTAAAACCAGGTGTTTCAGTTTCATTGTCCAACCCCTGTATATGTGTCATTTATTACAGGACAGGTGTTATAGTTCAGTATGTTACTCGTTCTCTGTATTAATATTTTGGGTCTATCTATATTTATGGCTCCAGGATAAGTTAGAACTGTTTGGGTGAGAATTTCTTTTATGGTTCCAGGTACATGTAGCTGCTGTCTCTTTTGTGTATTTGGGGAATTTTTGTGTTTTATTATGATGAGTGTTCGTCAGGTTTCTGTGAGGCAAATAAATTACTTTGCATAGACTAATGTATCATTGATGTATGTGTGTGTGTGTGTGCACGGTCAAACCTTGCCAGCGTAATGCTGGATCCGGAAGCAGTTGTGAGGCAAACTGTGGTCAGTGAGGAACTTTGAGTTTTTGCTTAGGCGGCTCTCAAAGTGCTGATGTTCAGCGCAAACGGTGTTCAGCTTGTCCAAGAAGGTCTCGTCTGTCACTGTGCCCGGCCTCAGACACTCCTCATCGAGCATGGCCAGGATCCCGTTCTTGTTCTAAGATATAAATGGATTAAAGAAAAATAAGCTGAAGTGAAACACATGATCATAGTGTGTATCAGACATATTGTTAAATAAAGATAATTTTACCGCACTTACATTTTCAATCAGGTCACAGATTATGGCATTGTTAAAATAGTCAATGTTGGTCCATTCAATGCCCTGTAATAAAAAAGAAACAAAGGTAAAGAGGTTGTGTGTTTGCGTCTTTGTATTTTTACAACCCTACTGCAACTGTTGGACAAAACTGATCATTAGTGACAGATTATTAATCATGATTTTGTTTAATTACATATCAAATATATGTCAGACTTTTCATTTAAGCATAATTCATTCTTTTTTACTTATACTTCCTTGTGAAGCTATTTAGGTATAAAGCTGTGAATTACTGGGTCACATTTTCCAAACATTAGCATTTTTAGACATTTACCCTGTTCAGAGTTACTTTTACATGAGAAAAGTCAGATAATTTGAATTTAAAGTCTTATGCAAAACTCTGGACCGGGTTAATTCCATGTTTTGTTAATATTTGTTAATAAAAGTGAAAATGAGTCAATACGTTCTGTATACAAAGCAAACTTAAATATGATATTTAGGTTTGCCATGTGACAAATTTGCATTTGCCATATTCAGGGGTCTAAGCACTGAAGATGAAGGAACCCTATATTTTTTGTTAGGATTTTCCCCTCAGATAAACTGTAAGTTGTACAGATATGAGACTTGGTCAACAGGTAGTTCCTCCCACTACTCAAGCGCTCAAACTCAGCCCCATTGGCCTGATGATGGTGCTATGCGTAGCCTCAGTCTTCGAGGTGAATATCTTCTACTCTGTGTGGCGTAAAGATAAAATTCTTTGTTCCCCATCAAAAAAAAGCCTCAAAAAACATATAGCTCTGCCCACTCAGATTCAAAGCCTAATTTGCATTATATTCAAAATCATACAAATTTTTGAGCACAAACTAGTCTCTGGATTTTCACCACACATACACAGATCTGGTATCAAAATAACCCTGAGAACCTGAACTTTATCAGAAAATGCTGGAATTCTGTATATCGTCATCGCCAGATGCCAATTAAAACCATGGGTGGAGCAAGGCAAGCATAAAGCTCAAATATACTGCTCTAACTCAACTCAGCATTGCACTGACTCTCAAGCACATAACATAGGAGGTTCACAGATTATGGCAAATATACAGTAGTTAAATATAAATGCTAGGTGGCACTGTAACATTCAAAATAATGTTACACAAACCAAGACGTCCGATTGACATACAATTTGGCATAGTGCTTCTGTGTCATATGCTTATTCAGGAACACACGTATAGGGCCACATTGGACTTATTAGTGCTTTGGACCTGGAAAAATCGCTGGCTATAATATGTTTTATTTTGCTTGTATAGAATTTCTCATATACGTGTACGGCGCCCCTGGAGCAGAGAGGGTTAAGGGCCTTGCTCAACAGTGGCTGCATGGCAGAGCTGGGGATTCGAACTTTCAACCTTTTAACTGATCGCTACTCACTAGGCTATCACTGTCCCAAATGTTAACTTTAGCCAGTTAACAGTACTTTTACTTCACAAAATCAACAAAATAGATAATCTCTCCTGTGTCAAAACATGCTGCATAAGAATGTATGGCCAAATGTATTTTTAATTATATTTAGTGATGCCATAATAAGACCATTACATTACACTTACATAAGGTACAAACAAACTCCAGAAAGTGCTGTTAGAATAGTCTTTCCACACAATAAACTTAGAGATAACACAATAATAATAAGAACAATAAATTATAGACTACATTCTAATAGCCCTGCCAGAGAAGTCAAGTAAAATCTAATTTATTTGTATAGCACTTTTTACAACAGATGTTCCAAAGCAACTTTACAGAATCTAGGACTGACAGACCAAAAACCCCTGTTAAGGAAGTCGATGGTGACAATGGCCTGAATAATTTGAATGATTAAGATTCATACAAATTATACATATATACATAAAATAATAAAAAATGTAAGAAAGAAGTTACAGCCTGCATATACTGTATTTTACATACATGTATTGTTAAGCCCAGATTGGCACAGTGTTCAAACAGTTGACTTTAATACTATATCCAAATGTCTTTTCAGTTAGTTAAATAGTTCCAAAACTTTCATTACTCTTACTCAGTAATGCATTTTTCCTTGCATAAAAAACAACCCACATTTTAACTGCAACTGTAATAGATTTTTATTTGGTAAATCACATTTCAACTGAGGTGTTTACACACAAGCCCATCACTTTAAATAGTGGGTTTTAAGACTGGATAATAAACTACAGTCCAAAAGCCACGGCAAGAGAAATAGCAAATATGTTTTCATCAATTCCACCAAACAGTTTATGAGCTCCATCTGCCAGGGCTGAATAACAAGTACTACTCACAACATGGTCCACAGCAAATGTAATGAGCTGGAAAATCGCTGTAGGCCAATTAGACGATGTGAAAAGCTTCAGGAGGAAAAGGTTAAGTGAGAGAGTATGGGGTAGGTGGTACAAAGAGGAAAATGTACATTGCGGACTGGGTGGATTTCTCCCCAGATCACTGTGCTCCTCCCCAGTGTTCAGCACAGTGGTATTTTCCCATGTACTGGCCTGGCATTGGGCCAGGGAGTGGAATATCACATTGTGGAGGTCATGGCTGCGTTAGGGCACATACTTCGAGATCGGAAAGCAAACACAGACCCTAAAACCCTCAGGGACAAGTGTGTTTACCCATAGTGCAGTGAGAAATCACTTCCATCCTCACACTCACAGAGCAGGAGTTAAGCAACACTCGGATGGAAGAGCAGATGCTTTTGCAAGCAAGAGAGCTTAAATCTAATGATAAAGCAAACATTTTTAGAAACCTGTTTCTAAGGTACATTCCATTCTCACAGGCTAATGAGACGCCTTCTCCAAAATACAACTAGTTATTAATATAGTAAAAAGAAATTTGTCTTTAAACATGTATTTAGTAGTAGAAGAACCAGTATCTCACCTCACGAACATACTCCTCCTGTTCCTCACGCAGGGTGAGCTCAATGAAGATCTGCTGAAGCTTCTCATTGCAGTAATTGATGATGAACTGCTCAAAACTGTTGTCCTGTGAGATAAACCACACTCAGTATAAGGCCTGACATTTGAACTGCATGTTTACAGAAGTATTTTAGATCCACAGCAGCCAAAACACAAAGCACTGCAAACTGTAACTGATACAGCTGGCTACCAAGCACAGCACTCCTTCAAGCAGCTTGTTTTAGAGGGTCTAATCAAATGTTTCATGATTTATTTTCATGAACAATTAAACCATGTTTACTGTAAGATTTATTATTTTATTACAAAAATGCAGTCAATTATATACCTTTTTTCTTTCATCTGCTCCCGTATTTTGGGGGCACCACCATTGCTCCGCAGTTGGAAACCACCACCCCGCCCCCAAACCTCTGCAGGTCTACATGCTAGACTGCCCGACAGCACTACTGAGATTTGGGGTTGGAGATGAGCTAGTGTGTTTTGCCACTGCACCACCCGAGCGCTTGGACAAGTATATACACACAGCATAGATTATATATTTAGTTTTGTAGAAAATTCTATTAAATGTTATTTTACTCTAAAGTGATTCTGATTGACTATAGCTGGTGACTTTGTGACTGTGCCAGCTAAGTCCATACCTTGATAAGTCCAGATAAGTTACAGAGCATTGAACTGTGGTCTTTTGCCAATATTGGTAGGGAACTGTCCCAGTAGCTGAAAGAAAATGTATATTTTGACCCCTAATATAAAACCCCCCACAATATTTTGTTAAAACAAATGTATCCAATCAAGCATGTTTTAATAATCTGTAACCAGTAAAATGCATCAGTACAGTTCTGTCATGAGTAATGATCAGCAGCACTTCATGTTAAAGGTTTATAATGATGGTTTTGTTAGATAAAGCTTAATTTGTATCATGTTAGAAGATCAGCTTAGAATTCCTTGGTTGGTCTACAATGTACAGTAGTTATTTCAAATTGTATACACTACAATTACCAAATCAGAAGGGTGACGGTTAACATGTGCTTCCTTTGACATGTAAGGACACCTAATTTACATTTATATTTTCAGTGTTTAGCAGACGCTTTATCCAAAGTGACATACAGTATACAGTCTAAGCAATTGAGGGTTAAGGGCCTTGCTCAAGGACCCAACAGTGGCAACCTGGCAATGGTGGGGTTTAAACCAGCGGCCTTCTCATTACTAGTCCAGTACCTTAACTGCTAGGCTGCAACTGCCCTTGTTTTACACAGCAAGTTGGAAAGACCAACACACTAGGGTACCCATTTCTCTACAAACAAGCCCACTGATGCTCGAGATTAACCAGTATGAACAGAAGGAATGTACCCCCCTCCCAACAATGTCAACAACTCTCCTTGTTGTTGATAGAGAGATAAAGAGGCTATAGCACCAATGGGGCTAGAGTTCCTCAGGTCCTGACGCTGACAATATAAGCACGGTTTTCTTTTCTGTTTGCATCACTTAAGGAATTCAGTTGCAAAACCTCCTGCAGGAGCCTTAAAAGATAAGGATAAACACCAGGGAGGGTGTTTTGTCTCTTCAGCTGAAAGACGTCCGTGTTAGCCATGTACGACAGACCAAATCCACTGCAAAGACAAGTGCAACTGGAGTCCCTTTGGATTTGGTTTGTAGATTTTAACTCCAGCCATTAAGGTGTAAAATAGCCCCAACACAATCATGAGTCATTCTTTGGGCCAAAATGGGGCGCTGCCTATTATAACTGATGCACTTATGTCGGGTACATTAACCACACATGGCCTGACAGTGGTGTGAACTCTGTGGCCTAGCAATGCTGAGAAAATGCTAAATTAAACTAGGATTAAAGAAACTAGAATTAAAGCATGCACACTGCGACAGCATGACCTTAGAGGACTACTTACTCCTTCCTGTTGCCCAAAACAACACCATACAACGACATTAAAGAGAGAGGAAGACAGTCAAAGAGTAAAGAAATAAAATAAGACAAATAAAGACAAAAACAAACAGGTGAATGTTACTATCACTTTGTGGCACAGCACAGTGTTGACATGGCTAAGGACAAACCAATATGTAGTAAAAGTACATTCGTGACATTTAAACAATTGTACAAAATCTGAAGGAACTAGTGCATGAGAGCATAGTATTGTATATCTTGCTAAGGTGACACCAACAGCACCATATTTAATGCTATAAGAGATGAAAAAGAATATAAAGGCAAAACTGAAAGACCTGCAGAAATATCTATGATCTGCCAAATAACTAAAAAAGGGAGTGGAGGTCTTAAGAATAAGAACTTTATAAGAACAAGATAATTTGGCATAAGATATTATTATCTTTGGCTTAAGATAAGTTGGCATAACCTGCCACTAAAGTTTGCCTTCACATTTGGTCCAATCAACTGCTACAGGTCAGGTCAGGTTATTATTATGCCAAAGTTTGAAAGGTTCACAAATTTTTCCTCTCTACTGTAAGTGCTGAATCTAGAGGTTGCATGTTCTAGTGTTTGGCTTGTCTCCTACACAGTAGTTAATTAACCAAACAAGAGTTGTTGTTACTTCCTCCACCATACCCCAACAATCCTGAATAGAAATAGCAGATTAAACACAGTAACCCAAGTCTAATACAACAACACACAGATCACTCCTCCATGATCACCTTACCTCAAAGATCTCAAAGCCATAAATATCCAGCACCCCCATAACCTTCTTCCTAGATTTGGTTTGAGCCTAAACATAAAGGATTGAGAAAAACATAGTAAAACCATTTAAATCAGTGTAAGTGTAAATCAGTGTAAAAATTAGAGATCATACCTTGATGCTTTCATTGATTCGATTCACCAGCCAACTGAACATTCGGCTGTATAAATTTTTGGCAAGTGCGTCGCGAGCATAATAGGCCTGGAATACACAGAAAAATGTTTTTAATTATTTGCTTATTTATAGAAACATTCAGCTGTAGGACTGCAATAAATATTTGAAATATATTACATAACGCAAAAATAAAATACAAAAACGTAATCAAAGTAAGGAGAAGTAGTTAAGGAATAATAAATACCTTTAAAAATACCAATAAATTATATAAAATATTTGCAATTTTGGGTTTGTCAGTGACAATTCAACAGTTTTTGGTACACGGACGGAGATGCTAGCTGGCATGCTAGCAGGTTGTGTTGCCTTAGCCCATTGATTTGAATGGCCAACTCCGTTAGCTTAGTAGGCTGAAATTGTGGCAGTGGGCAGTGACAGTTAATGAGGCAATCGCTGCCCAACTAGAGTGTCTCAATAATCTGCCTTCAACAGTTCAGAATCCTATCTACTAATGCCTAGTTTACACTACATGATTTTTGCCCTGATTTTCGCTTGCCAACTGGTCGCTGCGTGTGAACTGTTCAACATCTCTATCTGAGTGGCTCGAGAAAAATATCTAGCATGCTAAATATCTGGATCAGTCGGGCAGCTGGCAATGAGTGTGGTGTTGAACTACAGCCAATGAGAACGGCAGATACGGGGTGAGGGGGAACCCAGGGGAGAAGATGTAAAAAATCTGAGACAGGGGCATAATATAGTTTCTATCAGAATACATTGGCACACACATACAGTATTTGTGATCTTATTGTATTTATTAACCTCCAACTGACTACAGTACAAACAATCCATGCTTTTACGCTGCACATCAGTGCCCAAACAACTTTGACCGCTCGCTTATTGTTGACGTACATTTTTGGACATGGTATCATTAAACACCTCAACACTTCTTGTGTGTGTTTTTGTAACAAAACATAGTTTGGGAGATCAGACAGACTCGCCTGTGATTCCTCCCTGTGATAGATCATGTAGTGTGAAACCCCCTATTGCAGATCAGTCGTGTAGTGTGAAATACACAACAACTTAAAAGACTCCCTAGTGCAAGAGATCCGGTTGTGTCATGTCAACTGTACAGCGACCTGAAAGACTTGAAAGTCGTCTAGTGTGAACTTGGCATTAGGCAGCAAACAGCAAGGCAGCTCACTAGAGACAGACCCATTGACTGAAGAAGATCAGTGCCATAAAAGATACGCTAAACAGTGCTAACACTGTACAAAGGTAAGCTAGATCAACCTGATAGTGAGTGGGAGGGTTAAGAGAATGAAACTAAAACATGGAACAAGAGGTGGAAATGGCCAACCTGAGCAACATTGAGTGTGGTGGACACTTTCTCCATCTTAGCCTCCACGGTGCGGAAACTGAAAGCTCGCTCCAGCACCGACTGCTCAATGCCCAGCAGCTCACACATTTCCTTCAGATCTAGAGAAATAAAAAGAGCACGGAAATGATGGGTGTGATTCAATAGTACACCAATACAAACCCCTTTCAAAAAAAATAAATCATTACATACGGGAATACCTGTCAAATACTTTGACACTAGAGACTGCATTCACCAAAATGCTGTTCTTGCTAAACATACACCATATGACCAAAAGTATGTGCACACCCAGCATGAGCTTGTTAGACATTCCATTCCAAAACCATGTCAATTAATATGAAGTTGGCCAACGCATTGTGGCTTTAACAGCCTCCTCTCATATAAGAAGGCTTTCCACAAGATTTGGGATGTGCGTTGCTAAAAACAAATACATTTATGACATAACATCTTGAGTATTTAAAGGTCAATGGCTTATACACCAGTGAGCCACAAAATTATGACCACCACCTTAAAATGTGCATGGCAATGCCTGTTTTGTAACAATTGTGCATTGTCACAGTCACTTGTAGTGCACGTGTTGAAGGCAGCAGATATGATCAGGCATAAAAACCTGAGTGAGTTTGATAAGGACCGAATCATTATAGACAGATGACTGGGTTGAAGTATCTCCCAAAGAGCTAATGAATGAGCAACCGACAGAGGTCTGAGCAGGGACAAGACAACCCACTGTTGGGCAGCCAAGACTTATTTGATACCTGAGGAGATGAATATAAGCAATGCAAGGTCAACTGGTCCATGGATTTTCACAGTGAGTCATACTCTGTATAAAGAGTCACAATATGCCCCAAGTAAATCCCTACCAGAGGTTGCATTTTGCAGTAATATTGAAGAGTAACCTTATCTAGCCTTCCTTCCCTCAGACAGGGTCCCCTGTTGGATGCCCAGCCAGTTTAGTAACACTACTATGGTTCAAACTCAAGAGCTCAAGCCCTCAGTGGGGGCAGGCTAGCATATTAGACGGCTGCACCACCCAAGCGCCCAAATACAAGTCTGATTGATAATTGCTTAAACTTTAGTATCCCATCGGTATCCCAAGTACTTACCATTCTTATCCTTTACCCGGCTCTCATCGAAGCCATTGACACGTGAGTCAGGCTTGAACTCTATATTGCCCAACTTGAGCACAGCAGCCACCAGCTCCAACACTAACTGTACCTCATCCTCCATGAATCCCACAATCTGCATGGCATTCTACAGAAGAGAAAAAAGCAACATTGTGTGGCTTGTGGCATCATCAAGGTTCGAAATCACAAGCTAATAGTGCTTTAATCATTAGGGCAAATTACTTTTTGTTGTGCCAGTCTGCTGTTAAGTAAATGACTGAAAGAATGATCATGTAAATCAAGAGTCTAACACCAAACTCCCACTGGTGTCTCAACTGGGATAAATCCCTGCTAACCGTTATTAGTGTTTTTTTTTATTAGATATTTATATAATAAGGGTAAAACAAAAGTAGTTAACCACATATGCTACAGCTAATGTGTTTCTTTAAACGTATCAAATTACGAACAGTTTGTTTAAGCACTGATAATAAGCATTCTTTTTTTCCCCACTAAAACCAAAACCCCAAGCACACTAAACAGAACACAAAGATAAAAGCATTTCACCCTAAAGACCTGACTTATTTGGAAGACTAAGGACCCACTTAAGTACTTATCCTGCCTTACACGGCTAGGCTAAGTCATGTCAGAATAATATCCTAAGATCACAGAGTAATACTTTGGTAAACATGGTCTGTTTTTCTCAGTGCGTCTATCATGCTTGTAAAACCACTAGAAAAATAAATGTTTCTGCTGAATGACTCTTTCTGTACATCTCACTATAGCTAACACTGTGATTGTTTTGACACTCTAGAATGTGATATAGTCCAAATAATACAAATAGAGTGAATATTCTTTAAGGTTACAGAGTGCAGAGAGTGGCTCTGAGAGCAAGACTAGCTGAGTGATGGCTTTCTAAATGCTGGACAGAGCTGGGCTTAGAGCTATTGTTTTGGAGAACTGTGCAACATTGTCCAGCGTGGTATTTATTTTAAACCAACTCAGCTGGAAATGAAAATCTACTTATTCTGCCCATACTGGGTTGGCATTACATCATACTCTTTGCTCATTCAATAGGAAATATTCATGCCAGTAAAAGTGAAGACAGTTTAGAGCTGGAAAGATACGGGAATGATACACCTGCATTTGAACTATTCTCTTTGTTGGAACACTGTCGCATAACATAGTGTGATCTGCTAAACAAGACTCAGGTTTATCTCACAGAAACCATAGATAAAGGTAAATCTAATCGAATGCTTATCTCATATTGACCCATTATATACAACTCGGATCACCCCAACTTAACTGTGTATTATGTGTCTGCTACTACACAGGTATTACTTTGGTAATATAGACAATAGTTTTAAAAGAATAAACAGTAAAAGTAGGAGCACTGTAGACTTTGCATAGTTACTATTCAGTTCACAACTGACACATTTTTTCTGAATTTTTCCCCCTTAACATTCCAATATAATCAATTCCAATTCCACATTGTAAATCCGCTACTGCTTACACAACACCTGATCTAATCAAAGAGAGCCAGATAACCACATGCCCCCTCTGACACATGTCCAATCTGTAGCCAGGTCTTATCACCTGCCAGTGTCGGATTGCCACACGGAGCCGTATCGTGTTCAGAGAGCCACGCTAAGCTCCTTGTGACTCCCACCCCCACTTAAGCAGATGCCCAGACCATTCATAGTGGTCTGTATATCATAGTGACAGAATAAAGAGACCCTTGTCTGACCCTCCCTCACTCAAACATGGCCAATTGTCTTTGATTGGATGTCTGGATGCCTGGCCAGGTTGATTTACCGGCATTGGTGTGCTATTGTGTTAGACTGCTGCCCCACCAAAGCGCCTGCAGAATTAATTTTCAAATATTTTGACCTCCACTCTGAGGAGCGCCGTGACTAACATCTTTTCACCTGCACGAGGTGAGTTCATATTTGGACCAGATCCCATTATCCCTCATCCCTGTGCAGGCGCCATCAATCAGCCTCTGTGCTCCTTCATTTTCTGTACAGGCTCCTCAGGCAACAAACCAGAGTCCCTACACAGTGTAAAAGACCCCACCCCCTTTTCAGTCCGGTCTTTTTCCCACCCGACACACTTTTAATGGCCAATATTGTCTGCTGCAGGCACTAAGGTTGTAGCAGAGCTGAGGTCCGAACTCGGGAGTTCAGAATCCCAGTGCTGGTGTGCTAGTGGATTATCCCACTGTGCCACCTGGGCTCACAATTACATATTTTAAACTGGCATTTTATCTTTGCACATAATAGAAGGTAATAAAAAAACACATTTGACTTAATTTGTATCCTAAAAACCATCTGCAGTAATAATAAAAAAAATTTGTAAATAAATAAATATATTGTATGTACTTTTAATATGGTATCTTTAGCAAGGTTGGTTTACAGGTCCATTAGTAGAACACATGACTGTATAAGCTCACCCTGACTGTCCTGAAGTTTGCAGCATCATCAAGCCCATTGACAGTGGCGGAATCAAGGCTGAGATAGTTATATTTGCTGAAGTCTCTGTCCAACTTTAGTTTTTCTGTTGGGGAAGGGAAAAAGAAACAAGGAGTGTGTTATACATGCACAGAAAATCAGGACCCCTTGAGACCCATAACTGGCAAAAATGTCACTATGGCAATCATGATTTCCAAAGAGCTGTGCTCTAGCTAGATATTAAATTTCCTTCAAGCACTTCTATGGTCAGATAGTGTTACAAAGTCACAGTTTGAAATTACAGCCTCTGTATTGTTAAGCATGTCAAACAATAACCACGGTCCAGTGAAGTACAAATAAAGAAGACAATGACAATAGCTGCTAACTAAAGGGTTTATCATTTAAGTAAAAGGAGCAGTTCTGTACATTCTCACACAT
Source organism: Trichomycterus rosablanca (assembly GCF_030014385.1). Classification (NCBI taxonomy): domain Eukaryota; kingdom Metazoa; phylum Chordata; class Actinopteri; order Siluriformes; family Trichomycteridae; genus Trichomycterus; species Trichomycterus rosablanca. The sequence continues at coordinate 12,124,575 of NC_085999.1, read as the reverse complement.
TGGAATTATAAACCGTGTGTACATCTGTATCTCTTAAGCATGTAAACAGATTAATGTGTATATAGTCCCTTACTAAGGGTCTCGTCTGATGCTCCGGATAACAACTGGTAAAAAATATGGAAGTTCCTCTCTCCTCTTGGCTGCTTCACAACACGGGACTTTTCCAGAAGATCTATAGAAGACAAAAAAAATGTCAAAGCTTTAAACAATGCTGCTTTTCCTCCTTTAGAATGACTGATTGAGAATTACAGACTACTTATTGAATATTCAGTTCACCACCTCTATAGAGCATCTAAGACCTGAAGATAACAGCAGATGTCTGTTTCTATGAGGAACAAATATTTGGGTACTTAAGGTGTCTGTAGTATATCTGAGCCCCTCTTTGTTCATTGTGTTTGGACAGGAAGAGGAAATCTCACAGGAGAGGCCTATCTGGGGGAGTGGGAAGCATGCCTCAGTACACACCAACTACACTCCGTATCTCTGATAAATCAGAATTTGGGCTAGTGTTGTCAGGGCATGTGACTGTTCTGTTATCTTATTTATGCATTTTCTCCCTTTTCTCCCAGTTTAGCGTAGCCAGTTAGTCCTCCCACGGCCTGACACACGCTACCTCCATTCTTATTTACCCATACTTGGTGGATTTGCATGTGAGGCCTGTCTCACGCATGGAGAGTCACGCACTGATTTTGGTGTTCCTCCACCTATGTACAGATGCCTTGGGCTACTAATCAGGGACTTACACAGTGTCAAAGACCCCACCCCCTTTTTTACTCCATTCTGTTCCCACCCAGCAGAGTAGTGGCCAATTTTTTCTGCTGCAGGCACTGCCAATTGTGCCTGATAGGGGGCACCCAGCCAACTGGTAGCAGAACTGAGATTCAAACTTGGAGAGTTAAGAATCCCAGCGCTGGTGGGCTAGCGGAATATCCCGTTGCACCACCTGGGCGCCTTGCAGCAAGATATTGTCATAGATACCTCTTCACCCAACAGAGGATTCACCCAACAGTAACACTCCCCATTAGACGAGTCTGCCTTACTGCATGAAAGCTATTACTCTGGTAAGGTAAAGGCTATTATGTGCTTCTTTCAGGGTACGCAAGCCAGCCATCACCATACTCACACCATTTGGTGGACTGGCAAAAAGTCACCATAATACACAAGCACACATATCCCAGTTATTTACTAATACTGCTTTTGATCAGTCAAATATGGCTGTGGTAGATTGAACTAAAACATCAGCTGCTCTTGCACCAATTTGAAGGCAAAAAATAAGGTCTTTATAACCCCAGCTACCCTGCTGCACTTAATACACTTATTAATACAACATTGTGACCTACAATACAATTTTACTGTGAGTTCAGAGTCAGAATAGAAAACAGACGCCAATAATTCTGTTCAATAAAGCAAAATAGCATAAAAAAATAGTACAAACATGAGTGTTTACAATGCCCATAAACTTTTACTAAAAAAAAACTTGCACTTTTGCCAACCTTACATGAACAGTGCTACCATAACGCAATATTTACCACAACACGTCTATTACATATGAGCAAATGAGCCGATTCCATCAGTGGTGTCTGTTGAACAAAGCCAAACAGGATCTAAATATCCAACTATGTTTGTAGCTAATCACATTTGTACCACTTTATAAAGAAACAACTGGGCTACAGGCACTAAATCTGCCTTTTCTGTTTGGCCTTTTCAGTGGATAGTAACAAGGAATTTACAGTCGCTTAACACACAGTAGTGCACAAAAGTGCAGCATTCAGATCAGATAAACTAGGTAGTGTGGATACTGTAACCGTAGCAGATGATCTGGGAATGTAAGTGCCTGACAAAGCAAGAAGGGAAGAAATGGCGCTCTTTTAAGCACACCCTGTATTTGTATGAGTGTCGCAAACTGCGTAATCCAACCTAGCATAGGTAGGAGGACGTCCTTAAAGTGGTTAACAACAGGACAGAGCTTTACTACAGTTTCCTAAACACATCACATAGTTAAATCTAAGATTGTGGAGTAAGAAGAGCTTCTTAAAAAGATTAATTTATTGTCTTTTTAACACTGCTTTATTCTATTCAGGGCTACAGTGGATCTGATTCATGGGCCAAAGATAGAAAACACCATGAACTGGTCACTAGTTCATCACAGGGCAATTTTAGCAACTCCAAGTAACAGCTCCAAGACTGCATGTCTTTGGACTTTGGGAGTAAACCAGAGCTTCTAAAGATAAAAGAACATGCAAACTTCATACTGAAAGGAGCCGATAGTGCTACCCTGAACCCATCCTGGAATTATACTCACAGTTGCTGATGACACCACCCAACGGATCACCTTTAAAGTCAAACTCGATGTCCATATACTTCCCCTGTGAACAACAACAACAAAAAGAACATAATTGCCATGTAGTTATCTATCAATAATATTAATAATAACAATAAAAAATAATATAATTAAAATAATAATAATAATAATAATAATTAATAATTATATTAATAATAATAATAAAAACAACAACAATAATAATATTATTATTAATAATAATAACAATAGCAATATGCATGTCAAAGCCATAAAATAACATAAAATAAAAAAATAGCTTTTTAAAAAACAAGCTTGATTCTCCTTCTACAGTCAAAATAACATATAAGGACCAAAATTTCTTATTCCGGTGATGACTGTGTATTATGGCCTTTAGATACAAGCTGATTATAAAGAGCCACACGTCTCCACTGTGGAGTTATAGCAAGTGTAATAAAAAGCTTTTTTCCTCCTGCTTAGCCTCAATCAAATTCTCTATACCAAATGTACATATAGCTGCCAATTGACTTTATGAATTGGCTTAACTACCATAGAGGAAAGTCTAAATGAATAATTGTAAAAGAATCTGGTCTCAATTTCAGTTCAAAATTATAAAAAAGGAACAGTAAGGTTCCTGTCTGAAACTGTTTCTCCTGTTCTTTCCAAGCCAACAGCTTTTCAAAGATACTGTCTTTTCAACCCCAGCCAAGTCCAATAAAACGACTCGGCAGCGAAGTGAAGCGACCATTTAGTTTTCAGCATTGTGCTAAAGAAGATAGTTTATTATCGTTTGAAGTGAAAAAGCATTTTAAGATCAGTAGTGGCGAGCAGGGCTGGTAATTCATGGTAAAGAACACACAGTGAGTAGGGAATAACTGCAGAAGGCTGGAAATCATGAGATGACATCATGAAAGAATTTGAAACTGCCTGCAGCCCCCCACTCCCTTAGAAACATGCAGCGAGCGTGAGAACAGTCCCGCATCGGTCCTACCAAACAGGGCCATGTCCTGTCAGAGCTGGAATTAAATGCCCCCCTTTTTAAATCTGAATGCTTCATCCCAATACATTTAAGAACTATGACCTACCAATATTAACTTAAAGACAGAGGTGGTAGAGAAACACTAATTTAATACAATTTAATACACAGAAAAGCACAGTTTTTTATGCTGGGGACCTCAACGGCATCCAAGGAGGGTGTAAATTGGCCTGACACACACTCCCTCTGAGTTTTCCTGCCAATTTAGTCGTATCCAGTTACCCGATTGCATTACGCTTCCTCTCTACCGATGCTGACCTCCACTCCTGATTGAGGAGAGCAAGACTGACACGCCTCCTCCGACACGTGTGCAGTAGGCGACTGCATCTTTTCACCCGCACGAGACGAGTTAATATGCGGAACAGCCTTGTGTACGGACAGCCACACCCTGTCCACTCTGTGCAGGCATCAATCAGCCAGCAGAGGTCGTAATTGCATTGGATATGAGGTCTCGGCTCCGGCTCCCACCCTGTATGAACAACAGCCAATTGTTGTTCATGTAGCCACCCAGCCCAGCTGGATGGTAGAGCTGAGTTTTGAACTGATAAGTTCGAAATGTCACCTCTTGTATGCTAGCGTGTTTTACTGCTGCGCCACCTGAGCACCCAATACTTGTTTTAATAGCTGTTTTTCACACTGCATGCATTTAATCTTTTATTATTTTATTTTTTTCCAAATGCAGGTAATTCTCGAGCATTTTTAATTGTTATAAATGTGCATGTGTGAGATTTATTTGCATTTTTGGGTTTGTCAGTGACATTTAAACCGTTTTTGGTTTACGGAGGGAGATGTTAGCGAGTTGTGTCACCTCAGCCAATTGGTTTGAATGGTCCATGGCTAACTCTGTAGGCACTGTAGGCTTAAACTATGATTGTGGGCGGGGACAGACAATAACATAATTACTGTCTAACTAGAGTGTCTCAATAATCTGCCTTTCAGTATTCACTTGGAATTTGGAAGTATTTAGTTAGTAATGGCTAAAGTCCATGACATAGAGTATTCAGGAGTAACTTTTATGGACCGTACACGCTGGTCATTGCTCTTTAGTTTGACTGGTCAGTGTGCACAGAGTCTCTGTGTATGTTTGCACTATAAAGACAGTCCAAAAGCAAAGGGATTAGAGGTCAAACACATGCACGCAGCTTTAGTTTTTATCTAACAGCTCCATTTCACATGCACACACACACACATACATACACACACAGCTTCGCCTTGATGGTAATCTTTATCAGTGCAGCCTGTTCTGTGCATCGCTCCAAAACTGAGGAGTGCCGTTAGACATATTTTCCAAGTCCGGGTTCTTGGCAGATGCACACTTACTTATCTGGATGAAGTTGCAAGGAAGGTTAATGCTCCGTGGCTATGTCAAGAACATCAGGTCCAAGCATGGACAATGTTGGTCAACAGGGAGCAGAACAAACACAAAAGCCCCCAAAGATATATGAATGGACTTTTTTTCCCAGACATAAAATTTGGACTGGGCAAATAAAAAAGGCACAAGGTGAAAGATAACCGCACTTATGTTATTCGGCACAGTTCAAAGGTCTGTGTTAACTTTATCTTATTCAAACACACTCTGTGGTCACGTAACTCTCTCCAGGAAGACAGACAGATACTCACAAATCGAGATGAGTTGTCATTCCTCACTGTTTTGGCATTTCCGAAAGCTGCAAAGTGGAAAACACACACACAAAATAAATTACAAGTGTAGCCGGGTTCACTCTTTAACTGTCTCTGGCTCGTAGAGTTATTCTACCCTTGAATTCAACTCATTGTAGCATCAAGAACTCAATTTATTAGAGTCATGGGGCAGAGGGAAAAAAAAAATCAAAGCAAGAATCATTAGATGGAAATTGGAAACAAATCTTTCTGGACTCTTTCGAGCCCACCATTTCAGTCCTGGCTGTACAGGAAGTCTGCCGAGCCTCAGGAGTGGAGATCATTACAGCCAGCAGCTAAACTCTCACAGATGTGGAACTCGGCTGGGCACTTCATCGCTCACGGGCATTTCCTGTGTGCGGCCCCGTGTTAAAACACAGCTGCCTGTCTGAGAATGGCGAGAGGTTGCTTTGTGCTCCGTTAAGAGTGAAAGGCAGACAGCTGAAGGAGAGGAAAATACGATGAGGGACGGGGATGTATTAGCAGCTTCTGTTTTAGACTTGTCTAGAGCTAGGTATGTAGAAATGTAAACTTGGTGCCTACTAATTAAACAATGAATTAAGGAGACAACATCCATGTTTGTTTACTAGGATTTTAACGTCATGTTTTACACTTTTGGTTACATTCATGACAGGAACGGTAGTTACTCATTACACAAGATTCATCAGTTCAAACACAGTCATGGACAATTTTGTATCTCCAGTTCATGTCTTTGGACTGTGGGAGGAAACCGGAGCACCCGGAGGAAACCCATGCGGACACAGGGAGAACATGCAAACTCCACACAGAAAGGACACGGACCGGCCCGCCTGGGGATCGAACCCAGGATCTTCTTGCTGTGAGGTGACAGTGCTACCCACTTAGCCACCGTGCCGCCCCAACATCCATGTCACCTTTGTAACTGTGAACCTTTCTACATTTTAGATCGTTGTTCTACTGCATAACCCAGTTATGCCTCAGCTTCACGTTATAGACAGATGACATCACATTGTCTTCTTTTTACTTTCTGAATAGGTGGGATTAAGCCCTTGCAGAAACTCTAGCCTAGCCGCTCTCAGTGTGGTTCAGTGGAACATCCTTGAAGTTGGCACCAACTGCCCTCATGAACACAAGCTCAAACAAATTGCAATGGCATTCCTTCCCAACCAATCCAGGGTTAATCAGCTCCTGGGGCTTAAACCTGTGACCTCCAGATGATACTGTGAATGTTTTTAATTGCCCTACACAAAATTCACAGTCTAATGCCGTTCCCAAAGCTGGATAGTAAATTTGTTAATGTTTGAATCGTTTATAGTTGGGAATGCGCCAAAGCCATAATTTAAAGAAAAGGGGGCTTTTTGCAGACAAGGGTGGAGGCAGAAAGACCTTAACACTTACCCTCTAGCACTGGATTTGACTGCAACAGCTGCTCCTTCACTTTGTTCACCTCCTGGCCCTTCCCACACACAGCAGCCACATATGACATCACCAGCTTGCTGGCCTCTGAAATAAACAGTCCACAGTACAGACAGGTCAGGGGTCGCACTCCACCAAACGAGGCAAGGCCGCACCCCAAAATCCCCCTTACATTATTCTTTTAGTGCAGCGTTCCCATCCCACCCTGTGATCTCCATCACCTCCATCAGTGGCTTTAAAAACTTGTCTATCAACCCTTCCCTCCCCACCCTTTTTTCCCCCCAAAAAGACTGATTTGACAGCATACTGTCATGGCTAACCTTCCTCAAGCATTAACCATGCCATAGAACGCAAAGCAGAAGCTAATACGCAGCAAATTAATAACATGTGCAATGAAAAACATAAAATATAATAAACACATCAAAACAGCCAATCTGTGTAGAGACTGAAGGGAAAAAGGAAGGAGAGGAAGAAAACGAGTGCACCCACACACTTTTGCATTTTTTGAGCAGGAAGTTTAGTTTCCTTTCGTTGAAAGGTCTGTACAAGTTTACTAGAACGGGACGTCTTGTTCCAAACGGCTCTTCATTTTAACTGGTTTTTTAAATCTAATTTGCTAGATTATCACAGCAAGGCACACGCCATGGCTGCACAATTTCATTTCTGACCTGGTACATGAAGCTATGGGTGTGTTCGAAAACCTAGCGCACTCTCTACATAGACAGCATTTTACGTCATCCTATGCGTGCTCCCGAGAAGAAGGCTGTTCAAAATCCTAGATGCCTTAATATGCTCACTAGTAAGGTATCTTAAAATTTCAACACTATTTTGACTCAAGAATGAGTGAGCATCCAATGCTGCCTTAACGGTGAAGGCAATCCCAGCATTCAGTGTGGCACAACTTTTCTCATAGAAAAATAAAAAATATGGCGGACGGTGCGGAGAAACGAGTTATTTTCAAACGTAAATAAATTATTATTGATCTTTAATTTGTATAAACTTGCACAAGTGTTTTTATTTGCAAATTCGGGCTTGTCAGCAAATGTAACCATTTTCGGCACACAGAGATAGTTGACATGCTAGCACGTTGTGCCACCCCATCCCATTGGTTTGAATGGCATGAGGCTAACTGTGTTAGCTTAGTTAGCGAAAACTGATGGAATTGCTGTCCAAGTAGCACGGTCCAATAATCTGACTTATAAGTCAATGACTTATTAGAATTCTCTCTACTTAGGCAGCTGCCTGTGTAGGCATTAAGACAGCAGGGCAGCTCACTAGGTTTTTTTGAACACACCCTATATCTTATGCAGTGGAACCTTGATTTACCGGTCTAAAAGGGGAAGCACTGGTTCGTAAAATGCAATTGTCTGAAACAGCGAAGTTTTATCCAGGGGCCCACAAAAGTGCTGAACGTGCACATATGATAAACAGTATTTATTTAATTATTATTAGGATTTTAATGACATGCTTTACACACCTTGGTTACATCCATGACAGAAACAGTAGTCACTCCCTACACAAGGTTCATCAGTTCACAAGTTTAAACACAAGTCAAACACAGTCATGGACAATTTTGCATCTTCAATTCACCTCACTGCATGTCTTTGGACTGTGGGAGGAAACCGGAGCTCCCGGAGGAAACCCATGTAGACATTCAGTTTTCCAGATTTTGTCTGTTAAATCCGAAATCCGTTAAATGGAAGTCTGTTAAATCGAGGTCCCACTGTACATTCTTTTTGACTGTGTTGCTGCTTTGTGGAAGGTTGTTTCTTATTCTAATGGGTTTTATGCAGGTCCACACCAGGGGATGCTTGGGTAAAAACAGACCCACTTGTAAATCCGTCCTCTTTTTTAACAAAGTGGTTAAAATGAGTTAGACAGAGCATCCAGTCCATTTATTCACTTTGGAGGAATGGTAAGGAAACACTAGTAATGCTGCATCTCTAGCTTGCTGAGTAGTTTTAAAAGTAATACATTAAAATGTTAATACATTATTAAAAACTGTTAAACACATTCAGACAGAAAATCATCTTGCAACCCTTCCCATTTTTGGTGATTTAGTAAGGGGTCGCACCCCACAGCTTAAGAACCCCTGACCAACACAAGTTTCTTTTCTCACAATTTCCTTGATTGCTAGAGTAACTGGATTTTACATCGAAACCACAAACTGCTTGGCACAGAGATACCGATATTTAAATCAGCATAGGATTAAGGATTACTGATGATGGAAAAGTGGAGTGAACTTTGGTTAAGCTGCAATAGATAGAAAAAAAGCAAATAAAATGTTAAATGTACAGTGGTACCTTGTAACTCAACGTCCCCTAAACTCAAAATCTTTGAAACTCAACGCCCTTCGTTGAGAAATTTGTAACCCTAAACTCAACGTGTTCAGTTTGTTTTTTAAAAATGTATTTATTTAATTTCTAATTAACAATGAACAGTCGCTTTGTTCAGCGCTCGGCTTAAGCAATCCGGTAATACGTCATCAAAGTTTGCATATGAGGCGAATCTGCATTTGTGTGGAATAACCATCAGATTCACTCTGAAAGCATCCAAATGTATCTGTGTTTAGCTGGATTTTCCTCACTGTTTAACTTTTAAACTTGTGTTACAGCTCGGGGTTCTGAGAAATTGTAAGAATCAGCTTTTTATTTCAGTGTTTTTATATTATATTTGTGTTATTTTCAGTGTATAAGTGTTAAAAAAAAAAAACACATTATTTTACATAAGCCTAAAATACTGTACAGTATATGCAGTTCCATGGGACCATGGAATGCATTATCAGGTTTCCCAAACATCCTTATGAGAAAAAATACTTTGAAACTCAACACCAGTCCCAGAACCAATTGATGTTGAGTTTCAAAGTACCACTGTACTTGTTACCCTGTAAAGCAGAAAACAGAAGGGACCTGTGTGCTCATGAATCCATAAGAAAACCAAATGCCTATAAATGAAAGGTATTCAGTACTATTAATACTATAAAAATAATAAAGAAGGAATTAGAGTTTATGGCTGATTTGGAAGCTATTTAGAAGTCCATGCGGTTTAAAAAAACAGCAGTGTCAATGTCGTCGAGTGTGTACACTGACATCATGCCGCGCAGCTCTCCAACAAGCCCGAGTAGATAGCTGAGCCAGCACTACAGCGATGGGCTAAAGTGAAGCGTGTTTACACTGACGGAAGCCCTCGGTTTAACCTCGTCCACATTTCAAACCTGGCAGATTGCTACGTCACATGGCAGCTGAGATCATCGCAGTGCAATCCAAAACACATGCTACATCTGAAGAAGAGCAAACCGAATCTGTATTTCGGCCTGGCTATCTTCGCTTAGCTCTATAAACAGAAGCGTATCAGCTCTGGTTTGGTTTTAAGAGGAGCATGAGATGTTCTCCATGTGTTAATGTCAGACAAAGGGCAAATATGAAGACAATATGGATGCAGAATTTGATCTTTCTGTTTGGATCCACACTTCATCTAGGGGTTACAGATCACAAATTGTGGGAAACAAAACAATTACTATTCATTATTATCAAACCCTCATAAATAAGGAGTTCTTGGGCTAAGAAAAAACTGAAAACAAATTCCAGTGTATCGAGACAAATTTTAAAGGCAATACTTTAACAATCCACAATTTAACTGTGAGTGTTTTTACATCCAGTCTGTATTAGTAGAGCTGTTAAGTGAGTTTGGCAGTACAAACATGCGTGTGACACTTTGTCAGCTCTACGTTCCCGCCAACATGGAAACTGTGAAGTAAAAAAGGAAACAGTTTTGGGAATGATTTGTGGATGAGTCAGTCCCACCCATGAGTTTATATCCTCTATGGTAAGGCATAAATGCAGGACAGGCATGTAGAACTCTGAGTTTGAGACCAAATCTGGTGCCTTTTATGTATTTATTTATAAATGTTACACCATCATATCTAATACACAGCAGTGCACATAAAACATTTGATCACACACACACATATATATATATATATATATACTTTTTTCTTTCAGTTACTCTGTATATTTTTTAGGGCGGCACGGTGAAAACATGCAGTCAGGTTAATTGGAGACACTGAATTGCCCTATAGGTGAATGTGTGTGTGTGTCTGCCCTGCGATGGACTGGCGCCCGTCCAGGGTGTTACTGCGTGCCTTGCGCCCATTGAAAAGCTTGGATAGGCTCCAGTGAGTGTGTATATTTTGTAAAGGTCGCCACAGTGGATAATTCTGGTCCACACACCTTAATTGGCACAATTTATACCCTACTTATTTTATCAGGGCTGAGAAAAAGTTTTTCCATCCAATCCCAATACCCCCAATCCCAATACTCCCTAGACATTGCAGATCATGTATGTGTAGATGCCCAATGGCCCCAATGATAACATGTTGAGATTCAAACCCCTGGATCTCTGTGTCAGTGGACTAGCTTGTCCTATTATAATAGGGACAGTGGTAGCTTAGTGGGTAGAGCTTTGTGCTATCAGTCAGTAGATTGTCAGTTCGAATCCAGGCCATGCTATGCAGCCACTGTTGGGCCCTTGAGCAAGGCTTTTAAACCTCCTGCTCCAGGGGCGCCATACAATGACTGACCCTGTGCTATGACCCCAGCTTCTAGTATATCATCCTAACAACTTGTGGATCAAAGTAAATCACATGTCTCACCAGTCTTTCCTGCACCACTTTCTCCTGTAATCAGGATGCACTGGTCTTTATCTTGATCCCGAAGAGACCGGTATGCCTCATCTGCCAGGGCATATCTAGAAAAGAAACCAAGACAGAAGACATTTAGACTTCAAACCAGTTTAGATAGTGGTTGAACAGAAATACAAAGCATGCACTCCTGGTTGATAATCCAGAACTTGAGAGTGATGATGTACTTTAAGCTTCAGTGTAAGCGTGAATTCACATGAGAAGCGGCAAAACCGTTTTTGCTCTGGCTGAACCGTTGTTTCCTATGGAGTTTTGGGCTTGTCGCGGTGCACAAAGTTCACTGGATTAAACTTTGACCCAGTTTGCTGCTGACCTTTTTAAAGTGCCTCCAATGAGACGAAATGTTTGACATGATGCAATAAACGTGACTCAGGCAGTATGAATAAAGCTTAACGGGCAGTGGTAGCTCAGCAGTTAAGGTACCATACTAATAACTAGACGGTCACTGGTTCAAGACCCACATCTGCCAGGTCGCCACTGTTGGGCCCTTAAGCAAGGCCCTTAACCCTCAATCGCTTGCAATGTATGCAGTCTCAATTGCAAGTTGCTTTGGAAAAAGGCGTATGCTAAAAATGTAAATGTAAGGAATTTAATTAGTGGAGAGAACTTATGACCAGTAATAATTAAGAGAAGTTTAGTGTCACTGTGTCATTCTTTTAATACATTAAACCACTAAAAGCTTTTTAATTGCTAAGCGTTTTAGAATCTCTGGGAAAAGCTGATTCTCACAGTTTCTCAGCACCCAGAGCTATAACACAAGTTTAAAAGTGAAACAGTGAGGAAAATAAGCCAATCGCTCAGCAAAGCATCGATTTCCGCTGAGGCTCTTGGTTTTGCCACTTCTCCTGTGAATGCGCCATAACTGCTAGATATTGGTAATATAATTGGTATTAGCACAGTGTATTTGTTTTAAACAGATATACAACAGATGTAGTCATTGCTGAGCTCTGGTTTAATTATATCAACATCATTTTATCATACAGCCTAGGAGTTACAGCTGAAGACTGATGGCTGATGGAGGATAGACTGCTAAGGCTTGCATTTTCTGCATCTTCTTTACCGATCCACAAGAACAGTGGAGAGGAAATGCATGCTTAGGTAGTAAAAAAGTGCTTGCGCAGACCACGTCAGTGAAACACCAGAACATTACGCTCCTGGATAGAAGGTGGATCTGTGTGGCGGTCGACCAAGGTTTGACATCAAGAGAGGTTGCATTTAGCTTTGCTGTAGGTTTTCTCTCAGCTGTCAGCAGTGGGTGGCGTGTTTTACCGCAGCGCCACCCGAGCACCCTTTAAAAACATAATTTTAAAGACCGACTTACGTAAACGCAGCTTAAGCTTCACCGTTATCAGATTACTTCAGTGCTTGCACAGCCATCGACCAGATTATTGACAAAATAATGTTTTCCTCATGTAGAGCACATTTACATTCACAAGGGCGTATTGAATATAAATTCCAGCACATGTTCACATTAGCAAAGTGGGTCGTATGGCCCTATACGCTCAGACGTCTGCAACTATGAGATGATTGTGATTAATTTTGTTGGTCTGTCACTGTACAAACAGTCCAGAGAAAGAGCAGACAGCACTCGGGTTATGCTAATCTGCGCCCTTATAATCAGAGTACAAGGTACAGATAGTCTGACCATCCAGTTTTATTTAGCCCTCATCAAGCCACAACCTTTTAATCTAGCCCGCCAGGCAGCTAGCTCGCTTAGCTCTCCCGGTTTTCCCTACGTCTGTACTTTTCTTTAATCATTACCCAGGAATGTTCCAGAACCACCACTAATAATAGCTCTGATTGTGAGGGAAATGTTGCATGTAGTTTCCCCTTCTGTAAAACATTTAAAGCACCCCTTCAATCGTCAGAAACGCTTAAGTCTGGAGTCTACAGGGAATTTCGAGGTGCGTGTGTGCAGGGCGAGATTCTGCCAGTAAGAGTAACGTTCAAACGACATAATAAAGCGGGTAAAAAGAAACACGCAGAAACCCCATCATTAATCTTTGTGGCTGTAATCGTTAGACGTCATTAGCTATGCATCTCAGTTTAGAATTTCAGACAATTACATTTACAATTCGAGCATTTGGCAGACGCCTTTATCCAAAGCGACGTACAATTGAGACAGCATACATTGCAAGCAATTAAGGGTTAAGGGTCTTGCTCAAGGGCCCAACAGTGGCAAGCTTGTTGATGTGTGGCATGAAATTAAGACAGCGGAAATTAAGGATTGTTTTCATTTTGGCTTGGTTAAAATTTTTTGTCATAGTCTTTGGTATTGCTAGAGTTTGTTGGTATTTATTGTTTTGTATTTATTACATTCAGTCAATAAGTGTTCCCCCCCCCCCCCCCAATTTCCATCCCAATCTAGTCGTATCAAATTTGCATTACGTTCTTCTCTACTGATGTTGACCTCCACTCTGACTGAGGAGAGCCATGACTAAAAGACGCCCCCTCCAACATGTGTGCATGTAGTGCAAATAGAAGCACTTTGTAGTTCTACAATTACTGACTGTAGTCCATCTGTTTCTCTGCATGCTTTGTTAGCCCCCTTTCATGCTGTTCTTCAATGGTCAGGACCCCCACAGGACCACCACAGAGCAGGTATTATTTGGGTGGTGGATCATTCTCAGCACTGCAGTGACACTGACATGGTGGTGGTGTGTTAGTGTGTGTTGTGCTGGTATGAGTGGATAAGACACAGCAGCGCTGCTGGAGTTTTTAAACACCTCACTGTCACTGCTGGACTGAGAATAGTCCACCAACCAAAAATATCCAGCCAACGGCACCCCGTAGGCAACTTCCTGTGACCACTGATGAAGGTCTAGAAGATGACCAACTCAAACGAAATAGATGAGCGATCGTCTCTGAGTTTACATCTACAAGGTGGACCAACTAGGTAGGAGTGTCTGAGTGGACGGTGAGTGAACACGGTATTTAAAAACTCTAGCAGCACTGCTGTGCCATGTCATTGTCACTGCAGTGCTGAGAATGATCCACCACCTAAATAATACCTGCTCTGTGGTGGTCCTGACCATTGAAGAACAGGGTGAAAGCAGGCTAAAAAGGTATTTAGAGAAATAGATGGACTACAGGGTAAACTAAAGCAGCACATTTGCTTATGTAATTGGAGTCTCTCAGTGAACCAAGTTAACAGCACCAGAGGAACAGACATGCCTTTGTGTTTCACTAAAGGAAACCTAAACTGGTTTCATTAGAACTATAAGGCCTGGGATATATGGAAAGACATGCAAAGTATGAGAGAAAAAAAGTGTGTGTATGTACGTGTGTGTGGGGGGGGGGGGGGGGGGTTTAAAACATTACATCATGATAGAAATGTGCAGGGTCTAGACAACACGTCTGTGGTTTGTATTTGTGTGCAGCGTTTATGATTAACATGAGTGATTAAAAATATAGGAAAGCCCATATATACACACCGATCAGCCATAACATTAAAACCATCTTCTTGTTTCGACACACATTGTCCATTTTATCAGCTCCACTGACCATATAGAAGCACTTTGTAGTTCTACAATTACTGACTGTAGTCCATCTATTTCTCTGCATGCTTTGTTAGCCCCCTTTCATGCTGTTCTTCAATGGTCAGGACTTTCTAGGACCACTACAGAGCAGGTATTATTTGGGTGGTGTATCATTCTCAGCACTGCAGTGACACTGACATGGTGGTGGTGTACTAGTGTGTGTTGTGCTGTTATGAGTGGATAACACACAGCAGCGCTGCTGGAGTTTTTAAACACCTCACTGCTGGACTGAGAATAGTCCACCAACCAAAAATATACCAACCTGTGACCACTGATGAAGGTCTAGAAGATGACCAACTCAAACAGCAGCAATAGATGTGTGATCGACTACAATTGCACATCTACAAGGTGAACCAACTAGGTAGGAGTGTCTAATAGAGTGGACAGTGAGTGGACACGGTATTTAAAAACTCCAGCAGCATTGATGTGTCTGATCTACTCATACCAGCACAACACACACTAACACACCACCACCATGTCAGTGTCACTGCAGTGCTGAGAATCATCCACCACCTAAATAATACCTACTCTGTAGTGGTCCTGACCATTAAAGAACAGGGTGAAAGCAGGTTAAAAAGATATGTAGAGAAACAGATGGACTACAGTCAATAATTGTAGAACTACAAAGTGCTTCCAAAGTGTAGAAACAAGGAGGTGGTTTTAATGTTATGGCTGATCAGTGTATATAATCGCAATTACCCCAACCATACATTGAAAACCAGGTCAGGAGGGGTGAGTAGGGGTTTTCTGTAGTTGGAAATTTGCCCCATAAGCAGCACTGAGTATCAGGTTCTCTCAGCAAGACTTCTGAGGATCTCATTAGCGATGACAGGCGTCTCATGAATATGAAAGGATTGAATTTGCATAAGAAAAGAGTCTGCGAATGGCAGCAAGGTTAATGAGAGGGTTTCAGTGAGGAATCTGGTCACCTGTACAAGAGTACAAGAATACAAAGGGAAGGGGATGCACTGCACACGCTGGAAATTTGGGGATTTCTTTTCATTGATACGTAGCTAAGTCAGTCATACAAGCAAATATGGGACCATCAAAGCAGGCAGGCAGTGAGACCGAGGCCTGAGGCCTCATCCTCTGACCAATGCCTAAAGTAGTTTTCTGAGCAAAGGATATGAGGAGGTGCCTGGCACACCCACCAGAACCATCATACATGAAACTGACCTGTAATTTCAGCTTCCTTGTGGCAGGGTTGAGCCCAAAAGCCACATGGGATACATTTAAAAAAAGTGTATTTTTGCCCTTCGTAACCCTAAGACAGAAAGTAAGGAGGCAGATGGGAGGAGGATCAAAGTGCTTTAATAAAATGATACACATTTGAAAATGTCTATTTAAATAAGTAATTTTTAAAGGGGAGGCTGCACCACATCTCTTCTACATTTGCCTCCTATTTTTGGAGGAGAACGTCATGTGTGGAAGGGTTCCAGGGGGCTGTAGATCTAATATACACTACATGTATATACAAAAGTATTGGGACACCCCATCTAAATTTCAGCTACAAAAATTGCTCCAAAAACTCCAATTTTCTCCCTAATCTAGTCATATAAAATTACTCTGATTGCATTACACTTCCCCTCTACCGATACTACCCTCCACTGCTGACTGAGGAGCGCCGCAGCCGGCACACGCCCCCTCCGACACGTGCAGTACCAACTACATCTTTTCACCTGCACGAGGCAAGTTCATATGCGGATCAGCTTTGTGTACGGAGAGTCACACCCTGGTCAACGCATTATTCCTCGACTTTGTGCAGGCACCATCAGTCAGCCAGCAGAGGTCGTATCTGCATCAGTTATGAGAAACCCTGGTCCGGCTTTCCCCACCCTGTGTGAACAACAGCCAATCGTTGTTCCAACTCAGCCGGATGGCAGAGCTGAGATTCTATTTATTTGAGTTTTATGCCACTTTACACACGGTTGTGTCATTTATGGCATGATAGTTGTTATGTTTATTATTAACAACTCTATAATTACAAACATTTCCAGAGACATAATTCAAAGAATTGGAAGAAACATTCTTGGAAGTAATAGCTGAAAAGATGGCATAAAAGTCACTCTATTTAAATACCATTTGTCTTTTTTTAAATGGCATGTCCAACAAGCTCATGGTCAAGTGTCCAAATACTTTTGGTTGTTTAGTGTAGATACTGGCCAACACTGGTTTGTGTGGCCTTTGTCTTTGCTGGCTGGGACTGAAGAAAATAAGCCTCCACCAACCAGCAGGTCCTGCCCTAGAGTTAGCGACATGCAACAAGGTCAACTACATGTAATTCAGAATACATGTTACAATATATGGTTAAAACAATGACCACACTTAAACTGAAAAGAACAGAAAACCAGACAAAGCCCAGGCCACCGTACATTGCAGGATTTCCGTATCTTGTGCTGAACAAGTTGCAGGGGAAACGAAGGCTTTCCTGCTGTCATGACCCAGGTGGCGTGGGCAGCACGAATTCGGTTGGAGCAGACAATGGGCTGAGAATACACAGGCATTAAATACGCAGGTGCATCCAGTCTAGTGGTGGTAAACACCTCAGCTGTTTCCCACTGAATCATGAAGCAAATCCAATCAAACTGTGTACAGTGGCTGAGTTTAATGGGTCTGATTTATATACCCTAGGGTTAAGTCAACGGGTTTAGGGGAGTTAGGATATGGCCGAGGAGACGTGATGAATGGGTGTCCTGTATGGCGTGTTTCGCCCAGTGATTCTGGGGAAGCTGGACCAACCATGACCCTAACCAGTATAGAAAACAACCTGACAAACAGAAATACACCTGCAAACCTTTAACCCAAGTATAAAAGCCTTTTTATTTATGAAGAGCATGTGAACCATCATTTATGACACATCAGTTCAAGTTTTAATGCCAAAGTCACAGTCATGAACAATTTTGTATCACCAATTAACCTGACTGCATGTCTTTGGATTGTGTGAGGAAACTGGATGACCTGGAGGAAACCCACATGGACACTGGGAGAACATGCAATCTCCACATAGAAAGGACCCGGACGGCTCCACCTGGGAATCAAACCCAGGACCCTCTTGCTGTGAGGCGACAGTGCTACCCACTGATGGTTCACCATTGTGAAAACCAATGCCTATGAAGGACATGCTTACATTTAGTGTCTACGAATATTTGCGGGTATCCCAATTGCCAATGTGAGAGCTGTGTCTCAGGAAAGCCCCTACCTCCGGCAAACGTATCTCTACATCCATCACTCACACACACAATAAGGAAGAGCACAGTGGGGGTAAGAGCCAGGCTGTTTTTAGCACGCTTTAGTTTCCCCAGTCTGCTCTGAGTCAGCTTTCCTGACCGGAGGAGGAATTGAGATGCAGGCTGGGTGATCTGGTCATGAGGGGCTGGTCAGCAAACCCTGAATCAGTTGCGCAATCAAACACTCGACATTACTGTGTGAGTAAACAATCCCTGACCACACGCAGCATCCAGATGAAAGATGTGGATGTGAGTAGTGATTGGTTGGGAGGTAAATAACGGTGCTGTTTGCAATAATAGTTGTAGTAAAGTAACACCAAGGTGTGGTTTCCTCAATGAAGTGGGCAGGTCAGCCTACTCTGTCTGGTGTGAAGCACCAGTCTGTAAACATGAGTGTCTGTGGTCATGGAAGAGATGTAAGGAACATATTGAAGAGCGCTTGGGTGGTGCAGTGATAAAACATGCCAGCCCACTACCGCTGAAATCTGGGGTTCAAACCTTAGCAGTGCTATCAGCCAGTCGGGTGTCTACATATGGCTATGTCTTTTTTTTAAATGTGTTTCCTTCAAATTTCATCCCAGTTTAGTCACATCCAATTACCTGATCATATCCAATTAGCTTTCTGCAATGCTGCTGACCTCCACTCCTGACCGTGGAAAACCGTGACTAACACACGCCCTCTCCAACACGTGTGCAGTAGCTGACCACTTCTTTTCACCTGCATGATATGGGTTCATATGGAGATCTGTATTGCGCACGTAGAGTCACACACCAATCAGACAGACAGCAGTTATGTGGAATCACCTCAAGCAATCACACACATTGGACAAGCCAGTCATTGTCCGTAAAGGTGCCCGGCCTGCTGGTAGCAAAGCTGATATTCGAACTCATGAGTTCTAGATGTTGTGCTAGTGTGTTTTACCGCTGTGCCACCCGAGCACCCATGATTGGTTATGTTTGGGGGTGTGGGGATGGCCGAACAGCCAAGCAATTGGGAGGTGCTCTTAGTCAGTGCGCTCTTGGTGAAGGTCTCAAGCCTGGATAAAAACAAGAAGGGTTGGGTCAGGAAGTGCATCTGGTGTGAAACTGTGCCAAATGAGGTATACAGACCAGAATGATCTGTTGTAGCGACCACTAAAAAATGAGAGTAGGTCGCTCAGGTGGCGCAGCAGTAAAACACGCAAGCACACCAGCGCTGACATTTCATACTTGACGGTTTGAAACTCAGCTCTGCCATCTGGCTGGGCAGCTATATGAACAATGATTGGCTTGTTGTTCATACAGGGAGGGAAAAGCCAGATAGGGACCTCATAACTGTGATAATTACAAACTCTGCTGGCTGATTGATGGCGTCTGCACAGAGTTGAGGGATAATACGTTGATCAGGGTGCGGCTCTCCGTACACAAAGCTGATCCGCATATGAACTCGCCTTGTGCAGGTGAAAAGATGCAGTCGACTAATGCACAAGTGTCGGAGGGGGTGTGTGTCGGTTTGCTCTCCTCAATCGGGGTGGGGGTCAGCACCAGTAGAAAGGAAGCATAACACAATTGGGTACAAATTGGCCATGCTAAAAATTTTTTAAATAAAATCGAGAGAAAAGGAGAAAAAATGCATAAAAAAAAGAAAAAAAAAGAGAGAGTAGCCAAAATATAAAATTGGAAAATGGTTAGTATTCAAAAATGTTTCTTTACAAATTTTTAATAAGTTTATTAGCATTGCAGAGCTTGTTTGTGTTCTAAACCTGAGCAATTGTGTACTTATGATGTATTTCAAGGCTGCTGCTGCATGTTTGTACACACACACACTTGACACTAAGAGATCCCTCAGCGTAACACATTACTTGACATGTCTCTGAGGGTGGCAGCACCCAAATATAACCTTTACTGGATGCACTGCGTATGGAATGTGGCAGGCTGTTTGCCGGACTACAGTTGAAGCCATTGTAGCTCATGCTGAGTGGCTACAAAAAGGCCAAAATACCCGTCCAAACATGTTTATCCAACCCCCGCCCCCCCCTTTCCCAGGCAGGAAGTTGGGGAGAAGAAAAAGGTCGCCAAGCTGGGAGAGGGGCAATCACAGTAGCTTCCAGGCAAAAAAACCCAACACAATTTAAGGGGCACTTAGTATGACAAAAACTCCTGGATGTGCTGGGCTGAAATGTAGAACATCTTTATTTGTCATATATACATATACACGTGTACAGTACAATGAAATTCTTTCTTCGCATCTCCCAGCTTGTTTGGAATCTGGGGTCAAAGCGCAGGGTCAGCCAATTTACCCTGGAGCAGAGAGGGTTAAGGGCCTTGCTCAAGGACCAAACAGTGGCTGCATGGCAGAGCTGGGATTCAAACTCTCAGCCTTTCAGTTGATAGCCCAAAGTAAATATATTACAAACACCAGTCACAACCACTGTAACACACTGGGATCTGGAGGTAAACTAGAAAATCAGGTTGCACTGCTGATTAAGTGTAATCTTTCTGAAGTGGTTGATTTATCGCTTATAACAGTCTGAATGGCAATGCCATCCTGAAGTATTTAAAAGGTTAAGTCAGTGCCGAAAGCCTGGGAAACCAAGCGAGCTGAACGGAGAGGAATGTAAGCAATAAAGACAAACACAAACTAAGGTCAAGTTCAAGACAGACAATACTGTAGCTTGTAGCATGTGAACCCGCAATCATAAATCCCAACACGGGCGTCAGTAAAACAATTCCTTATGCTGCATGTGTAAAAGTCCATTTAATACATGAAAATGTAAAATAAACAAGGGCTATGGAGACAATGTGACTAATAAAAACACAAATGCTTGTAAAATTAAGTGTGCAAAAATGTGTGTCTCAGGAGCATGCACAGTGACAAGGACACACCCAATAGCAGCAATAATAGTGTCGTCTAGCTACACATGGCTAAAAAGTAGGTAAACTAACCAAATTTGCTCAGAAACAGTTTAATAATGAACCAGTTGTTTTGTGCCT